>NC_086216.1:9651485-9997735 GCF_035770615.1 Melospiza melodia melodia | reverse complement strand
GGATGGAAAAATCTCCAGTTCCACCAGGAATTACAGAAATTTTTCTGTATTTTTCCTGCTACACCAGCCCTGAATTAAAGGGATGGAAAAATCTCCAGTTCCATGAGAATTACAGAAACTTTTCCTGTCAGACCAGCCCCACCTCAAGGGATGGGAAAAGCTCAGGTTCCACCAGGAATTACAGAAATTTTCCCTGCCACAGAAGCCCCACCTCGCCTCAAGGGATGGAAAAATCTCCAGTGCCATGAGGAATTACAGGAATTTTTCCTACCACACCAGGTCCAGCTGGCGTTAAGGGATGGAAAAAGCTCAGATTCCACAAGGAATTACAGAAACTTTACCTGAGTTACTTGCCACCTCAGCCCCACCTCAAAGGATGGAAAAGGATCCAGTTCCATGAGAATTACAGAAACATTTCCTGTCAGACCTGGCCCAAATCACCTCAAGGAACGGGAAAATCTCCAGTTCTACCAGGAATTACAGAAAATTTTCTGTATTTTTCCTGCTACACCAGCCCTGAACTCAAGGGATGGAACAAGCTTTCGCTCCATGAGGATGGCAGGGGCAGAGGGTGGCTGGAGCCTGAGATTCCATGAGGATGGCAGGGCCAGAGGGTTGCTGTAGCCCTGCAGAGCCCAAGAAATGCCAGCCCTGCTTTGTGCAGGGGATAATGGCCCTGACAGGAGCTGTGATCTCCGCTGGACAGCCCCAGTAACGAGGCAGAATTCACTGGCCAGGGCCTGTCACAGGCACAAAATGCATTTGTGAGGAGCTGCAGCGGGCCAAAGGCTTAATAAATCCAATAAAGTCCCCACTAAATGCATTAGTGCTGCCTGGGTATGATCTTGATGGATCGTGGAAGTTGCCCTGGAGCAATTAGTGCCGGGCCAATCGCTCAGATTCAATTGGAACAAAGCGCCGGCTCTCGCTAATTTGGTTCCTCTAATGAGAGAAAGCATTTCTGAGGGGATGTGGGCAATAAAAGCTGCAAAACACCATTTAAAACGTGGTGACAAAAGTAAACAGACGTTCAGGAGGCACTCGGGGTCATCCCTGGAGTTGTGTGGTGCTGAGGCCTCCCAAGGCCGAGGAAAGCGGGACTGAGCCGAGTGCCTGCAGCTAGTGGGGATAATTAATTCCTCATTATTGGGGAATAATTAATTCCTGACACCCCTGCACCGTCCTGGCACCCCCATTTCTAGTCCAAGCTCATTGGTGAACAATGAATTCCTCATTATTGGGGAATAATGAATTCCTCGGTATTGGGGAACAATGAATTCTTCATCATTGGGGAACAAGGAATTTCTTATTGTTGGGGAATATGAGGAATAAATTCCTGCACCATCCTGGCACAACCGTTTCCAGTCCCACCTCATTGGGAATAATGAATTCCCAATTATTGGGGAACAGTGAGTTTCTCATTATTGAGGAATAATTAATTCCTCGTCATTGGGGAATTATGAGGAATAAATAGGGGCAATATTGGGGAATAATGAGGAATAAATTCCTGACACCCCTGCACCATCCTGGCACACCCATTTCTAGTCCAAGCCCATTGGGGAACAATTAATTCCTAATTATTGGGGAAATGAGGAATAAATGAGGGGAATATTGGGGAATAATGAGGAATAAATTCCCGCACCATCCTGACACAACCATTTCCAGCCCCAGCTCATTGGGGAACAAGGAATTCCTCATTATTGGGGAATAACTAATTCCTCGTTATTGGGGAACAACGAATTCCTCAATATTGAGGAATAATGAGTTCCTGACACCCCTGCACCATCCTGGCACACCCATTTCCAACCCCAGCTCATTTTTGGGTGGATAAAGTGAGGCTGGAAGGAATTCTGGAGGTGGGAACGCCCCTGGATATCCCTGGAAGTGGATCCCCCCCATGAGGAATTCCTGACCATCCCTCAATCACCTTTTCCTGTTTGCGTGGAGCACAAAGGTGGGGCTTCTCTCCCACCCCCTGGGATTGCAACAAGCCCTTCCCAACCTTATTTCCTTCAGGAAATAATGAATCAGGATGAGAGCAGTGCCCAGGACTGAGCTGAGCTCTGTGAGGGACTCTCAGAGAGCTGAGGTGGAGCCGCTGGAGGCTGAGCAATCCCAGGAATTCTCCTGGCAGCAGAGCGCTCCAGATGGGCTGGGACAGAGCCAGACCAGCTAAAACTTCATCTGTGCCACAAAAACAGAGGCAAGAAGGAAAACAATCCCCTTGCTTTAGTTGGCTTTGTCTTTAGAGGAAGAGCCAGCCTGGGATGGCTGCGGGGCAGTGACAGCTCTGTCCCCACATGCCTGGCATGGGGACCACCACAGCCAGGGGAGAGATCCCCCAATCCCTGTGTTGAAAATTGCAATGCAAGTTGTTTTCAATTACCATGTGTGTGGCAGATTATCTTTGTCAAGTGGGCAGTTTGCCTTATCTCTCTCTTTGAGTGACCACAATCACTCCTCCCTCGGGAGGGGACATCTGCTGATAACAGCTATTGAATGTCACTGCATGGCTGATAAGAACTACAGCATCCCATTGGGAGATGTGAGCCCAGAGGAAGGAGCCAAGCATTCCTGCCTGGATATAATCTGGGGATTCTGGAACACCAGCCAAGCATTCCTACCTGGATATAATCTGGGGATTCTGGAACACCAGCCAAGCATTCCTGCCTGGATATAATCTGGGGATTCTGGAACACCAGCCAAGCATTCCTGCCTGGATATAATCTGGGGATTCTGGAACACCAGCCAAGCATTCCTGCCTGGATATAATCTGGAGATTCTGGAACACCAGCCAAGCATTCCTGCCTGGATATAATCTGGAGATTCTGGAACACCAGCCAAGCATTCCTACCCAGATACAATCCAGAGGTTCTGAGACACCAGAGGCTTTCTCCACTGGATTCCCCAGAGGAACAGCAGCTGCCTCTTCTTCCACTGGATCTTCAGAGGAAGAGACTGCACCTTTCTCCAGGATCCCTGCTCCAGCAGAACCAGCCCTGACACTGCAGCCACAATTCCAATGGGACTGCTGCCAACACCCTGACCCACAGGGTGCCAGGTTGGGTTCTGACTCTGGCAGTGTTGTTCTAGTGCACAGCATTGTTTATTTAATCCTTTACATTTTTTTCCTTTTCCTATTAAAGAACTGTTATTTCCTGCTCCCATATTTTTGCCTGAGAGCCCCTTAATTTCAAATTTATAGCAATTTGGAGGGGTGGGGAGGGTTTACATTCTCCATTTCAGGGGAGGCTCCTGCCTTCCTTAGCAGATTCCTGTCTTTCCAAACCAAGACACCCTGCTTCTGCCCAGCACAAAGAACTGAATTTAGAGCAGAAAACAGCAAAACCCTTCCTGCTCAGCACCTGAACCCAGCCCAGTGCTCACCTCGCTCCAGCTGCAAGCCAGCAATTAGTTCCAGCAAAACTCTGTTTGCTTATAGAACTAATTAGAGATCAAGAAAGTGGCTCACTTTTGATAATTACATGGTTGTGTCCCATCTATCAGCCACTGTTAAATTGTTGTTATATTAATGTAAAGCTCATAATCATGGCTGTTGGAAATTGAATAAATGTTCCTGCCAATTCTCTAATGCAATTAATTTACATAAAAGCCTCTGGAACTAAAAATGAAATGATATACATCTTTCCAAGGGTTTCATTTAAAACAAAGCTAAATAATGGAGAAATTATAGATCTCCTTTCTTTTCTCTTCACATTCTTATATTTACTAAAGTTAATGGCCAAATAATTGCTGGGATGTGCCTAAACTGGAGCTGTTGCAGCAGGAGCTCATTGCCGTGCCCACAATTCATTATCCACCATGTGAACATTCCAGAGAGGCTCTTCCCAACTCAGGGAGCTTCCAGAGGATGCTGGAAGCATCCCCCAGGGATCCCATCCAAGCATCCCCCATCCCCACCATCCCCATTCCCAGGAGAATTTACCTTCACCCCCAAAATTAGGGAGTGAGAACAAGGGTTTCAGTTTTAGAGAAAAACTTTCAGAGCTCCCAGTGCTCCTGGCAGGACAATCCTCAGCTCCATTATTTGCAAATCTCCTTGGCCATGAAAAGATGGGGGAAAATCTCTTAAATCAGGAGAGAACTGGATGAACATCAGGAATCCTCCCTGGCCCATGAGAGGATGGGGAAAATCCTCCTAAATCAGGAGAGAACTGGATGAACACCAGGAACCTTCCCCCACTCCTGCTGAATTCCTTCCCTTCTGATCTCCAGCCCCTCACAGCTTTTAAGGCTCTGGCTGACATTTATATCTCTTTTTTCACAGCCTGCCACAGTTGTTCAAGGAGAGGAGTTGACTCAAGAGATAGAGGGCAAATAGATCTGAGTTTACGTTCCCCAAATTTCCCGGTATTTATTACCCTGATTTATGGGGTCGTGCTCATCCGGAGAAGTTTGTGTCAATGCCATAAAAAGCTCAGAGGGCCAGCAGCTCTAATAAAACAGAAATTAGCTGTTGCTGTCACATTTTCTGAAAAATCCTCTTTGCCCAGGATTCTTCTCCTGGGAAGCTGAGAAGCCTCAGAGAAAAAGGAAAACAATAATTATCTGATTGCTGCTCCTGTGTTTGCTGCTTTGGAGATTGTTAATCGAACATGTGAATTGTTTTTACTTAATGACCAATCACAGTCCAGCTGTGTCAGACTCTGGAGAGTCACAAGTTTTTAATTATTATCTTTTTAGCCTTCTGTCTTTATCCTTTCTGTATTCTTTAGTATAGTTAATATAGCATTATTTAATATAATATAATACCATAAAATAATAAATCAGCTTCTAGGAACATGGAGTCAGATTCATTATTTCCTCCCAACGATGGGGGGACCCAGAAAATACCACAATTAGCCCCAGAGCAGGATGGAGAGGGGAGGGACCAGAGGAGAGAGTCATGAAATCAGTAACACCAAGGTCTGGCTGAGATGTGCTCCTGTCAGAAATGCTTATAAAATTTCAATAAATATAAAAAAAAAAAAAAAGAAATTTTAAAAATTAAATTAAAAAAAATAAAAATAAATTAAAACATTTAAAAAATAAATTTTTACTCTGGCTGGAGTGAGGGAAATCCTCTCACCTTGGTCCAGAGCCCTGCAGGTGCTGGGGGCTCACTCAGGGGATTGATATTTGACAGGAGAGCACTGCAAGGATTTATTCTGTCCAAAACCAAGCCCAGCACTGGGCTGGGCACTGGATTTGGAAAGGTAAAAGGGATGTGCAGGACTCTGACTGCAGTCCCTGCCAGAAGTGTTGTAAATTCTACAGGAATTACAGGAAATACAGGAAATTAAATTAAATACATGGAATTAAATACAATACAGGAAATAATGGCCACTTTGGGGTGGGGTTTCGGGCTCCTGCCCTTGTCAGAGCTTCTGTAATGAGATTTGGGGTGGCAGCCAGGTCTAGAATCCCCCCCAACTGAGGAACTGCAGGGGCTCCCTGAGAAAACAAATCCAACCTATCCCCAGTGCCCTGCTCCTTCACTTGTGGTGGGATTTAAAATTTGACCTGGTGAAAGCCCAAGAACAGTTTAACTGGAGATTGGAGATGAAAGAGTCTGCAGCTCCATCTTCTCAGCTAATCTGGACCATTTGGGGACGAACAAATCAAATGAGAAAATAATTTCCAGACAACCTTGGAGTAACTCAAACCTCCTTGACTTTCTGGATCTCAGAGTTCGGCCTTAAAGCATAGATGAGAAGTTAATACACACCAATAACCAAAATAACGCCAGATTTCAATTCTATTTCAGCTTCCAAGGTGTTAAAAGTGGAATTAGCAATGATTTTAACCTGATATTATTGCTATTGTTTCCCTGCAAACAGCAGAGCGTGGAGGGAGAAAGAGCTTGCCATGTTTTATTTTTATACACCCAGAAAAGGAGAGCAGAGCCAATAAACTGAGGGTGTCCTACACGAGCTCCAGTATTGTATAAATCATGAATAATGCATCAGGCAGAAATGAGAAACTGCAACAGCATCAAACCTATATGGAAATAAATAAAACATAACAGCACAAGTGCAATCATGTCGGCCGTGTCGATAAAAATGTGTTTGTGTTTGGGCAAGGAGCAGGAGGAGGGAGAAAACTTCTCTGGTGAATGATTGTAGGAGCAGTAACAATAATAATAATAATAATAATAATAATAATAATAATAATAATAATAATAATAATAATAATAATAATAATAATAATAATAATAACAACAAGGCAAGGGTAATTAGCAAATGAACACCCAGCTCAGGGAGGTGTGGGGTGGGGGGAGCCAGGAGTGACAGGAAGTGGGAAAGGGGTGGGGAGGGGATTTTGGGGAAGGATGGGAATGCAGGGCTGGATCTTTGGGAAGGATGGGAATGCAGGGCTGGGTCTGGGTCTGGATCTTTGGGGAAGGATGGGAATGCAGGGCTGGATCTTTGGGGAAGGATGGGAATGCAGGGCTGGATCTTTGGGGAAGGATGGGAATGCAAGGCTGGATCTTTGGGAAGGATGGGAATGCAGGGCTGGATCTTGGGGAAGGATGGGAATGCAGGGCTGGATCTGGATCTTTGGGAGGGATGGGAATGCAGGGCTGGATCTTTGGGGAAGGATGGGAATGCAGGGCTGGATCTTTGGGGAAGGATGGGAATGCAGGGCTGGATCTTTGGGGAAGGATGGGAATGCAGGGCTGGATCTTTGGGAAGGATGGGAATGCAGGGCTGGGTCTGGATCTTTGGGGAAGGATGGGAATGCAGGGCTGGATCTTTGGGGAAGGATGGGAATGCAGGGCTGGATCTTTGGGAAGGATGGGAATTCAGAGCTGGGTCTGGATCTTTGGGAAGGATGGGAATGCAGGGCTGGGTCTGGATCTTTGGGATGTTTGGGAATGCACACCCTGCACATCAGCAGCTCTATTCCCACACCTGGAACAGCTCTGTCCCAGAAAATCAGAGGGGATTCAGGAGCTGGGCAGAATCCCAGTTCTAATCTCAGGCCCCAGGGTTAAATCCCAGCTTTACCTTCCCCAGAGGGTTGTTGGGACAGCCAGGGCCTCCCTGCTCCTGTGCAGGGCCACGCTGAGGGGGCACAGTGCAAGAAGGCAGGGGGTGGCTCCTGTTGTGCCATCCCACTGGAATCTGCTCCTCCAGGAGTTGCTCACACCCTTCATCCCCTTCTCCTGGGGGTTTGGATCATCAGCCAAGCCCAGCAGAGCCGAGCTTTAATGGGATCCAGAGGAAACTTGACTCAAGGACAAACCCTCCACTCGCCTCCTGTAATGATCCCTGTGTTTCCAAGGAAATCTCTCCCCCCTAAGATTACCAGGAACATTTAATGCAAATTGGATGCATCCCTCTTTTCTTTAAGACTCAAAATAATCTATGCATATCTTTCTATTACTTCTCAGAGCCATTAGCCAGGATGAGTTCATATTTTTATTCCCTTTGCACACTGAGCGCTTCTCCTTCCTTTGGGGTGGCAGCTTTTATTATTGAAGTCAGCAAAACCTGAGCAATCCCATTACCTGCTCCCTCTGCTCCCTCCCTCCCAACCACCCCTGATTTACGAGCCAAAATCAAGGCTTGGATTGCTCAGAGCTGCTCCCATTTTCAAACAAAATCCCAAATAACTGATCAGAGCTGCTCTGGTGATTGAAGCCGCGACAATTAGCGGGTGGGAGCCGCTCCCCAGATCTGCTGTTCCCATTTCTTTAAGGTTTCAGCTCATCAAAGAGCAGATTTGGCTCCTCACAAAGCACTTAAGGGATGGCTTGATAACACTCCTGAAGCAGCGCAGAAATGTGATAGCAGCTGAAGAAGCCACCAGGAGCAGGGAGAACTGGATAGTGAAGTTTGATAAAATCTGATCAAAACCAGAACTTGTCTCCTTTTTTGTTGGTGTGGGGTTTTTTTTTAATTTTCTTTTAATGGAGATATTTAATCCTTGGCAATCTAGGCCTTTGCTGCTGGGGAAATGTGAGCCCAGGTGATTTATACCGGAATAGTGGAATGGGGGATTGTTGGAATGCTGGATCCAGAGGGGGTGGAATGTGGGACTGTTGGATTTCTGGATCCAGAGAGGTTGGAATGCCAGATCCAGAGGGGCTGAATTGTTGGATTTCTGGATCCCAAGGGGCTGGAATGCCAGATCCAGAGGGGCTGAATTGCTGGATTTCTGGATCCAGAGAGGTTGGAATGCCAGATCCAGAGGGGCTGAATTGTTGGATTTCTGGATCCAGAGAGGCTGGAATGCCAGATCCAGAGGGGCTGAATTGTTGGATTTCTGGATCCCAAGGGGCTGGAATGCCAGATCCAGAGGGGCTGAATTGTTGGATTTCTGAATCCAGAGCAGCTGGAATGTGGGATTGTTGGATTGCTGGATCCAGAGGGGCTGCACTGCAGGATTGCAGGAATGCAGGAGTGCAGGATTTCAGGATCTCAGGATTGCAGGATTGCAGGATTACAGGACTGCAGGATTTCAGGATTTCAGGATTGTAGGAATGCAGGATTGCAGGATTGCAGGATTACAGGACTGCAGGATTTCAGGATTTCAGGATTGTAGGAATGCAGGATTGCAGTATTACAGGATTGCAGGATTACAGGATTGCAGGATTACAGGATTGAAGGATTGCAGTATTACAGAATTGCAGGATTGCAGGATTACAGGACTGCAGGATTTCAGGATTTCAGGATTGTAGGAATGCAGGATTGCAGGATTACAGGATTGCAGAATTGCAGGATTGCAGGATTGCTGTCCCCAGGCTCCTCCCAGCCAGGGGAGGGTGGCAGCTGTGACAAGTGACCAACTTGGGTGGGTCAGACAGGGCTGGGCCGTGCCAGAGCCGTGTTTGTGGGGGATTACAAACAGCCCGGCCCTAATGAAAAAACACAGGAGGGAGGCATGGAGAGACAGGGACAGACATGGAGAGACAGGGACAGACACGGACAGGGATAGGGAAGGACACAGAGACAGGGACAGACACGGACAGAGACAGACATGGGCAGGGACAGACAGCGCTGGGGATGGGGCAGGAAGGAGGGAGGGAGGGAGGGAGGGAGGGAAATCAGTCTGTGACGTGAGATCCCTTTGATCAAACAAATCTGCTCCTGCTCCTCTTCCCTCCTGTCGTGGCTGGGAATGTCCTGTGCCTTTGTGGGGGAAAAATGTGGGGATGCAAATTGGTGCTGGAACTTGGAATGGGGAGGAATGGGGAGGAATGGGGTGGGATGGGATGGGATCCATAGGATGGGATGGGGATGGGATGAGGATGAGGATGGTCAGGGTGGGTTTAATTCTGTGGGGCTGTGATGGGGGAGGATGAGCAAACCCCACACAGGTTCTGAGCTCAATCCTGGCCTCCTGGAGGCATTTATGGGGACACTGGGGGGAAAGGACTCTCTTTAGAGGGCAGGGAGGAAGGGGTGCATGGTGGGCTGTGGGTTGATTCTCATTTCCTCCCTTTCACCACCCAAGCAACTCCCAAGGAGCCAAAATCAACCAGAACCTGCTGCTGAGCACTGCCAAGTCCTTATTTTCATTCCAGAAAGATCCACCAGTCAGATTTAGGGGAAGCAAAGGAAGGTTTGTCCTTCATTCCGTCCCCCCTCCGGTCCAGAGCCCTACATCTCTTTGGGCTCCCAGGTGCTGTTGTTTTGCAAATTAATAACAAGAGAATTGATATTTATTTACTGGAGATGCTCTTCCCCGACTCAAGGAGCCAACAGCAGAGTGGAGATGAGCTTGTGAAGTGGTGCATAAAAAGAAATCTAATCTTGGCAAATTAGATAATAGAGAGCACTATTAGCTGTGGTTTAGATATCCTGGTTGATAATCTGCATTAAGAAGGGCTTTTTAGCCTGATCCATCCGCACCAGTTCTTACCAATGTCCAAACAATCACAAGTGAGAGTAAATAAATAGCGAGGAAACCCTGATAAGAATTTTATCGATCTCCTCTCGCTGCTCTGGAGCTGGCATTGATTCCAGCATTTGCAGCTAAGGCTCGTTTTTGAAGCCTCTTTGCCAAGCAGCCTCAATTTCTCATAATTTCATTTCGGAGTGGGGGATGTTGTTTGTATCAGAATATCTTATTAGCAACAAAAGGATATTCCCTATAATTGAATAACTTCTCAATTAACTCCTTGGAGAGGCAGCAAAAACAACCAATTCCCTCTGATTCACCCTCAGCAGGAGGCCCCGGAATTACCAGCGAGTCAATTAACATCCTTCCACCCAAATGACAAATGAGGGCAGCAAATGCACGGGATGGGAAGGGGCAAACGTGGAAAATGAGCGTGGGATTAAAAATGTGGGAGAAACGTGCAGTGCAACATTTCTGTGGGAAGCACGGACACACAGAGATTGAGGGTGCAAAGGGGGAAGATCCAGGGATTATTCCCTAAAAATTCAGCGTTCGTGGAGCTCGGGTCATCCTAGCAGTGAGGGAGGAACTGGAATTCCTGATCCCTGCCTGGGATCAATGGGATTGATGGGATGGGATGGGATGGGATGGGATGGGATGGGATGGGATGGGATGGGATGGGATGGGATGGGATGGGATGGGATGGGATGGGATGGGATGGGATGGGATGGGATCAACGGGACCAACAGGATCAATGGGATCAATGGGATGGGATGGGATCAACAGGATCAATGGGATCAATGGGATCAATGGGATGGGATGGGATCAACGAGGCCAACAGGATCAATGGGATGGGATCAACAGGATCAATGGGATCAGTGGGATCAATGGGATGGGATGGGATCAATGGGATCAATGGGATGGGATGGGATGGGATGGGATGGGATGGGATGGGATGGGATGGGATGGGATGGGATGGGATGGGATGGGATGGGATGATCTTTAGGGTTCCTCCCACTCTGGGATTTCCTAGACCAACCCCTGCTCCTAAAAAAATGGTCAGATCTCCTCAATCCCCCCAAACCAAGCCCCAAATCCCTGTTTTTCACCAAATGAAGCCCTGCCTGGGGGATCTGCACAGAAATTAAAGCTCTGACAGAGCTCAGGGAGGGAGAACCCCAAGCTGCTCGTGCTTTGTTTGTCCAATCCCGCCGTGACATTCGCTTCCAAACGTTGATTATTTGAGGAAATAACGGCTCTGGCATTTAAAAAGTCAGCTCCCATCAGCTGCAGCTCCAGACGTGCTGTGTAATTGGGGGATTCTAATTGCAAATAAGAACCTTTTTCTCCTCAGGAGCCAGGTCTGAGTTTGTCTAAGGTAATGAAGCAGGGGCTGAAGATCAGCCCTGGAACAAATTGCATTAAGGGGAATCAGGCACTTGTCTGTTCAGATTTCCTCCCTCAGAAAAGCTTCGTGTCACCCAGTCCCCACGGCTCAGGGACTCTGCTGATCCACGGAGCTCCAGCAAGGGGGGGAAAAAAACAGCGATTAAAGCAAAATATTACAATGAATCCCCCATTCATCCACCTCTCCAAAACCACCAGCGCTTTCTCCTGGCTTTGAAGTCCCTGTGGGTAAATAACAGGGAGAGGTTGTTGCTATGGAACTCCAGCATTGAAATGGATGAGGCAGAGTGACCTTTGCCTCCGGAGATGATGTGCAAGCTATTTATATGCACAGCTGTACAAATTGCCAGAGTTTAATGTTAAATTCCACGGAAAATCATCTTTGCTGTGCTGCTTTTGAGGAAAGGACGGGGTTTAAATATTTAATGGGCTCCCTGGCTGCGCAGGCACATTTGGTGTTACATAAGTGAGCAGCAGAGAGCTCATCCTGGCGAGGCCTGCTTTAATGAGAGTGAATTCCAGAGGATGCTGACATCGCCTGGGAGGTGCAGCTCGAGTGCTTTGTGCCACCTGCTCCTGGCAGGACAACCCGTCAGCTCCATTCCTTCCGAATTCCATGGGGAATTTACCTTCCCCCCAGAACTGGCGATGGAAATGAGGGTTTTAGTTCTAAGGAAAAACCTCCAGAATTCCCAGTGCAGGACCAGGACATTCCTCATTTCCATGCCCTCCTCAGCTGCTGAATTCCCTGGGGAATTTGCCTTTCCTCCCAAAATTAGAGGGTGAGAACAAGGGTTTCACTTTCAGGGAAAAGCCTCCAGAATTCCCAGTGTGGGACCAGGACAATCCTCAGCTCCATTCCCTTCGAATTCCCAAAGGATTTACCCAGAACTGGGAATGGAAATTAGGATTTCTGATTTAGGGAAAAGCCTCCAGAATTCCCAGTTCTCCCAGTAGGACAACCCTCAAGCTCCATTCCTTCCAAATTCCCAGGGGATTTATGCTCGCCCCAGAACTGGTGATGGAAATGAGGGTTTTAGATTTAGGAAAAAGCCTCCAGAATTCCCAGTGCAGGACCAAGACAATCCTCAGCTCCATTGCCTCCAAATTCCCAGAGAAATTTACATTCCTCTAGAACTGGGGAATGAGAATGAGGGTTTCAGTTTTAAGGAAAAGCCTCCAGAATTCCCAGTGTGGGACCAGGACAACCCTCAGCTCTATTTCCTCCAAATTTCCAGAGAAATTTACTTTCTCCCCCAGAATCAGGGAGTGAGAATGAGGGTTGTAAATTTTAGGGAAAAGCGTCCAGAATTCCCAGTTCTCCCAGTAGGACAATCCTCAGCTCCATTCCCTCCAAATTCCCAGGGAATTTACCTTCCCCCCAGAACTGGAGATGGAAATGAGAATTTGAGTTTTAGGGAAAAGCCTCGAAAACTCCCAGTGCAGGACCAGAACAACCCTCAGCTCCATTCCCTCTGAATTCCCATGGAATTTACCTTCTTCCCTAGACCTGGTGATGCCAATGAGGTTCTCACTTTTAGGGAAAAGCCCCCAGAATTCCCAGTGCTCCCAGTTCAAGGAGGAGCTGAGACTCTCCTCTCCTCACCCCCATCATTCTGCATCATCCAAACCCAACGATTTTGCTCCCAAACCCAACTATTGCAGGGCTCAGGGCCACCACCCCCAATCCACTGGAGATCTGGGCTTTGCAGGGTTTTAAAATCTTCCCAAATAATGCAGCAAATGAACTGAAACCTGATGGTCCTGCAGAACTCGGGGTGAGGTTGTTTAAACCCCCCAACAACACCCCAAAAATTCCTTTTCTCCCTCAGCTGGCAAAATCCTGTCAAAACCTTATTTAATCTGCACAATAAAATTATACTTAGCCTAAAAATCCGGTTAATGGGTTGTTAGGATGCAAGAAGTGAGCACCAATGTTCATTACTCTTTTGTTTTCATTTCTAAAAGCTCTTTTTTTTTTTCCTTCTTTTTTTTTTTTTTTCCTGCAGGATTTCTGCCTGTAAATGAAAACTCACTGGCAAAGTTCTGACTGAAAAATTCAGGCAGCTGGAGTTAAAAACACAAAGCCCTGGGCACATTATGGGTTTTACATACGTTTATGGGCCGTTGCAGCCCTCTGTAAGATTTAAAAATAGGCCAGAAATTGTCCATAATTCTTTGTGCAGGCCCTTGGAACTGGACATTAATTTATAGCAGCTGCAAACCTGACCTGAGAGAATATTTTTGAATAACAGGGGGAGGTTTAATGCTTGAATCAACGGGAACCCCTCCAAAACTCCATTATTTACTCAAGATTAAAGGCGGGTGTAAATAAAGAATTTTCAGACAACGGAGCACAGCAGAAACAGGGAAATACAACGCTTCCAGTTGCTGCTAATTTGCATTTCCAGAGGTGCTCCAGATGTGAGACAGATAATGCAGGGCCTCGGGCACTGAGCAGATTATTCTGCAGCAAAAGGAACGCTCATCAGCAGTGCTGAAGGGAGTGAAGTTATTGGAGAGCTTTAAACTCCGCTCTTTTCTCAGGAAATGGGGATTGAAATTGGATTTATCTTCCCCCAGTCAGGACAGATGAATCAGCACTGGGAGAGGAGCTGAACTGAGGCTGAATTGAGCAGGGTTGGGATGCAGGAAACACAAAGAGCTGCCAGCTGCACCTCAGGACTGGGCAAACAAGAAATGTCATTTTTTCTGTGCATTTTTCTGTATTTTTCTGTATATTTTTCTGTATTTTCCTATATTTTTAATGTCTTTTTCCTATATTTTTTCTGTATTTTTATGTATTTTGCATTCAGACAATTAGAGGCACAGCTAGCCACTAAAGGAATTTTCCCAACTTTTTTCTGCATTTTTTTCCTGCATTTTTTCTGTATATTTTTTCGGTATGTTTGTAATTTTGCATTTAGACAATTAGAGGCACAGCCAGCCACTAAAGGAATTTTCCCAACTTTTTTCTGCATTTTTTTTCCTGCATTTTTTCTGTGTATTTTTTCTGTATGTTTGTAATTTTGCATTTAGACAATTAGAGGCACAGACAGCCACTAAAGGAATTTTCCCAACTTTTTTCTGCATTTTTTTCCTGCATTTTTTCTGTGTATTTTTTCTGTATGTTTGTAATTTTGCATTTAGACAATTAGAGGCACAGACAGCCACTAAAGGAATTTTCCCAACTTTTTTCTGCATTTTTTTTCCTGCATTTTTTCTGTGTATTTTTTCTGTATGTTTGTAATTTTGCATTTAGACAATTAGAGGCACAGACAGCCACTAAAGGAATTTTCCCAACTTTTTAAGCCCATTAATTGGCCCTGAATGGCTGAGCAGCAAATCCTGGAGTCCTGCAGGTGCCCCACCAGGGTTTTTCATTGGAGCGCTTGAGCTTTCACCTCATTTTAGCAATTTTGATCCCTCAAAAATCAGCACAAACCTTCACCCCGCGCCTTCAGAGGTTTGTGCCTCTGCTCTGAGCATTTAGTGCTGGCAGGAGTTGGGGAATTGGGGTGGAAAACGCAGATCCTGGGCAGGAGCTCATTGTTATTCCTGTGTTTTCCTCCTTTCACCAAGGGCCCTCATTTCCCTCTCAGTGATGCTGCTTTGAGCACATTGGATTTGACTCCTCACTTCCACCTGCCAGAGATCAAACATTCAACAGCCCCGAAAAAAAACCCTCGAGTGGTTCCCAAAAGCCAAACAAAAACCAGCCCAGGAAATGGGAAACAACGTGCAAACGAGAGCTCCAGAGATGGGAAATAACAACAGGGCAAAAAAAAAAAAAAAAAAAAACAGAAATTGTGATTTCCACCCATGGAAAGGAGGGGAAATAATTGGAGTCCAGTTTGTTCCAGCAAATAAACCCTGAGGGGAAACGCAGGGTCTGGGCAGCTCCATTTGCAGTAATTAACCCAAAACAAGAGGTTTGTGGATATTTTATCCATTGGGGAGGGAAACAAGAAGTTGTGTCAGCATCGATCCCCTTTTCTGAGGGAAAGGGAAAGGAATTAAAATAAAATGGGTTTGATGGAATCAGTGGTTTCCTGGTGAGTTTCAAGCCCCAAAAAAATCAGGCGGTTCCCTCAGGTGAGGTGACATCCATGGGGTTTTTCCTGAGGGAAAATCTCATTTGGGGAGAGCTGTGGGGTTTGGGCAGAGTTTGGGGCAATCACTGCCCAGGAAATGGGAGGTGCCAGGTGGGACATCTGGGAGGGAGGAATTTCACTGAATTAACTTGGTGAATTATCACTGAATTATCCCAAAATCCCGAACTCAAGGAAGGTTCGATGGGGAGAGTTTAATGCTGAGCTCTCCAGGCAATCCCATCCCTCCCCACAGCTCCTGGGATCCTGCAGCACCTCGGTCCTGCCCCCTCTGAGCCCGGGCAGAGGCAGCAACAACCAATTCCTCCATGGAAATCAGAATTTGGAATGGCCACAAGGCCCTGCCTCAGAAAAACCCCACAGCACCGGTGTCCCTCATGAAATCCTACAATGTTCCCTAAAAAGGCCGGTCTGGGTTCAACCCAGCCTGTTTTAGGGGTTCTTTTCCTCTGTAGGTCCCACACAATGGGCAAAGCTGGAATTTATTTATTTAAATATGATTTAAATTCACTTTTTCCATAAGAGCTGCTCGTTTGATCCTTCCTGGCTCCTGCCCAGCGCTCGCACCAGATGTTGCAATTTGCACCTGGTGGGTTGGTGTTTGAAAAGCCCCATTTCTGCTTTTTCCTCCATAAACAGAAGGAAATCTGTCTTTAGCACCTTTGATGAATTCCTTGCACTTTTCCCACCTATTAACTCCTCCAGCTGGGCGCTACCACCAGCAGGAATCCAGGAGGGACGTGGAGGAGGTCACTGCCAGCCCTAAACTGCCAACTCAAAACTGCAAACCCCAAATTCCCAACTGCCAAATGGCAAACCCAAACTGCCAACCCCAAATGGCAAACCCCAAACTGCCAATGTAAAATGGCCAAGCCCAAACTCCCAACCCCAAATGGCCAATCCCAAACTTGCAGCCCCAAACTGCCAACCCCAAATGGGCAAACCCCAAACTGCCAATGTCAAATGGCCAATGTCAAATGGCCAATCCCAAACTGCCAACCCCAAATTCCCAACCCCAAACTCCCAATCCCAAACTCACAGCCCCAAACTGGTCACCCTAATCTGCCAGTCCCAAACTTCCAACTCCAAATGGGAAAACCCCAAACTGCCAATGTCAAATGACCAATCCCAAACTTGCAGCCCCAACTCCCAAATGGCATATCCCAAATGGCATCTCCCAAATGGCAAGCCCCAAATTGCCAATGTCAAATGGCCAATCCCAAACTCCCGACCCCAAACTGCCAGCCCCAAACTGCCAATCTCAAAGTCCCAACTCCAAACTCACAACCCCAAATGGCAAACCCCAAATGGAGAACCCCAAACTGCCAATGTCAACTGGCCAAGCCCAAACTGCCAACCCCAAACTGTCCATCCTAAACTGCCAGCCCCAAACTGCCAGCCCCAAACTGGCAACCCCAAATGACCAATCCCAAACTTGCAGCCCCAACTCCCAAATGGCATCTCCCAAATGGCAAGCCCCAAATTGCCAGTGTCAAATGGCCAAGCCCAACCTCCCAACTCCAAACTGCCAGCCCCAAACTGGCCACCCCAAACTCCCAACCCCAAATGGCAAACCCCAAATGGAGAACCCCAAACTGCCAATGTCAAATGGCCAAGCCCAAACTGCCAACCCCAAACTGGCCATCCTAAACTGCCAGCCCCAAACTGCCAGCCCCAAACTGGCAACCCCAAACTGGCAACCCCAAATGACCAATCCCAAACTTGCAGCCCCAACTCCCAAATGGCAAGCCCCAAATTGCCAATGTCAAATGGCCAAGCCCAAACTCCCAAGCCCAACCTCCCAACTCCAAACTGCCAGCCCCAAACTGGCCACCCCAAACTCCCAACCCCAAATGGCAAACCCCAAACGGAGAACCCCAAACTGCCAATGTCAAATGGCCAATCCCAAACTCCCAACCCCTAAATGGCAATGTAAGACGGCCAATCCCAAATTGCTAACCCCAAACTGGCCATCCTAAACCGCCAGCCCCAAACTGAACACCCCAAAACTCCCAACCCCAAACTCGCAGCCTCAAACTGACCACCCTAAATGAGGAAACCCCAAACTGGAAACCCCAAACTGGCCATCCTAAACTGCCAGTCCCAAACTGTCAAACCCAAACTACCAACCCCAAATAGCAAGGCCCAAACTGCCAATGTCAAATGGCCAATCCCAAACTCTCAACCCCAAACTAGTCACCCTAATCTGCCAGCCCCAAACTTCCAACCCCAAATGGGAAAACCCCAAACTGCCAATGTCAAATGGCCAATCCCAAACTCCCAATCTCCAATGGCAAATCCCAAATGGCAAACCCCAAACTGCCAATGCCAAATGGCCAATCCCAAATTGCCAGCCCCAAACTCCCAATCCCAAACTGCCAACCCCAAACTCCTGACCCCAAAGTGGCCGTGAGGAGCTGCTGCCATCAGTTCTGCCCCACCCTGCACAAGCATCTCCTCTCAGGCAATTCCCAAAGCTCTTCAGCACCAAAAGTTCCTTCCCTACCACGAATTTCCTCAGCAATAACAAAAATAACTCCAGACAAAGCTTGGGGAGCCAGCAAGAACAGAAGGAATGTGAAGAGTTCAATTGAGAGTCAGAAATGAAAATGGACTTAATCTGTCTTGAAACTTCTGGAAAAGTCCAAAATGGGTATTTCCTTGTTTGTTCAGCCTGGTTTTGTTGTTTGTGGGGGTTTTTTAAGCACAGAACTGCAGGGGGTGTAATCAGAGCCTTCATCACTCACATTGGGCTCATTTCTTACCCCACCCAGCCCTGCCAGACGAAAATGTTCCTTCACCAATGAGAGCAATGAGAAATTGAAGTGGCAACAAAAGAAAGTGGAGCTGGGAAGTGCAAAGGAGTCCAGCAGGGAGGGAAAAAAGAAAGAAAAAATAAAAAAAAAACAAGACAAAAATGCGGTGATCACAACCTGTTTTCATTCACTGCTTTCCAATTAAAGTGATTTTTCTTAGAAGAAAACCTTATCTCTGGAACACATTCATTTCTTCTCAGCCTTCTGTGAAGGCAAATTGAAAACTCACAGGGTAAAATTTGACTTCATGGTAAAATTACAACCAATTTTTTCCTCACAACAATAACAACACAGCCGCTCGCAGTTTTCAAATCAATTTTCCCTTCTCTTTTACTGAGATAAGTGGCACAGTTTCCACGATTTGAGATGTTTTTTTCCCCCATAAAGATTTCTACTTAACCCTGACCACAATCACACAATTCCTGCCCCTCCTCCATGAAATCACTGCTAATTATCAGTGCAGGGATGGACTCGGTGCTGCCTAAAAGCTCATTTAGCACAAATCCCTGCCAGGTGAATTTTCTCCTCGCTGGGAGCCAGCCCAGTCTCACCAGCACAAAGAAATGAGTTAAAACCCACAAAAATCTGCATTTCCAGGGCTCTTTTTCCTTCTCCCAGCCGGGCACCTCCCCTTCCCTCTGTTCTCAGGCTGTTCCCAGGAAAAAGCCGTTTTTCTTGGAATTATTGTGAATTATTCTGCCAGAGCAGGCAGAACCAGCAGCGATTTTCAGATCAATTTACAGGACATCCCACTTACTTCATGTCGCTGTTCCACTCCACTGCATTCATTACTTAAAACGTGTCCTTAAAATTGAGTTTTCATCTCCTGTTCCCCGCGGTTCTGGAGTGCAAAAATCTCCTCCTCAGCCCTGGGGCTGCTCATTTCCATCCCATTCCTCGCTCCCACAAAGAACTTTTCCAAACTGAAGGGTCTACAGCCATTCTCCTTTGCAGAGTTGATTTATAAATGGGTTTTTTAGGTGTTAACAGGACCTTTAAACCCAGAGCATTTCTGGATTTCCCAGCCACATGGGGAAGTTGGACGAATTAAACCAATTTTTTTTTAAATTCTGGTCTATTTTCTGAGCTTTTAGGCCAGCTTTTCCAGCCTTTCCACAGCATTTCTGCTGCTCAGCTACTGAAGGAGTAAAATTCCAGCTGGTGACCTCTGAAAGGAGAGGAAATGAGGAAAAAAAGCTTTTTTTCTGTGCACACTTCCCAGCAGTGGAAACATCTCTGAGGGAAAAGGAGTCACTCCCAATTTCCCTGATAGGGAGGGAAAATTAAAACTTGATTTATACACACTGAAACAGAAATAAATCAGAGCTTTCCCAGGCCAGGTGCTGTTAAAAATTGAAATAAACCCCTGAAGAGATGGAGAATTCTCCATCTCTTGTTGCTTTTGGTGCAGATACTGGGAATTCAGCTATGGGGGCTCAGGAGGAGCAATAACTACAAGGAAAACCCGAAGTTTTACTGAGGATGTTAAAACATTCCCCATACCATGACTGAGGCTCCAAACTCAGTTTTTTTCAGGCCACAGAATTGAGAAATACTTAAAGAAGAGAGGGAAATGAGGATGTGGTTGGGTTTGTGGTGCTGGTGCTGTTCATACACAGAAAAAACCCTGCACAGCCCCAGAACAATGAAGATTTTGCCAATTTTGAGAGACTTCAGAACAACCTTGTTAGGAAAATTAATCCACAAACACCAGAGGTTTATGCCCAAAAAGGACACACAGGAGTCCTTTGACTTTATTCCAATCAAGGCAGAGGCCATGGGGCATCCCCTGGGGTCTCTCCAAGTTTTGGAGGATGCAGCCTCCCTTTTTATCCCAATTTCCAGCCACATTTCCCTTCTCTCTTTCCCCATTTCTGAGGTACTTGAGAGGTTCAGACTTCCCAGAACACCTGATCCCAAAGATTCCCCTCTGATGTGTAACTCTCCATTTTCATTTTTAATCTTCATGGAGTTTAGGGGTTTTTCTTCCCCGTTGTTTCTTTCATCTTTCAATGTCTAATTTCATTGATCAGCAACCCTAAAGTTGATTTGTAAAAGCAAATCTCTTTTTCCATTCATCCATCAGTGGAATCCTTCCCATTGTTTCTTTTCTCTCCCAGTGCTGGTTTTATCTCCCAGCAGCCCCACAGCTCGTTTGGAAACACAAATCCGCCATTCCTCTCAATCTGAATGCTCTGTGACACCAAATCAACCCCAAAAATTCTCCTTTGAGCATCCCTGAGCTCCCCAGCCACTGACCCCACCACTCCTTTAATTCCAGGAACTTTTTGAGAGGAATAAATGGGAGCCAGCTCTGAGCAGCCCAGGCCAGCTCAGGTTTGGGATCAGAATCTCTCAGGGTGAGCTGAGCTCAGACCTTGGCTGGAACTCCACCTGCAGATCCCCCTCTGAAAATATCCATGGGAAGGCTGCATTTACAAAAAAAAATATGAACACACCGAGATTCTGACTTTTTCAACCTTTTATCAACCTTTTTTGCAACCAACTTCTCTTTTTTCAACCAACTTCCCTTTTTCCAACCTTTCAAAAAGTTAAGGCTGGCTGCACTCAGCCTGTGTCAATCTGCGTGTGAAGTGTCAATCTGCACCGCAAACCTGCACATCTGATTTAATTAATAACTATTTCAATAATATTTTAAAATCGATTACATATTTAATTAAATATTTTTTAAAGTAACTAAATATTTGAATTAGGAATTAACCGGCACGTTTTATTTAATTAATAGCTATTTGAATAATAATATGAAAATAAATATTTTAAGAATAACTAAATATTTAATTAGGAATTAACCTGCACATTTAAGTAATTATTATATTTATTTAGTTATTTATTTTATTTTTATTTTTTAAATTTATTTCTGTGCCATATTTCCCTTTCACACACAGCTTGCAGCACGTGGCTCTCAAAGCCCCAGCAATATTTGGCGTGTCGGGGCTGTCAGGATGATTAACAAGAGGAATTTGAAAAGAAAACAGGAGGTAGTTAAGACTTGCTCTCAGAATATGATTTATGGAGGTGTTTTCTGACAGAACCACGCTCAGAAATCTGAAAGGAGGGCGGAGCAGATTGGGTTTGGCTTCAAGATTCTTTTGTTTTGCAGAACTGGTTAAAATCAGTGAGAAACGATGAGGAAAATTGGATCTCTTAAAGATAAGGGACAGCAGGGGAAACCCAAATCCCAGATATTCCACATCAGCCTGCTCCTGGTGGAACAGCAAATCATGCACAGCACTGAGGGGTAAAACAGAAAAAAGTCACAGTATTGAGGGGTAAAAGAGAAATAATTCACATCATTGAGGGGTAAAACAGAAAAAATTCACATCATTGAGGGGTAAAACAGAAAAAATTCACAGTATTGAGGGGTAAAACAGAAATAATTCACAGTATTGAGGGGTAAAACAGAAAAAAATCATAGTATTGAGGGGTAAAACAGAAATAGTTCAGAGCATTGAGTATGAATGGAAGACAGGAAATAATTCATAGCATTCAGGAGTAAAACAGAAATAATTCACAGCACTGAGAGGTAAAACAGCAAATAATTCACAGCATTGAGTGTGAATGGAACACAGGAAATAATTCATAGCATTGAGGGGTAAAACAGAAATAATTGACATCACTGAGGGAAATTTGTTCCCAGGTACAGCAGGGTGGGTTAAGTGGAACCCGCCAAGGCCATCACTGCCCAAGGATTGGCTCTCAGGGTTTTGTTTCCTTTATAAATTTCTTTCCTGAGTCTCCAACCACAGAACTATCCCAGCCTGGCTGGAGAACTCCAGGTGCTCCTGGATGCAGGAACATCCCCAGTTTTAACATTCTGCTCATCCCTGGGGTTGTCTGCAAGCCCAGCTCAATGGGAAGGATCCCCTGAGATTTTCTCACTTTGCATTTTGTTATGCATTAAAGGGAATGGATGAGAAGAAGGAACCCCAGTGCTAAAAACCCCCAAAAGAAGAACCCCAGTGCTGAAAACCCCTAAAGGAAGAACCCCTGTTCTCAAAGCCCCGAAAGAAATAACCCCCTGAGCTCAAAACCACAGGAGGAGTGTGAAAAATGAACCCCAGTGCTCAAAACCCCAAAAGAAAGAACTCCCCTGCTCAAAACCCCAAAAGAAGAACCCCAGTACTCAAAACCCCAAAAGGAAAAACCCCTGTGCTCAAAACCTCATGGGATTTATTGAAAGGATCCTCTGGGATGGATTTCTGAAGCAGCTTGGAAACATTTCCCCTCGTTTTCCATCCCCTCTTTGTCCCAGCATCACCAGGGGGGTTCTGCTTATTTGAGTTCCAGCAAGTGGGGTCAATTTCCTGATTTTAAATCGGCCTTTAATGCAGCTTTTGAGAGGTTTCCTCTCCAATTTAAGGCAATTTAAGCAGCTGTTCATTCTAACCCAGGGGTCAGCTTCTCTTGGTAAAACACCGTGCAGATCAAGGGGGGGCAGGTGATTGTCAGGGCCTGCAGCAGCTGCTTGAGAATGAAAAATGGGGATTTTTGCTGCTGTTGAAAACCAAAACTCACCAAGTTTGAGTGAGTCCCCACTCGAGCTTCTCCCCCTGTGCAGTCCCGGGAGTTCTGACCCCAGATGTCCCCTCCCCATTGAAAGGAATGAGGGAGATTTGTCCTCACAAACTGTGGGAGTGCTGAGAAATAAAACTGGGTACTGGGAGGTGAAAGAAACAATGGGATGAACCACAAATCCCATAGGAATTTATCAAAGAAGGAATGGAAAGAACCATAATGAAATTAGCCATAATGAGTGAAAGAAAGAATGGGAAGAACCATAAATTCCACAGGAATTCATGAAGAAGAGAACACTGGGAGGAACCAGAAATTCCATGGGAATTCCACTGATGGACACAAGGGAAAGACAAAGGGGGATAAATTAGAAGGGGGTCCGGATTAGGGGGTTTGGGAAGTCTGAACCTCTCCAATACCTCAGCCAGAGAGAGGGAAATTGGGATGAGAAGAAGGAGGCTGAGACTCCTGAAAATTGGGTGACCCCATGGGAAATGCCCCATGGCCTCTCCCTTTATTCCAACGTAATCCCAGCACTCCTCTGCCTCCTTTTTAGGCACAAACCTCTGGGGTTTGTGGATTAATTTTCCTCACAGTCTTTACAAACAAACTGTGGGTCTGCTGATAAATACAATTGGATACTGAGAGATGAAAGGAACAATGGGAGGAACCAGAAATTCCATGGGAAAATACAAAGCGGGGATTCATTAGAAAGGGGGTCTGGATATGGCAGGGATCCTTCAAAAGCAATAAGGAATAAATATTGAGCCATCAAACCTTGCCAGACCGCATGGGTAGCAGGGGAGAGCAAGGCTGGGAATGAAAAGAATTATTTTTTAACAGATAGAAGCAGGGGAAAAAAAGCTCAGAGGGGTTTCCTTGGAGCTGAAGTACCAAGGTGTTCCAAAGGCAGCTGCAGGGGGAATTAATGTGCATTTTGCCCACAATTAGAGCGCTGGGTCGTTAAGGGGTGGGGATGGATATCTGCTGGTTTTCAGCTGCCTTTTTCTACCTCTGTTGAGGTCAGGATTGGAGGCACTTGGGAGGATGGTTCCCATTCACACTCAGGTTATTTCTCACTCGTTATTATTTCCTATCAATGTTGCAGTCTCACAGCAGTGAGTTCTGCAGCCTTTCATTAGCCAGGCACGAAATGGTTAACTATCTCTTGGTACAAGGTCTTTTAAGGCTAAACTATCCAATTAAGAAATGACACCTGAAGAAGAACAAGCTGCCTCCACCCTAAATCCTCCATCTCGCTCCACGTACATTACTGTATTCCAAAACCCCAAACTCCTAAGTTTTCCATCCTGTGATATCACACACTTCTGAATAACTACACACTCACAACCCCAGTGTTATCAGTCAATTTTGGAATCCTTTTCTACAGCCTCAGGTCAAATGACGAGTCAGAGTCTCTCCTGGGAGTCGGAGTCTGTCTGTACAGAAAGTCTGAAAATCTCAGCATCCAGAACTCCAACAGTTGCCTGGCGAGCGGAGGTTTGGAATATGGTTATATCCCACATAGTTATATAATTACATTCCAAATAGTTATATAGTTATATTCCATTCTCCATTTCAGGGCAGGCTCCTGCCTTCCTTAGCAAACACCTCTCTTTCCAAACCAAGACCCCTGGGCTGCACAAACACCTCCAGAGAATCAGCAAATCCATCGCAGGGGACCCCACAAACTGCAATTCCCCAGCCAGCCTCCAGCTCCAGACCATCCAAAAGCACCTGTGGCACCGTGCCCTCCCTGCCCTGCTCTGAAATGTGCTTTTATCCTCTGGCCTCGGCTCCCAGTGCCAGGGATCTCTGCAGGGATGCTGGGGCAGCCAAGCTGCCAGATGTCCGCGAGAGAAGGATGGAAGAGGAGCGAGTGTCTGATCCTCCACGCGGATGAAACGGCCCCTCCTGCTCCGGGAAAAGCAACAACCCCAAACCAGGAGAGGAGCAGGGCTGAGGGACGGGCAGAACAAAGCAGCGCAATCTTTCTTTGGTCAGTAAACAAACCTGGAGAGAATGGGTTTGCAGTGTGTTGACAATGTTCTGGCAGTTCATTAATCCCAGCAAAATCTCTCCAAAGCCACTGATGCATGGATTCCATTTTCAAATTTCTCATTAGTTCCTCTTTATGGATTAAATGCTGATGTTCACGAGTGAATGCACACAGCTTCAGCTGATGGATGTAATTGGGTTGTAATGGATTTTAGCTGCTGTTCCTCCTGATCTGGCCAATTTGAAATGCAGTATCAATGCATTCTGCCCATCTCTCTGTAGGGAATGAGAAATTGAAACCTACAAGATGAGATTTATCAACTTCCATAAAGTTCTCTCCAACCATCATAAAACTGTTAAACTCCTCATTATCATTCCAGCACAGTGATTTCCCCAACTCTGCTCGGGCAGTCCAAATATTAAAGTGCATTAGAAATAAGTAGAGTTGATCCCTCAATATTCTGCATGTCCTCAACATTGATTTAGGTGCTGTAAATATCCCCAACCCCGAATGACACGAGCACA
Organism: Melospiza melodia melodia; assembly: GCF_035770615.1. Classification (NCBI taxonomy): domain Eukaryota; kingdom Metazoa; phylum Chordata; class Aves; order Passeriformes; family Passerellidae; genus Melospiza; species Melospiza melodia. The sequence continues at coordinate 9,972,495 of NC_086216.1, read as the reverse complement.
GCGGAAAAAAAAAAAAGCTTAACAGCAGGAACACAAAAGGCTGTGACAGGATTTAAAGGTTGCAGAACTTCCCTCCAATTTTTAATAGCTCTGAGTCTCAATAGATAAATGGGTGAGTGATTTGCTCTCCCTGTGGGGCCGGGGTGTAAAATGCAGCTTTGCACGTTTTCATGGATTGAAGGCAGCCCTGGGCCAGCAGGGGGATGGGGAATGCTGAGGGAATTCCCTCAGTGTTCCCATCCTGGAAATGGCAGGGTTGTTACAAACGCCAGGAAATTCCTCTTTGGAGGTGGGGCTGTGAGGAAGCCCCAGGCTGGGGCACCCAAAGCTGCTGAGGGGATTTGGGAAATGATCCCATGGATTCTCCTCGCTGAGAGCCCCATGGGGCTGGAGAACACCTTGCTGTGACTTCTCTACAGGCTGAGGGGGTACAATTCCTCAAGCCAGATTCAGATTTCACCCCACAGGAGCCCAGCTCACCTGGGAACACCCCCAAGGATCCCCCCAGCCCCTCTGGCCAGGCTGAAAATCCCATTCCTGCCCAAAACCCCGAGCTCTGCACTCCCAGCCAGGGCCAAGCTGCACTTGCTGGTCCTTAAAACCGAGATCAGCAGCAAAACCTGGGGGCAGGACCAAGCACAGACCCAAACCCAACCAAAGTGGCCTCTTTTTAGTGACTTTTTAGTGACTCCAGGTGCCCAGCCCTTCCCCATCCCTGCTGCCACCCAGACCCTCCCTGCCTGATCCCCCTTCCACGTTCCAGGCTGGTTGCAAGTGAAAACCGAATTATTGCCTGCAGTGATGCTGGGTTTGACCTGCTCTGTCCATCAGCAGCCACAGAATCCCAGACTAATTAGAAAAGCCCCGTAAAACAGATGAGAAATTTCTCAGTTTTACTGCTGTTATTATTGGAGCCCTCATTTCCATCCTGTGAGGTGTTTAAAGGCTGGAATAGCGGCTAAATGGGACATTTTGGAATAAACATTGCTCACCCTGCCAGCCACGCTCATCTGTCCCCTCCTGAAGCTCTTAAAACCAACTTCCAGCTGATTAAAATGTTAATGAGACCCTCCACAACCCCCTCAGAAGCGTGGTCTGACCCAAAGCTCAGCACCAAAGCAGAGCTTTACCTGCCTGATCCATGGGATCAGCCTAAAGGGAAATGTTCTCCCAAATTCTGGGCGATTTTGGTAAAATAAACTACTGGAAACCAGGTAATAATGGAAAAGTCAGAAGTTCCATCTGAAATGAGCTCTGAGCCTCTCAACCAGCATTCCCAGTAATTCCCGTCACTATAAAAAATTCCTTTATTGGGCTGGTTAAGCTTTGAAGGGAACTCCTCCCTGTGTTCCAGCATCTCCCCTCCTTTCCTGGCTGCTCCTCATTTCTTGTCACTGATTCTCCTCCAAAAGCTCCTCACGCCTTTAATGAAATCATCTCAGCCCTTCCTGGGTGACCCATAAATCCCCATCCGTTGCCTGCGACCTGGGTTTGCTGATTGCAGAAATTAGCAAAATTAGCAGAGCCACAGGGAGTGGCTAAAGCGGGGTTTTGTTAAGCCTGGCTCAATCTGAGCCACAGCGCTGTTTGTGTGGTGGGTGGGAATTCCCTCAGAGCTCACCCAGAGCCTGGAAATCTCCACAGGAATGTTCCTGGCATGGAAGAAACTGGGAATCACTTGGGTCTGCCCAAAGCTCCCCCAGCCTGGGGAGATGGAGATGCTTTGCCTTCAACTCTTTTTATTCAGCATCTCCAACCCAAATCTTAATTTTCCTGCCTCAGATTTGCCAAAAGGCTTCAGTTTCCATCAAACTGGTTTTTGTGAATGGAGAGTGTGGTATTTACATTCTCTGAAAAAATCCCTTCGCCCAGGATTTTTCTCCTGGGAAGCTGAGAAGCCTCAGAGAAAAAGGAAAACAATTCTTATCTCATTTGCTTCTCCTGTGTTTTGCTTCTTTGGAATGTGTTTGGAGATTGTTTACTAACTGGTGACTGTTTCATTGGTGTCATGTGAATTGTTTTGACTCATTGGCCAATCAGTGCCAAGCTGTGTCAAGATTCTGGAAAGAGTCACGAGTTTTTATTATTATCTTTTTAGCCTTTTGTCTGTATCCTTTCTGTATTCTTTAGTCAGTATAGTTTCGTATTCTTTAAAATAATATAGTATTATAAAGTAATAAATCAGCCTGCTGAGAACATGGAGTCGGATTCATCATTCCTGCCTTCATCAGGACATTTCTCAGCGAAAACAATAGGAGAGAGCTCAGAAACCCCAAATCCAAATCCCAGGAACCCCAAATCCCAGGAATCCCAAACCCAACACGTTCTGAGCCTGTTCTTCCCTCAGTTTAGGAACATTTTGGAGCAGGGACAGCTCAATCCCTGGCATCGTTTTTAATTCCTCACAAGGCACAACCCAAAAGAGGTCCGGGGGCACTTTGGCAGGGAGGAATGAGGAAAGGAAGAGGAATTTCAGCAGGTTGATAAAAACAGGGCAACAACAGCTCAGGGGGTGGGGATCACATTTTGGGGAGTTTGATAAAAAAGGGACCAGCAGCTCCGGGGATGGGGGTGACACTTTGGGGGTGTTTGATAAAAACAGGGGAACAACGGGCTCAGGGGACGGGGAACACGTTTTTGGGTATTTGATAAAAACAGAGGAATAACAGTTCAGGGGATGGGGATCACATTTTGGGGAGTTTGATAAAAACAGGAACACGGGATCACATTTTTGGGGAGTTTGATGAAAACAGAGGAATAACAGCTCAGGGGATAAGGATCACACTTTGGGGGTGTTTGACAAAAACAGGAACAAGGAGCTCAGGGGATGGGGAACACATTTTTGGGTGTTTGATAAAAACAGAGGAACATGGGATCACATTTTGGGGAGTTTGGTAAAAACAGGAACAAGGAGCTCAGGGATGGGATCACACTGGGAACTGCTCTGCTCTGCCACAGAGGGTGCCAGGAGCCCAATTAGGGGGTGCAATTAACAGGTGGAATTGGGGTTTGTGGGTATTAAACACAGACAGCAAAAGGGTTGCAGGGTGGTGGAAAAACCCCGAGTGCCCCACACAAAACCATCACCCAAAAATCCTTTAAAATATCCAATAATGAACACAAATTAGGCTCTGATTGGCACCCAGTGCCCTTGGCATGGACAGAAAACCTAAGACAGGGAAAAAACATTTTGTAAAGAGATCCAGGATTCCAAACCAAGAAGAATTCAAAACACTATGGATAATAACTATAAAAATAAAAATAAAAACTAAAAATAATTTTTTTTTCATTTTATTTTTTGTTTTATTTTTATCATTATTTCTCCATCATCAAGAGCCTCTTTTCAGAGATGCCTCACTCATTTGCAGCCCCGAGTATTTATCACTGGGGCTATTGATTTCTCCCTCAGCAGATGGAACACCTTTCTGGGCTGAAGCCAGCAGGATGAATCGATTTGAGGATGTTTTTTCCTGCCTGTCATAAAGCAGTTTTGGACTGCTCACAGTCCCTGGGCGGGTTTGTCCACACGGATTTCTCTTTTCATTAGTCTGCCATCAAAGCCAGACAAACCAGCTGATTGTTTTTTCCCCCTACGCTTCAAATAACTGTTGATAGAAACGTTAATTCCGAGCCTATTGTCTTGGCTAATTAGCATATTAAAGGAAGTCAGCTAGAGGAAAATATCAATTTATTAGGAATAATGAGCCTTACCTCTCCCAGAGAGGTAAATATTTCAGGATTAAAGACTTGAAGTGGCTGAATGTCCTGAAGGGATCTGAGCTCCCAAGGGAAAAGCAGGCAGAGGTTCAGAATCAGAACCCTACACAGCAGGAATTGGGGATTTTGGATTTAGGGCATGAAGCCCTAAATGAAACCCCCTAAAAACAGAGATTCCAGCTAAAAACAGAGTAATTCCAATTAAAAATAGTTAATTCCCTAAAAACAGAGTGATTTCAGCTACAGCTAGAGAGATTGCCCTAAAACCAGAGTGATTCCAGCTAAAAACAGAGTGATTTCCCTAAAAACAGAGTGATTGCCATAATAAAAGAATAAATAATAAAATAAATGTAAATGCCATAATTTAAAAAAAAATAATTTGTGTGTGGAAATAAAAGCGGGAGAATTTTGGCACGGCACCATAATGAAATAAAAATAAAAATTTTGTGTGGAAATAAAGGTGGGAAAAACTTTAGCACCCCACCATAATAACTGTACTCAGTTGGGATTACAGAATTATCTGCTCAAAAAGGGAGAAAAACAGTGCTCAGGAAGGGGGAAAAACCTCAATTATTCCATTTGGACACAGCAAAAAATTAAAATTTAACTCCAGCTCCCTTTGAGTGGGTTTATTTGGGCCTGAATAAACAATTTTGCCCTTCCACGACTGCTCGGAGACGTTTTCAGACACAAATCTTGAGGAGCGCTGCAGTTTCTCAGGGCCTGACTTCTGGAGGACATAAATTGATTCCAAATACCATCGAAGGGATGAATTAATTTGACAATAACTTTCTTTCCAGTCTAATAAAGGCAGAATGAATCACTGAGGGATGAGTTCACCACGAGGGGAGCACTGGCTGATGATTTCATTAATCCTCCCTAAAAAACCGGAACCACAATGAAAGAAGACAGCTTGCTTCAAAAAATGTTATTTTTATCTGCATAAAAACCCCTTTCTGGCCCTTTTTTCCACCCCATTTGTGCTTTTACCCTGTTAAGAATCAAATTGCAGAGAGGATTGCCTTGGAAACTATCCTGCTGCTATACTATTATACTAATTGTTATAATATATAATAAAAAATGTATAATAACTTATTTTTTATATATATATATATATATATATATATATATAAAATATTATTTATAATAAATTATAATATAATAATAAATTATAAATATAATTAGATAGTATATAGGTATTATTAGATTATATTTATATTATTATATGTTATATAGATATAATAATTGTTATAATTATTATCACATATATGATAATATATAATAATGAATGCATCTTAATGTACCATTATAAGAATTATTATAATATTCTATATTATATTGTAATAATGTAAACTAAGGTATATATAAGAATTTGTATATATTGCCATATCTATTAATTATACAAATTAATTATAAAATAATTAATATGTAATAATTAATATTATAGTATTATTAATAATATATAATATTATTATATCTCATTGGCAAATAAATAATAAATATAATTTTAAAATATTATTTAAATATAAATAACCCTGTAATATATAATATCAATAACCCTATTATATTACATAATATAATAATATATGCCAATATTATTATAACATCAATAACCCTATTCTATTGTACAATATAAATCACCCTGTATTAATAAATACATTGATCATATATAATATACACATATAGAATTTAATAAATATATCCTCTTTTCTACTTAAAATCAATTTAATTCCATTTAATTTCAGCTGTCCATGCCTCACACCCCCCCTAGGCCATGTTTCACAGCTCGGGCTGTGAATTCTCCCTGCAGAGTCAAGGTCGGAGCATTTATGGGCTCTGGCTCCAGCCTGGCCGGCCCTGCCTGGGTCCCTTCTGGGAGGAGGAGCTGGGCATGAATCACCCAGGGCTGGCACCAAGGAGCCTCTGATTTACTGAAAAAGCAGCAGCGCAGGGCAGGGGCGTCAGGTTTGTGAGGTGAGAGATGAGAATCTGACTCCAGAAGGCTGATTTATTATTTTATGTATCATATTATATTAAAGAATGCTCTACTAACACTCTACTAAAGAAAGAGAAAAAGGATACATCAGAAAGCTTAATAAAAATTCATGACTGACTCCTCAGAGTCTGACACAGCTGATGGTGATTGGTCATTAATTACAAACAATTCACATGGAACCAATCAAACATTCACCTGTTGGCAAATGAGAGGAATGGTGGATTTGTGTTTCCAAACAAGCTGTGGGGCTGCTGGGAGATAAAACCAGCGCTGGGAGAGAAAAGAATTGATGAATGGAGATAAAGCTGATTGATGAATGGAAAAAGATATTTGCTTTTACAAATAAAATTACGGTTTGCTGGTAAATGAAATTGGACATTGAAAGATGAAAGAAACAATGGGGAAAACCCCTAAATTCTGTAAGAATTAAAATTCCATAGGAATTAAAAATGAAAAGGGAGGGTTATAAATTAGAGGGAAATCTTTGAGATCAGGTGTTCTGGGAAGTCTGAACCTCTCAAGTACCTCAGAAATGGGGAAAGGAAGAAGGAAATTGGGATAAAAAGGGAAGCTGTGTCCTACAAAACTTGGAGAGACCTCAGGGGATGCCCCATGGCCTCTGCCTTGATTGGAATAAAGTCAAAGGACTCCTGTGTCTCCTTTTTGGACATAAACCTCTGGTGTTTGTGGATTAATTTTCCTAACAGTAAACAATCTCCAGCCACATTCCAAAGCAGCAAAACACAGGAGAAACAAATCAGATAATTATTGTTTTCACTTTTCTCTAAGGCTTTTCAGCTTCCCAGGAGAAGAAATCCTGGAAAAGAGGTTTTTCCAGAAAATGTGACATTGGGAATAACAATTTCTGCTTCTCCCTGGGTTCTCAGGAGCATCCTCTGTTGGGAAATGGATGAAAATTGGGAAATTCATGGAAAGATTGGGTTGGAAGAGACCCTAAAGACCATCGAGTCCAACCCATGCCCCATAGAGCTGGCTAAATTGCCCTATAGAGTCGCCCTAAATAGTTGGCTTTGGGTGGCATTGGAGTGAATTATAAATCTGTATTTTTATACAGATATAATTTTCTATAAATCTGTATTTTTATAGAGATATAATTTTTTATAAATCTGTCTCAGCCTTCACCGGGGCTGAAAATGGAATAAAAGCTTTTAAAAACCCTCTCAATTTTCCCATCTGTGGGTCAGGAAAGGGTAAAATCTGACATCCTCTGAGCGGGGCAGCTGCTGGGGTTGTGGGGTGGGGATGGGGTCAGCCAGGAGAAATTCCCTATGGGGTGGGGATGGGATATCCAGGAGAAATTCCCTGTGGTGTTGGGATGGGATGGGATGGGATGGGATGGGATGGGATGGGATGGGATGGGATGGGATGGGATGGGATGGGATGGGATGGGATGGGATGGGATGGGATGGGATGGGATGGGATATCCAGGAGAAATTCCCTGTGGGGTTGGGATGGGATGGGATGGGATATCCAGGAGAAATTCCCTGTGGGGTTGGGGATGGGATGGGATGGGATATCCAGGAGAAATTCCCTGTGGGGTGGTGTCAGTTTCTCGGCTGTTTAGGTGACCTGGAAAGGCCCGGGGTGGCCTTGGACAGTCCGGCGCTTCAAAGGACAAGAAGAGACTTCAGATCTTTCTTCGGTCTCGGTGTTTATTAATTGTTTATCTAAAAGATTTTCTCTTGGCCCGACAGAGGTCTGCACAGCAGCCAGCCATGAGCACACTGAGAGCCCCCGGGGTGGTCACTTATCTTTATACTCAAAGTTACGTATACAATATTTATCATTTTTCCCTAATACCTTTTACCCTTATTAACCAGTGCACTTTTAGTAATAACCAATCCCAAAGTGCCACCATCACCACAGAAGATGGAGGCCAAGAAGAAGAAGAAGAAGGACAGGACACGCCCCAATTCCTCCATCTTACTTCTCCAGACCCCCCTGTACAGAAATCCTAAACCCTGTGTTTCACACTCTAATTAACCCATCCCTTCACCATTTATCCCAGTGAGATCCTCCCATCCTCATACAGGTGTCGTCTCCTGTGCAGGATCAAAGTCCAGCCACCAGACACTTCTGGCAACATCCCAGGACCTCCGAGCCCCCCAAGGGTGGTCTCGGTCACTCTGCACATCAGTCCTGAGGTGCTGAGATCCCACAGGGTGGGAATAGGGGTATCCAGGAGAAATTCCTTGTGGAGGGATGGGGTCAGCCAGGACAAATCGCTTGTGGGGTTGGGATGGGGTATCCAGGGCAAATTCCTTTTGGGATGGGGATGGGATATCCAGGAGAAATCCCTTGTAGGGTGGGGATGGGGGTATCCAGGAGAAGTTCCTTATGGGGTAGGGGTTTGTAGGATGGGGATAGCTTCAGCCAGGAGAAATTTACTGTGTGTTGGGGATGGGATATCCAGGAGAAATTCCCTGTGGGATGTGGATAGGTTCAGCCAGGAGAAATCCCTTGTGTGGTGGGGATGGGATATCCAGGAGAAATTCCCTGTGGGATGCGGATAGGTTCAGCCAGGAGAAATCCCTTGTGGGGTGGGGATGGGGTCAGCCAGGAGAAATCCCATGTGGCCCAAACCCCAAATTTCAGTGCTGAGGGGATCAATCCTCCCCCAGCCCCTGCTGGAAATGTCCCCAAGGTCACCTCACCCATGGGGAGGGACTGAGACCCTCCAGCTCCAGGCCAGGACAGAGGAAAAGCAAAAAGAAAAACAGGAATTAGGATGGCTGGTAATTTGTTTTGTTCTCACATCTATTCCCCAGGAATGAAAATACAGCAGGAGCAGGAGCAGGAGTGCCAAACGCTGAAAAGTTGTGAAAGACGGGCTAATTATAGGCAGGATTAACAGATGGGAAAGCTGAGCCCGAGACAGGCCACCAGGAGAAACAGGGCTCTGTGACAGGCAGGGGAAACTTGGACCAGCGCTTTTTGTCAATCTCCCTCCTCGTTTGGTTTTAAAGGCACAATTAATTCCTGGGTTTGGGTTTTTTTTTCCTACAAGCAGGAGTGATTTATTCTGCTAAAAACAGCGAAGGACAGCGAGCAGGAGAAATGGGAATGATCTCAAATCCCTGCACATGGAGCTCGGGGGCCAGACTGTTTCAAGCCTGAAGGAAATTCACCTTCCGAAACACTGACAAGGAATGAAAAAACCAGCTGGAGCTTTCCTCCAACGAGCCATTCCCCAACAAGTTTCCGTGGTTGTTTTCTGTACAAAACTCCTGTCCAAAATTCCCCACCACTTCTCAGCTCTGCCTGTTATTTTGGACAACTCTCAAAGGAGCCTCTCTGGCAGCTGGCTTACAATAATTGCTGTGAGAACTGCCCTCAAACCGTCTTTTTCCAAAAAACACCTCGGGATGAGCACCAGGGTGCCTCTTTCCCCAAAAACATCCTTATTCCAGCTGCCACAAGGTGAGAAACACCTCCCTCTCCCCTTGGATCTCAGGCTTTTAAAATCCAGTCTGAATTTCAGGTTTTTCAAAACCCCCATTTGAGCTGGAGGTGGAGCAGGAGCAGCCACCCAGCACTCCCCTGAGGCCCAAAAAAAGAAACTGCAGAATGAATGTATGTAAATGTATCATCATTATAAGAGTTATTATAATATTATATAGTATAGCATGTAATAATGTAAAATAAGGTATGTATAACAATTTGTGTATACTGTCTAATAATTAATCTAGAATAATTAATAATATTATTAATAATATATAATATAATTATAGTATCCCAGTGATAAATATAAATTAATACATATAAATATACATTTATAATATAAATATATCTATAAATTGCTCCCAAAATCCAGCCCCGGCTGCCTCTCATTAGAGCCCCTCTGGGGAGGAATTCGCTCCATTAACTGGAACTGCCTTCAGGAGAGTGGAAAAGAGTCCCCTGGCACTTATGTCACCCAGCTGTTGCTGTTCCATAAAAATTCACCTCCCTGGCAGCCTCTTGTCCTCTCACCCTTCACCACGACCCATTTTTTTGCTTCTTTTCATAGAAAATCCCCTCCCAACCCCTTCCCTCTTCCTCTCAGCACATTCCCAGCTCCACAGCGGAGGCAGAGCTGAAAAATCAATGCTGTTTTGAGGGGGGAAAAAAGGGTTTGAAACCCCCTGTTTGTCTGTCAGTGATTGGATTCCAGGCTGCAGAGACAATCAGCAGCAATGCCCCGTGAAACGTTGCTGATGCATTCCTGTCAAACCCGCAGGTTTGTGGTAATTAAAGCTCAGCTTGCAGCCCAAACCCACAGCTCGTGGCACAGAATTCTGGACGAGGCCAAGCCCAGCAAAGCTGGGCCCTTTTCAGCTAAAGAATCAGCCACCACCACCACAACAAAATAATAATAAAATAAAATATAAAAAAAGAAAAAATCGATGTTTCCTCAGACTGGAGAACAGCTTGAAGCCAGACAGACACATTGCAAGGAGCAAAAAAAATGTTTTGACCCCCCCTGAAAATGTATTTACACAAATCTGTGTTTCTTGCAGAGCTGCCTCGCTGCTCAGGGAGCTTGCATTGATTTCCCAGCCTCCTGCCCCAGTGCTGGTGATTTGACAGGCCGGCTCTGCTCGGCTCAGAAATCGTGTCTGACCACTTTGCTCGTGCTGATTTTGGGCTGATAAACTCCAAAATTCCTCTCGGGTTTGGTGTTGCTGAAATGGCTCCCGAGGTATTAGAGTCTTTTTTCCCAGCCCTGTGGTGGAAGAAGAAGTCGAGATTCGTCAGTTTTGCTTTTCAAGACTGTTTATTTTCTCTTATCTGTCACATTCTTTCTCTGACCTGCTGAGATCTGTCCAGCAGGTCAGGTTGTGGCACAGCCCCTGCCCTTGGGGTGGGGTTCACTTTTTATACTGAGATCTAAGTGTGCTTTATTTACAATAATTTTCCAATACCTATCACCTATGTTAGACAGTCTGTCTCTCCTCTAAACCAATCCAAAAGTTTCACCATCACAGCAGAAGATGGAGGAGAAGGAGAAGGAGAAGGAGAAGGAGAAGGAGAAGGAGAAGGAGAAGGAGAAGAAGAAGAAGAAGAAGAAGAAGAAGAAGAAGAAGAAGAAGAAGAAGAAGAAGAAAAGGGACAGGACACACCCAGATTCCTCCATCTTGCCTCTTGAACCCCCATTCTAAATCCCCAAAATTCTACTTTTTCACCCTTTGACAAATCCACCATCATTCTACTCAAACTCTTGTGGCTTGTAACTCCTCACACAAAGTTGGTAATTGTTTCCATGGGCTAAAATCAAAGGCTCAGGTGTTTGTGACTGTGTGCCGGGGTCTCTGAGCCCCCTGCCAGGGTCTGGAGTCCTCCAGGGCAGCCAGAGGAATTTCCTGGATTCCCACAAATTCCCAGGCTGGGTTTAGTGCAGCACAGAAGGAGGACAGGGCCAATTTAACCTGGTGTTTTAAGGCTGCTGTTTGCACGCATTAATTGGGATTAGCCTCACATTTATCCTCCTTAAGGCTCAAAGCCCTTTGTCAAGGAGCGCTTGTCAGGTTCTCCTGGAAAACCAGCTAAATTGGGAATTGAATTGCTTGCTGTTTTTACCCGAAAAAAAAACACCAAAAAACCTTAAACTTAGAAGCTGTGTGATAAAATAAAAATATTTTCCTTCCTCTACTGCTCTCCATTGTAGGGAAAGATAAAGGTGAGATCGCTTGTGAGATCTAGTCCCACCCTGGCTTGTCCTGGCACCACTGGGGACATTCCTGACACCACTGGGCACATCCAGTCCCAACCTTGGCTTGTTCTGGCACCACTGGGCACACCCAGTCCCCCCCAGTCTGTCCTGGCACCACTGGGACGTTCCTGGCGCCACTGGGAACATCCAGTCCCCCCTGGCTTGTCCTGGATCCCCTGAGGACATCCAGTCCCATCTTGGTCTATCCTGGCACCATTGGGAACATGCCTGGCACCACTGGGGCCATCCAGTCCCAACCTGACTTGTCCTGACCCCACTGGAGATGTTCCTGGCCCCACTGGGGACATCCAGTCCCCCTTGGTTTGCCTTGACCCCACTGGGGACATCCAGTCCCATCTTGGTCTATCCTGGCACCATTGGGGATGTTCCTGACCCCACTGGGGCCATCCAGTCCCATCTTGGTCTGCCCTGGCACCACTGGGGACATTCCTGGGCCCCACTGGGGACATCCAGTCCCCCCTGGTTTGTCCTTGTACTGCTGGGACATTCCTGGCTCCACTGGGTACATCCAGTGCCACTCTGGTCTATCCTGGCACCACTGGGACATCTCTGGCACCACTGGGGACATCCAGTCCCATCTTGGTCTGCCTTGGCACCAGTGGGGATGTCCAGGCCCCACTGAAGACACTCTTGGCCCTACTGGGGACATTCCTGGCTCCACTGGGAACATCCAGTCCCCCTTGGTTTGCCTTGACCCCACTGGGGACATCCAGTCCCATCTTGGTCTGCCCTGGCACCATTGGGGACGTTCCTGACACCACTGGGGACATCCAGTCCCATCTTGGTCTGCCCTGGCACCATTGGGGATGTTCCTGACACCACTGGGGACATCCAGTCCCAACCTGGCTTGTCCTGACCCACTGGAGATGTTCCTGGCCCCACTGGGGACATCCAGTCACATCTTGGTCTATCCTGGCACCATTGGGAACATCCATGGCACCACTGGGGCCATCCAGTCCCAACCTGGCTTGTCCTGACCAACTGGAGATGTTCCTGGTCCCACTGGGGACATCCAGTCCCATCTTGGTCTATCCTGGCACCATTGGGGATGTTCCTGACACCACTGGGGACATCCAGTCCCATCTTGGTCTATCCTGGCGCCATTGGGGACGTTCCTGACACCACTGGGGACATCCAGTCCCAACCTGGCTTGTCCTGACCCCACTGGGGACATTCCTGACCCCCGTGGGGACACCCAGTCCCCCTGTCCTTCCACCCCTCAGGGAAGTTTGGGGGATTTGTTTTTTCCCAGCCCCTGCCATGAAAGAGCCCCTGCTCCCCCTTCCCCCCCTCCCAGCGCTGGCGGAGCAATAATTTCATTAAGTGATTAAGTGCTTTTATTCCTCTGACTCACAGCTCGTGAGGCACGCGAGCATGAATTTCAATTAGCGCTCCTTACAGGGAAAAAGGGAAAAGAGAAATGGGAAAACATTCCTGAGCAGGGTGGGGAGAGGGAGCTGAGCCACCCCTGGCTGCAGGGATCCCCTCCAGCTTTCCACCCGAGACGGTGCAGCTCAACTTCTGCGGCAGTTTGAAGTCCTCAGGATAAATTTATTATTTTTTTTTAATTTTAACTTAAAAAGATTTTCAATTTAATTTCAAATTATTTAAATTTACATTTATTTGAATTATAATTTAAATTTATTGGAATTTTAATTTAAATTTATTTGAATTTCAATTTAAATTAATTTCAAAATTTTAATTTCAAAATTTTAATTTTAAATTTTAATTTAAAAAAAAATTAAACTCAGCCAATGGAGTTTCTGTGGTGTGAATCCCCCTGGTCTTCCATGCAGTCCTGTAAAATAGTTTGTAAATTCAGAGTCTTGCTTGCTTTTGCTCCTGATTGCAAGAGGGAGCAGCTGAGGGGAAGAGTTGCAGTGTTTTATTATGGAGATGCTGCAAGGGAAGAGCTGAGAGAGATCCTTAAGGAGAAGCAGGTTTCCACCAGAGCCCCTTGCTCTGCACCAAACCCTCCCCAGGAGGCAAAAATTCCAATTTCAACAGCTGCCACTCCATTGCCACAGAGAAACTTTTAATTACACCTGTCGGGAAAATTAACCCACAAACACCAGAGGTTTGCGGCCAAAAAGGAGACAGAGGAGTCCTTTGACTTTATTCCAATAAAAGCAGAGGCCATGGGGCATCCCCTGGGGTCTCTCCAAGTTTTGGAGGACGCAGCCTCCCTTTTTATCCCAATTTCCAGCCACATTTCCCTTCTCTCTTTCCCCATTTCTGAGGTACTTAAGAAGTTCAGACTCCCCAGAACACCTGATCCCAAAGATTCCCCTCTAATGTATAACCCTCCCTTTTCATTTTTAATTCTTGTGGAATTTAGGGGGTTTCCCCCATTTCTGAGGTACTTGAGAGGTTCAGACTCCCCAGAACACCTGATCCCAAAGATTCCCCTCTAATGTATAACCCTCCCTTTTCATTTTTAATTCTTATGGAATTTAGGAGTTTCCCCCATTGTTTCTTTCATCTTTCAATGTCTAATTCCATTTCTCAGCAACCCTAAAGTTTATTTGTAAAAGCAAATATCTTTTTCCATTCATCAATCATTGGAATCCTCCCCATTGTTTCTTTTATCTCCCAGTGCATGGTCGTGCATTTTGTGACCATTTTGGTTCATTTTGTGACCATTTTGGTTCATTTTGTGACTATTTTGGTTCATCTTGGGTTCATTCTGGGACCATTTTGGTTCATCTTGGGTGCAGCCCTGGCCGGGCTCTGGTGCTGCCCAAGTTGTATCCATAGAGGAGACCTTTTTCATAAATCCTTTATTCTTATTTTAATAAATGCTTTATTCTGCATTTCATGTAGAATAATCTGCATTTTGTACACAATAAACTGCATTTTGAGGGGCCGCCTGGACTCTCGCATCTCTCATTTAGGCTCTTGCCCTTCTCCCTGATTTTGCAGCCCTCATTCCTCGCTCCAGACACGGCTGAAGTGCTGCTGCTGCTCCATCCTGATGGCTCCTGCCTTGAACAGCTCCTTGTGCTGCTGCATCTCCATCACAGGATGAATTTTTGATGCTGTGAGGTCCCACCACACCCAGATCCTCATTTCAGCTTTTTTCCAGCTTTTTCCTCCTGTTCTGCTCTGGGTTCAGCTCAGCTTTCTGTCCCAAACTCCCCAACTAAAACAAGAATAAACAATGTCAAAAAAACCCAAGGAATTGGCACAGCCCAGCCAGAAACAGCTGAAAACTCCCCAAAACTCAGAGCAGGTCAGTGATTATGATTTATAAATTATTTATAATCACCAAGAGTCCGGCAGGCGGCAATTAGTGCTTGATACAGGGTGGAGGTAAAGATACAAAACTAAAACCTGAGTGAAATCTTTGTGGTTTTCATTCTTCCAAATAAAAAATCCTTGCTAAATAAAAAATCCTTGCTAAATAAAAACTCCCTGCTAAATAAAAACTCCCCGCTTCTCTCTGGAGCTGTGGCTGAAGAGTTTTTTTTTATTTTTCAGTGATCTCAGGAAACACAGAAGTAAAGAGGCCCCATCCTGCATTGCAATGGGCAACTTAAGGAAAATAAATTGTGATTTCTCTTCAGCTGCCAGCAGAGATCCCCTCCCTGATTTCCAAGAAAAAACTCAAAATGCAAATAAAGCACAAGGAAAGGAGCAGGGCCTGGCCTGGCAGGGCCCATTAGAGCTTCCAGAAGCTTCTCCTTTTTGGAGCTGGGAATAAATCACAGCTGCAATGAAGGGAAAGAATTAATTTGCCAAAAAATTAATGGTGAATCTTTGAGGTGGAGCTGTTTAGAGGCGGAATAAAGAGGTTTTCACTGGGTTCCAGAGGCTGGAGGATGTCAGGCCTGTTGGGATGTTCGATTCAAAACACTGAGGCTGCTTTCAGCAGAAAGGTTCATTGGGTTTAAAAGGGTCTTTTTGGAGGAGGAAAAAAAAAGCAAAAGGAAACCTGAAGCGGTTTTGTCCTGCTTTAACACACGAAAAGCTTTTAAAATAAAAAAATACCATGACAAAATTCACTCCAGAACGTTCTCTGGTTTAAAATCTCTTCAGAACATTCATTCCAGAACATTCCCTGATTTAAAATCTCTTCAGTTCCCCCTAATTATCATTAACGAGGAGATCCTGAGCCCCACAATCACCACAAAAATCATTTGGTTTAAAAACATCTTTTTGGAGGAGGAAAAAAAAGCAAAAGGAAACCTGAAGTGGTTTTGTCCTGCTTTAACACACAAAAGGCTTTTAAAATAAAAAATTACCATGACAAAATTCACTCTAGAACATTCCCTGGTTTAAAATCCCTCCGGAACATTCACTCCAAAGCATTTCCTGATTTAAAATCCCCTCAGTTCCCCCTAATTATCATTAACGAGCAGGCCCTGCGCCCCACAAACGCCAGGCCCAGAGCCCAGGCGGATTTCTGATCTCTTGACAGGCAGGAATTGATTTCTGTTTAGTCCAGAGTTATTTTACACCTCTCTGGATGCATTAAAAACAATCCTTAAGTTGACTGGAAACAATTTTTCCCTCAGATTGATGCAGCAGGGCAGAAGCAAAGGGAGAATTCAGAATTCACCCGGGGATTTCCTCAACAAAGAGCGGGACTGGGGCTCCCAAAGCCCTTCCCCAAAGCTCTTGGCATTTTCCAGAGATTTCTCAACACAAAAAGCAACAGATTTCCAGAGAAATCTGGAAATTCATCCTCATCCCCTTGGTCAGAGCCAGGGGTGCATCCTGCAGCAGAAATTCTCTTTATTAATATAATATATGTATTTATAATTCCCTGATATTCCTGGGTGCTGCAGAGCTCTGTGGGATATTTCCCTGTGCGAGCAGGGGGCTGGATCCACCTCTGGCAATTAGAAAATGTGGTTTAGTGTTATAAAATCTGTTTTGGTGTTATAAAAAGTGTGGTTTGGTGTGAAGGACAAGTTTGGTATTATCACATCTGGTTTGGTGTTAAAAATGTGTTTTGGTATGAAGGGCAGCATTGGTGTTATCAAATATGGCGGGAAAGGCAAATTTGTGTTATAAAATCTGATGGGAAGGGCGGGTTTGGTGCTACAAAATCTATTTTGGTGCTATAAAATCTACTTTGGTGTTATCAAACATGTTTTGGTATGAAGGGCAGCTTTGGTGTTGTCAAATCTGGTGATAAAGGCAGGTTTGGTGTTATCAAATGTGTTTTGGTGTTATAAAACCTGGTTTGGTGTGATGGGCAGCTTTGTGTTATATACATTATGTCTTCTCCCCATCCAAAAATCTCCTTCAATTTTCATTTCCATTCCAAACATCCAGATATGGGAGCTCCCAAACAGGACCCAGCTTTAACCTCAATATTTTCATCACCATTTACCATTTTTCCAACAAATAAACTTTAAACACCAGGGCCCAGCACTCATGGGGAGCTCTTTGGCTCCTGAACACGCCAGAAATCATTGCTTGGGATAAAATTGTCCAGAAGCTTCTGATTTTTGTGGTTTGTGTTCTCTCTAGAGCCCTGAAGTTCCTCATGTTTTGGAGAAATGTGGTCAGAAATGTGATGAGGTATGGTTTGGTAGCTGCTGGAGTGAGAAAACTTCTTTATTTAAGTCAAATAAAGAAAATAAAATTCCTTTTCTTTATTTGACTCAAAAGTGAATCCCTGACTTCCTCTACTTCCAACAGATTTATGTCAGGAGAGGAAAAAAAATGGAAAATGAAACCCAATGTGTGCTGGAAGAACATTTCCCTCCCACCTGACTGAAAATATTGATTAAACAAAGCAGAGCCTGCGGAAGGTGGTGGAAAAACAAGGCCAAAGAAGCTAAACATTGATAAACTTAATTAAATTTCTAATGAAAACAGAGGCAGCCTGTGGTGATTACTCTGTGTAAGTGAGACTGATACACCAATTAGGGTAATTCATCCCCTGGTGCTCTAAACACAGCTCTGAATTCAGTCCATGCCTCTCCTCATGTGTCACCAGCCCATTTCTGTCTCCTGGGGTGGACAGGAGAAGCTGCAGAGACTTTTCCACAGGAGCAGATCATGTTCCACCAGCTCCAGAATTTGTTGTCCCATACTCAATGAAACCAGGTCAAAATATTATTAATTTGTGAGTCCAGAACTTGGAAAAAGGCTCAATGGATGGAGAAATTTTTTTTTTTTTTTGGGGTGATTACTTTGTGTAACTTGGACTCATACACCAATTAAGGTAATTCATCCGCTGGTGCTCTAAATTCAGTCCATGCTTCTCCTCATGTGTCACCAGCCCATTTCTGTCTCCTGGGGTGGCCAGGAGAAGCTGCAGAGACTTTTCCACTGGAGCAGATCCTGTTCCACCAGCTCCAGAATTTGTTGTCCCACACTCAATGAAACCAGGTCAAAATATTATTAATTTGCACTTGGAAAATGTTATCTGTGCTGGGAAAAAGGCACAATGGATGGAGAAATTCCTTCTTTTTGGGGTGATTAGTCTGTGTAACAGACTAAAACACCAATTAGGGTAATTCATCCCCTGGTGCTCTAAATTCAGTCCATGCTTCTCCTCATGTGTCACCAGCCCATTTCTGGTTCCTGGGGAAGCTGCAGAGACTTTTCCACGGGAGCAGATCCTCTTCCACCAGCTCCAGGAATTTATTTCCTTCGCTTATGTCCCACACTCAATGTAACCAGGTCAAAATATTATTAATTTGCACTTGGAAAACGTTATCTGTGCTGGAAAAAAGGCACAATGGATGGAGAAATTCCTTTTTTTTGGGGCGAGTGAAGCCTCCTGCACCAGGTGAAGCTCTGACCATTTTTCGGATCATTGTTTTTGGAAACTTGACCAAGACATCAGGGCCAGGCACGGCAAAACTAAATTAATTTCTTCCTAATTTCAGAAAACTCATGAGATGTTGAAATGCTCTGGTTCCTGCTTAATTTATATAAAATGTAAATAAATACATTTATTTACAGAGCAGCTCCTGGATGGTTTGGAAGGAGAGGAGCAGAACTGCAGGAGCAGTTTGAGTCTGGGACCCTCCAAGAACAGCTCTGGGCAAGATCCATCCCCTGAATGCTGAATAATTCTGCAATTATATTATTATTATATTTATATAATTCTGAAATTATATTATTATTATACTATACTATTATATTATATTATGTTATGTTATATTATATTATATTATGTTATGTTATATTATATTATATTATATTATATTATATTATATTATATTATATTATATTATATTATATTATATTATATTATATTATATTATATTATATTATATTATATTATATTATATTATATTATATTATATTATATTATATTATATTAATAATTTATTATATATTATTAAATATATGTATTATATATCAATAATATATATTATTATACATTATATAAAAATATATAAACATCCTGTATATAAATAATAATAAATATATTATTATATATCAATAATATATAATAATTAATAAAATCCAGTATTATGTATTATTAAAGTAATGGAAATTATAATAATAATATATTAATATAATTTATTATATTATATTGTAATATTAAAATAATATAAATATATTAATTATCAAAATATTTATTTGGGGGATTCTCCAGAAATTTTGGGAAGTTTTCTTGGACTTTTTGCTTTTTCTGCACACAAATAAATCCAGTCCAGGTGGTGGAGAGCTCAGGGATGGCCTGAGGTGCCCCAAAATCAAATCCTGGGCTCGGGAGAAGGAAAAACAAATTAATTTAACAACTTTGCCTGTCAATCTGCAAAACTCAGCCCTGCTCCAAACAAACACTAGCTCGGGCAATTAGCAACACTTAATTTGGAAAATTAGCTAATAGAATCGATGATGTCTTTTAATTTGCCAGGCAGGATTTTACAGGGATTCATTTTCTGCCTCTCCACCTCTCAAATTATCTTCAGGTGCTGTTCGGAATGTTTATTCTGAAATTACCTCAGTGCTGAACGTGACCCCCATGGAATGTCAGGGGGTGCTGGTGGGGCAGGACGGGGCAAGGATGGTCCTGGCCCATCAAAGGGGCTCCAGTTTGTCCCTGTGCCACCAAAACTGGGGTTTCTCAGCTTTTTCCAGGCTGGCTGTGAAGCTGCTCTGCTGCTCTCCACACCACGAGCCTGGTGTTGGATTTTCTGCGTTTCCTTGAGGACTTTCTCCATTTCTTTCAGGATCCTCTCTATTTCCTCAAGGATCTTTTCCATTATCCTGAGGAGTTCTCTATTTCCTTGAGGATCTTCCCCATTTCTTGGAGGATCTTCTCAGCCTTCTCAAAGATCTTCTCCATTTCCTTGAGAATCTCCTCCATTTCCTCAAGGACCTTTTCTGTTTCCTCAAGGACCTTCTCCATTTCCTCAGGGATCTTTTCCATTTCCTGAGGATTTTCTCTATTTCCTTGAGGATCTTTTCCATTTCTTGGAGGATTGTTTCCTCAAGGATTTTTTCCACTTCCTCAAGGACAGTCGCCATTTCCTGAGCACCCTCACAATTTCCTTGAGGATCTTCTCAGTTTTCTCAAGGATCTTCTCCATTTCTTTGAGAATTTTCTCCATTTCCTCGAGGATCTTCTCCATTTCCTCAAGGACATTTTATGTTTCCTCAAGGACCTTCTCCATTTCCTCAAGGACCTTCTCCATTTCCTCAAGATCATTCTGCGTTTCGTTGAGGATCCTCTCAGTTTTCTCAAGGATCGTCTCAATTTCCTTGAGGATTTTCTCCATTTCTTTGAGGATCTTCTCTATTATCTCAAGGATTTTTTTCTGTTTCCTCAAGGGCCTTCTCCATCTCCTGAGGATTTTCTCTATTTCCTTTTTTTCATCACCATTTACCATTTTTCCAGTCCTCCATTTCTTGGAGGGTTTTTTCCTCAAGGATATTTTCCACTTCCTTGAGGATCTTCTCCATTTCCTCAAGGACCTTCTCTATTTCCTCAAGGATATTCTGCATTTCCTGTGGATTTCTCCATTTCCTTGAGGATCTTCTCTGTTTCCTCAAGGACCTTCTCCATTTCCTCAAGGATTTTCTCTATTTCCTTGAGGATCTTTTCCATTTCTTGGAGGATTGTTTCCTCAATGATTTTTTCCATTTCCTCTAGGACATTCGCCATTTCCTGAGCACCCTCACAATTTCCTTGAGGATCTTCTCAGTTTTCTCAAGGATCTTCTCCATTTCTTTGAGAATTTTCTCCATTTCCTCGAGGATCTTCTCCATTTCTTGGAGGATTTTTTCCTCAAGGATTTTTTATATTTCCTCAAGGACCTTCTCCATTTCCTCAAGGACCTTCTCCATTTCCTCAAGATCATTCTGCGTTTCGTTGAGGTTCCTCTCAGTTTTCTCAAGGATCGTCTCAATTTCCTTGAGGATTTTCTCCATTTCTTTGAGGATCTTCTCTATTATCTCAAGGATTTTTTTCTGTTTCCTCAAGGGCCTTCTCCATCTCCTGAGGATTTTCTCTATTTCCTTTTTTTCATCACCATTTACCATTTTTCCAGTCCTCCATTTCTTGGAGGGTTTTTTCCTCAAGGATATTTTCCACTTCCTTGAGGATCTTCTCCATTTCCTCAAGGACCTTCTCTATTTCCTCAAGGATATTCTGCATTTCCTGTGGATTTCTCCATTTCCTTGAGGATCTTCTCTGTTTCCTCAAGGACCTTCTCCATTTCCTCAAGGATTTTCTCTATTTCCTTGAGGATCTTTTCCATTTCTTGGAGGATTGTTTCCTCAATGATTTTTTCCATTTCCTCTAGGACATTCGCCATTTCCTGAGCACCCTCACAATTTCCTTGAGGATCTTCTCAGTTTTCTCAAGGATCTTCTCCATTTCTTTGAGAATTTTCTCCATTTCCTCGAGGATCTTCTCCATTTCTTGGAGGATTTTTTCCTCAAGGATTTTTTATATTTCCTCAAGGACCTTCTCCATTTCCTCAAGGACCTTCTCCATTTCCTCAAGATCATTCTGCGTTTCGTTGAGGTTCCTCTCAGTTTTCTCAAGGATCGTCTCAATTTCCTTGAGGATTTTCTCCATTTCTTTGAGGATCTTCTCTATTATCTCAAGGATTTTTTTTCTGTTTCCTCAAGGGCCTTCTCCGTCTCCTGAGGATTTTCTCTATTTCCTTTTTTTCATCACCATTTACCATTTTTCCAGTCCTCCATTTCTTGGAGGGTTTTTTCCTCAAGGATATTTTCCACGTCCTTGAGGATCTTCTCCATTTCCTCAAGGACCTTCTCTATTTCCTCAAGGATATTCTGCATTTCCTGTGGATTTCTCCATTTCCTTGAGGATCTTCTCTGTTTCCTCAAGGACCTTCTCCATCTCCTGAGGATTTTCTCCATTTTCTTGAGGCTCTTTTCTACTTCTTGGAGGATTTTTTTCCTCAAGGATCTTTTCCATTTCCTTGAGGATCTTCACACTTTTCTCAAGGATCTTCTCCATTTCCTCAAGGATTTTCTCCATTTCCTTGAGGATCTTTTCCATTTCTTGGAGGATTTTCTCCTCAAGGATCTCTTCCATTTCCTTGAGGACCTTCTCCATTTCCTCAAGGACCTTTTCTGTTTCCTCAAGGACCCACTCAATTTCTTCAAGGACATTGTCCATTTCCTTGAGGATCTTCTCCATTTCCTTGAAGATTTTCTCAATTTCCTCAAGGATTTTTTCCATTTCCTCGAGGATCTTCTCCTTTTCCCCCTTTAAGCCCAGCAGAAGCCCCACCACAAACCCAAATCCCCCCAAACCTTCTCCACCTTTCCCAGCTCCTCGTCCTGCCAGGCCCAGCCCAACTTGTATCTCCCAAGGAATTTCCTGTAAATTAAACTGAGAAAAAAAATTCAATTTCCAGCAGGGAAAACTTAATTTTAGCAGAAACTAGAACTCCTAAAACACCCCCAGGCCAGCAGCTGCCCCAGAGCTCAGAGCCACCTCCCAAGCAGCTGCTGAAATTTGGAGCCCAGATTTGCCTGAATTCATAATTTTAAGTGAATTTAAACCACAGTTAGCAAGCAAAGCCCAGAGAATTAAAAGAATAAATAAATAAATTCCCAGTCAGGATTGGGTAGGACCGAAGTCGGTGAGGAGCAGAACACAACATCTATTTTTGTGATGACATCCTTGAGGTCACAGCAGCAATGGGGAGGGGGAGGAATTAAAAGGTATTTCCTCTGAAGACACCATTTTACAACACTTTTCGCTTGTAGCTCGTTAATTTTCACAGCAGAGCTGCCTTTGCAACGTGAATTAAAGAAACAGATGAAAAAAGTCTGCTGCCTCTAACTGTACCAAGGGCCCCGTGCACACTCCTGTGCCTTTGATGAGAAACATTAAACATTTTTAATTTAGCACATCAATTTGAAAATCTAATTTTTTTTAATGCTTTGTAGCAGCAGACGCTTTTCACGGGGCTGTCACGACCACAGAAGAATTATGAGAAACTTGAACCGCGAAAAGTAAATTAGAAAAATCTCATTTCGGTTACTCTAAAAAAGAGGGGAAATTAGATTTTGATTAAAATCACTCACACATACAATTTTAGGTAAACTAATTTAGCAAGACTGACTATATAATTTTTTTTTTTTTTTTTGCTTGCCTGTGTGTCCTTTAAGAGAGGCTGAATGGCCTTGGAATGGCCAAGGAGAGGAAATTCCTGGTTCTCCTTGACCAACGCCTGGCAGGTCATGGAAAATGGGTTTAATTAAGGAAGAGTGGACAGGAACTGAGTTTATTTATTATTAAAAAAATGTTTACATCATTCCTTGACATTTAAGGAACAGTGGACAGGAGCTGAGGGTCCTTGGATCTTTCTTGATCCCCTGGGAATGCCACAGAAACAAGGGAATGGGGAGGAAGAGGAGTGTGGTATTTTCAGGGTCCCTCATCAAGAGGAGGAAATGATGAATCTGACTCCATGTTCTTAGAAGGCTAATTTAATATGATATGATTTCTATTCTATTCTATTCTATTCTATTCTATTCTATTCTATTCTATTCTATTCTATTCTATTCTATTCTATTCTATTAATAAAATAGTATAATAATAATAAAAATCAAAATATTTATTTTAATGCTGAACAGTTCTGCAATATATTTTATTAAAATAATGAAAAATATTCTATTATTATAATATAATAATAAAAATATTTATTTTAATGCTGAATACATAAAATCTTTCCCCATCTCCCTGTGCAGAGTCCCCTTTTCATCCTGTGACATTTCCCTGCTCCTCCTCCCATGTCCTTGTCCCTCCTCCCCTCCCCAGCCCTGCAGTCCATCCCTTCAGCAGCCAAAATCCTGAAATAAATGAGGAAAAAAATAGAAAAAAAAAGGGAAAAAAAGAAAAAAAAGAGCTCCATCAGCGAATTCTCGTGGATGTCACAGCACGAGCTGGTGATTTAAAAACTAAAGCTGCTCCTGATTTTGGGGGAGGAGATACAGATACAGAGTGGGGTTTTTTTCACTTTTCATGGTTTTTTCCGAGTCCTTTTAAACTTTTTGGTTTACATTTTTCATTCCAGACCCCCTGCAAAGTGGGTTCGGGAGCTTGGGGTTCCTCAGTGCCCTCAGCAGGGTTTGGAGGGTTTGTCCTGCTCGTGGGATTTGGGATCGAGGTGGGGAGATGGGAATGTCACCCCAGTGCCGTGAATGTCACCCCCAGCCCAAGAATGTCACCCCCAGTCCTGGGAACGTCACAGCCTCGGAAATGTCACCCCCAATCCCAGAGATGTCACTCCAGTCCTGGGAGTGTCACCTCCAACCTCGGGAATGTCACCCACAGTCCAAGAATATCACCCCAATCCTGAGAATGTCACCCACAATCCTGGGAATGTCACCCCAAATCCCTGGGAATGTCACCCCAAATCCCTGGGAATGTCACACCCAGTCCTGAGAATGTCACCCCCAACCACGGGGATGTCACCCCAATGTCACTCCCAGCCTCAGGAATGTCACCCCCAATCCTTGATATGGCACCCCCAATCCAGGCAATGTCACCTCCAGCCTCAGGAATGTCACAACCTTGGGAATGCCACCCCAATCCCGGGAATGTCACCCCTAGTCCTGGCAATGTCACCCCAATGTCCCCCCCCAGCCCCGGGGATGTCGCCCCCAATCCCAGGGATGTCACCCCCAATGCTGGGGATGTCACCCCAATCCCAGAGATGTCACCCCAGTGTCCCCCCCAACCCTGGGAATGTCACCCCCAATGCTAGGGACGTCACCCCAACCCCAGGGATGTCACCCCCAATGCTGGGGACGTCACCCCAACCCCAGGGATGTCACCCCAGTGTCCCCCCAGCCCCGGCAGTGTCACCCCCCCGTGGCATGCCAAGGTCTCCACGCTGTGTCAGGTTTAGCTCAGCAAGGCCCGGGTTTGTGTGGGGCCGATGCCATTGAAGTTTTCCTTCCCCAAAAATCGAGATTTGGCGGAGTTTGGGACGGCCGCGCAGCGCCACCCAGGGTCCGCGGGGGGGAGATTTGTAATGATTTCGGCAAAAATGAATCCCCGCGGAGCTCTGGGGTTCTGCGCTGCAGAACTGTGGCATCGGCACCCACAGCTCTGGGGTGCTGCCCTCAGTTTTGGGATCCTGCCCTGAGCTATGGGATCAGCACCCACAGCTCCGGGATCCTGCCCTGCAGAGCTGTGGGATCCTGCCCTTGGCTGTGGGATTCTTCCCTCAGTTCTGGGATGCTGCCCTCAGCTTTGGGATCAGCACCCTCAGCTCTGGGATCCTGTCCTCGGCTATGGGATCACGCCTGCAGCTGTGGGATCAGCACCTTCAGCTGTGGGATCAGCAATCACAGCACTGGGATCCTGCCTTTGGCTGTGGGATCCTGCCCTAAAGAGCTGTGGGATCCTGTGCCTGGCTCTGGGATCCTGCCCTTAGTTCTGGGATCCTGCCTTTGGCTGTAGGATCCTGCTCCTGTGCCCGGGAATTCTGCCCCAGGAGCTGGATGAACCCAGATCCACGTGGTTGATCCAGGGCTTGTTCTGCTCCTGTGTCCAGGAATTTTGCCCCAGGAGCTGGATGAGCACAAATCCTCGTGGCTCATCCAGGGATGGATGGACACAGAACCTGCAGCTCATCCAGAGCTGGTTCTGTTCCTGAGTCCAAGAATTTCTGCCCCAGGAGCTGGATGGGCACAAATCCTCATGGTACATGTAGAGCTGGATGAACCCACATCCCCGTGGTTCATCCAGGGCTGGTTCTGCTCCTGTGTCCGAGAATTCTGCCCCAGGGACTGGATGAACACAGATCCACGTGGCTCATCCAGGGATGGATGGACACAGAACCTGCAGCTCATCCAGGGCTGGTTGTGTTCCTGTGTCTGCAATTTCTGCCCCAGGAGCTGGATGAACCCAGATCCCAGTGGTTCATCCAGGGCTGGTTGTGTTCCTGTGTCCAAGAATTCTGTTCCAGGTATGGATGAACACAAATCCTCGTGGTTCATGTGGGGCTGGATGAACATGTGGCTGATCCAGGGTGGGGATCCTGTTCCTGTGTCCAGGAATTTCTGCCCCAGGAGCTGGATGAACCCAGATCCCAGTGGCTCATCCAGGGCTGGTTCTGTTCCTGTGTCCAGGAATTTCTGCCCCAAGAGCTGGGTGAACACAGATCCTCCTGATTTATGTGGGCTGGATGTACCCAGATCCACCTGGTTTATCCAGGGCTGGTTCAGTTCCTATGACCAGGAATTTCTGCCCCAGGGGCTGGATGGACACAGATCCTGCAGCTCATCCAGGGCTGGTTCCGTTCCTGTGTCCAGGAATTCTGCCCCAGGGATGGATGAACCCAGATCCACCTGGCTCATCCAGGGATGGATGGACACAGATCCACATGATTCATCCGGGGCTGGTTCTGTGCTCCCAGGGGTGGTTTGTGTTTGTGTGGATTTATCCTGCACAGTTCTCGTGCTTGGTTAAGGATCTAATGCCTGCAGAGCTCCCCGTGTACGTGGGAGTGTTTGCACAAACACCAGTGAATTTTTAAAACTCCAGCAGAAGTAATTGGACACATTTATTACTGTCAGTGCACTCAGGGAGGGAGATTCCTGCCCACACCAATTTTCCCCCCTAAGAAACACAACAAAACTCCAAATAAATGAAGGGAAACGCTGCTGCTTTTATTGGGGGAAGGTGGAATCCAAACCTTGTTAGCCCTGGCTCCTCCACACGGGCTGGAAGCTCACTAATAACCCCGAGCCCAGGCACAGGAGCGTTGCTAACAAGCTCCACACTGACAGCAGGATTTGGCAGGGCTGCTGCTCCACCGGCCTCAAAGGCTTCAAACTTTCAGGGTCATTATCCCCTGACCTTGGGAAAAACCATCCACGGGAGCTGCTGGCCGGCCCTCATTGCTGATTGCACATTTGGGGTGTGAGGAGCAGCAGGGCCTGCAGGGTGGATGGGCCCTGGTGGTTCTCGTTGTTTGTGTTGTGATGGTGTTCAGAGGGGTCTGAGGATGAGGGAAGAGATGAGGATCTGACTCCATGTTTCAGAAGGCTTGATTTATTATTTCATGATATATATTATATTAAAACTATACCTGAAACTGGGAATGTTCACATTGCCATCCTAAACTGGGGATGTTCACAGTGCCACCCTAACTAGGATGTTCACAGTGCCACCCTAACTGGGGATCGTGACCGTGTTCACAGGGGTCTGAGGATGAGGGAAGAGACGAGGATCTGACTCCATGTTTCAGAAGGCTTGATTTATTATTTTATGATATATATTACATTAAAACTATACTAAAGAATAGAAGAAAGGATTTCATCAGAAGGCTAGCTAGGAATAGAAAAGGAAAGAATGATAACAAAGGCTTGTGGCTTGGGCTCTGTCCTAACCAGCTGACTGTGATTGGCCATTAATTAGAAACAACCCCATGAGACCAATCCAGATGCACCTGTTGCATTCCACAGCAGCAGATAACCATTGTTTACATTTTGCTCCTGAGGCCTCTCAGCTCTCAGGAGGAAAAATCCTAAGGAAAGGATTTTTCATAAAAGATGTCTGTGACATTTGTGCTGTTCTTTTTTCCTAGAAGAGAACAGTTTTGTGTCCAGGGTGGTGTCACCCCCACACCAACCCCTGGGTGCTGCCCCAAAATCTCCCCTGAGCTCCAAACCTGGCCCAGGCCCTGCTGGATCCCTGTGGGTGTTTGAGGGCAATAAACTCCAGCCCAGCCTTGTGGCTCTCTGCTGATGCCCACAGAATCTGTAGGGATCTGCAGCCCCCCAAAACTCCTCAGGGTCACACCCAGCCCTGGGAGCTGCTGCCTTCATGTTCAGCACATTCCAGTCCTTCAGCTCCTCCATCCTTGATTCCATCTCTGCTCCTCTGTCCTTTCTTCCCAGAGTGGATCTGACACAATTCCATCTCTGCTCCTCTGTCCTTCCCTCTTCCCAGAGTGTCTCTGACTTGATTCCATCACTGCTCCTTCCTTCTTCCCAGACTGCTCTGGATTCCATCTCTGCTTCTCTCTGGTGTCCTCTATCCTTCCCTCCTCCCAGAGTGGATCTGACTCGAATCCATCTCTGCTCCTCTGTCCTTCCTTCCTCCAGACGGACTCTGACACAATTCCATCACAGCTTCTCTGTCCTTCCTTCTCCCCTGAGTGTCTCTGACTTGATTCAATCTCTGTTCCTTCCTTCCTTCCTTCCTTCCTTCCTTCCTTCCTTCCTTCCTTCCTTCCTTCTTCCTTCCTTCCTTCCTTCCTTCCTTCCTTCCTTCCTTCCTTCCTTCCTTCCTTCCTTCCTTCCTTCCTTCCTTCCTTCCTTCCTTCCTTCCTTCCTTCCTTCTTCCTTCCTTCCTTCCTTCCTTCCTTCCTTCCTTCCTTCCTTCCTTCCTTCCTTCCTTCCTTCCTTCCTTCCTTCCTTCCTTCCTTCCTTCCTTCCTCCTTCCTCTCCCTCCCTCTGACACAATTCCATCTCTTCTCTTCTGTCCTTCCTCCCTCCCAGACTGGGGACAGGACACACTTGAGATCTCCCTCCCAGGGCGGGGAAGGAGGGACAAAATGCTCCCAGACATTTGAAGGAAATGAAGCAGAACAAAAGCTTCAGGACAGCCCTGACAGCTCTGCTCCCACTCAGAAGCACAAACAAGCACAGGAGCCATCCCAGGACATTTCAGGGAATCTCCTGACCCCAAGAATTACCTGGAATTCCACAGGGATGCACAAACAACCTTGGCAAAGCAGCATGAGCAAAGGCAAATGGGGAAGGGGGTAAAAAAGCCCCAAATTGCAGCGCTTCAGGGCGTCTGATGCTATTTTGCCTCGTTCTGTTTGTTTCTGCACGGTGCCAGCAGTTTCTGTCAGCTCTGCTGCACGCTGCCAAGTCTATTATTCGCCCTGATTCCTGCTCTCAATATTTTTAGCAGCAGCGGATCTTTAATCACGGGGAAATTGTTTTTGGGGGCGGTATTTTATTTTCTGCGTGCCCTGAAGCAGAGCTGAAGGTCCTGTCCGAAGGCTCCGTGATGATCCCGCAGCCGGAGAGGACAAAGAGGGAGTGTTGGAGATGGATAATGAGATTATTTGCTCTTGCAATTAAAAGATAACTATTGTGTGAATATCAATAAAATCTTTAATGATGTACAGTTATGTTATTTTGGTTTTGATGTCTTCTGTTCTCCCTATAATTCCCTTTTCCCCCCATACTGTGACCATCAGACAGCCTGGGGTGTCTAGGACAGGTACAAAGTGTGGGATTTTTGGGGTTCCCCAGACGGAGGAGGAAATGAGAATCTGACTCCATGTTCTCAGAAGGCTGATTTATTCTTTCATGGTCTATATTATATTAAAGAATGCTATACTAAACTGTACTAAGGAATACAGACAGAAGGCTAAAAGATAATAATGAAAACTCGTGACTCTCTCAAAGCCCCAACACAGCTGATGGGTGATTGGTCATTAAGTAAAAAACAATTCACAGAAACCAATGAAACAATCACCAGTTGGTAAACAGTGTCCAAACCACATTCCAAAGCAGCAAAACACAGGAGAAGCAAATCAGATAATTATTGTTTTCATTTTTCTCTGAGGCTTCTCAGCTTCCCAGGAGAGAAATCCTGACAAAGGGATTTTTCCAGAAAATATGATGGTGACAAAAAGAAGGCTGCACATGTATCCCTTACCTGGGCCAGGTGGAATGGAAAATCTTGGTGCTCAGGGGTGTGGAGGCAACACCTGACCTCCAATCCAGTTACAAAGCAATCTGTCACTGTCATATTTTCTGAATCAAGCTGATCCTGACAGAATCAGAGGGGGAAATGTGATTCCAAATTATTTTCCGGTGTTTTCCTGCACACGACAAATTTGCTAAGCAAGGTCTGAGAGGTGTGTGTAGAACAACGGGAATTCCTGGCTCTCTCTGCCAGGAATGCAGCTGGGAATAACAGGAAATCCTGGCTCTTACCACCAGGAATGCAAGTTTAAGAACTGCAGCTAAGTGAGACATTGACCTTGAATTTGTTCCCCTCTACGGTGAATCTGGCCCAGAAAACGCCGATTTTGGAGCACAAAGCTCCGTGTCTCTACTGCTCACAGTGACCCCAAAATGTGTTAAAGTCTCTTTTCCCAGCCTGGCAGCTGAAGAAGGAGTTGGAGCTCTTCTATTCTCATTTTCAAGGTTGTTTATTGTTTCTTATCTATAAAATTCTTTCTTTGACTTGCCGAGATCTATTCAGCAGGACAGGCAGAGGCACACTGGTGTTATCATTTTAGACTAAAACCCATATGTACAATATTTACAATTGCTTCCCGATACCCATCACTTGTGTTAGACAGTGAGCTTTTACCTTAAACTAATCCAAAAGTGCCACCATCACAGCAGAAGATGGAGGCCAAGAAGAAGAAGGAGAAAGGGTGGACAAGCCCAGATTCCTCCATCTTGCTCCCTGAAGCCCCATTCTAAAAACCCCAAAAATTCTATTTTTCACCCCGTGACAAACGAATTATTATTCTACTTAGACTTTCATGGCTTGTAGGTCTTCATATAAGGTTGGTTATTTTTTCCATGGATTAAAATCAAAGCTACAGGGGTCTTGGGCTCTGTGCCAGGGTCTCTGAGCCCTCATTCTAAAACTCCCAAAAAAATCTATTTTTTACCCGGTGACAAACTAATTATTATTCTACTTAGACTTTTGTGGCTTGCGGATCCTCATATAAAGTCGGTAATTTTTTCCATGGGTCATAATCAAAATTACAGATGTCTTGGGCTCTGTGCCAGCATCTCTGAGCCCCCTGACAGAGGTTTGGGCAATCCAGGACAGACAGAGGGAAGTCCTGAATTCTGAAACCCGTGAATTTGGTGAATTTCGCTGCTGTGTTGGTGTGTGTGTGTGATAAATGCCTTTAACAATGGAGCTCTGGGATCAGAGGCTTCAGAGGAGCTCGGAAAATCTCCGATGATGATCTGCTTTAATTCGGGAATGCGGATTGAACTTTGCAGGAGCGCAGCTGCTCCGCCAGCCCATCTGCAGGGCTCCCATTGATCATTACGGGTGTGAAGGCAGCACCTGTTGGAATTCAAACCAGGCATTTTTCACATCCAACCCGCAGCCAGCCTGGCTGCAGTGCCAAATCTGAGCAAAAAAAAAAAAAAAAAGAGATTTTTCTGCACTGACCACCCACAGGCAGGTCCAGTCTGGTAGGAACCAAGTTTTTCATTCTTGGTCGCTTATTTTTGCTCTCAAAAAACCCATTTCCTCCAGATGGAATGATAGCTGCTTTAGAGTGGCAGAGGGCAGGGATAAGATGGGTATTTGGAAGGAATTCCTCCCTGTGAAGGTGGTGGGGTGGAATTCCCAGGGAATAGATTTTCTCCAGATGGAATTAAATTGTTTTTTAAGTGGCAGGGGGCAGGATAAGGTGGGATTTTGGGAAGGAATTCCTCCCTGTGAAGGTGGTGGGATGGAATTCCCAGGGAACAGATTTTCTCCAGATGGAATCAAAGCTGCTTTAGAGCAGCAGAGGGAAGTGATAAGATGGGATTTTGGGAGGAATTCCTCATTGTGAAATTGGTGGGGTGGAATTCCAGGGAATCCATGTCTGCTCCATCCCTGGCAGTGCCCCAGGCCAGGCTGGAGCAGCCTGGGATGGTGGTAAATCCCATGGGATGGGATTTAGGGCAAATCCACGTCCTGGAAGTGCCCCTGCTCTCCCTGAGCCCCGGCAGTGGATCCAGCTTCTCCTGGGTAATTAAAGGGATAATTATCGCCTGTCCAGAACATTTCCCTTACTTATATATAGCCCCGTGGAAGTATTAAAGTTGATTAAACACAGATACTGCTGGTGGAGAGCAGCTCCAGCCCCAGATGGAGCAAGGAAGGGCAGCAAAGGGAGGAGAAATTTAATGAATATTCTGCAAATATTACAGGAGAAAGGCGGCTGAGAAAAAGCTGATCCTGACAGAAGCAGAGGGGAAATTTTATTCTGAATTATTTCCTGGTGCTTTTCTGCATGGGGAATTTGCTAAGCTAATATAATATAATATAATATATATAATATAATATAATATAATAGTAAATATATATAATATTATATTATATATTATATAATATATATATATAATATATATTATATATATAATATATATATAAAATATATATATATTATATATAATATATATAGTATATATTATATATATTATATAAAATATATATAATATAATATAATATATATAATATAATATAATATAATATAATATAATATAATATAATATAATATAATATAATATAATATAATATAATATAATATAATATAATATAATATAATATAATATAATAGTAAAATATAGAATATAATAGATATTTATTATATATATTATATTATATATATTGCATATTATATAAATAATTATATATTATATTATATTATATTATATTATATTATATTATATTATATTATATTATATTATATTATATTATATTATATTATATTATATTATATTATATTATATTATATTATATTATATTATATTTATATTATATTATATTATATTATATTATATTATATTATATTATATTATATTATATTATATTATATTATATTATATTATATTATATTATATTATATTATATTATATTATATTATATTATATATATTATATATAAATAATTTATATAATAAAACATATAAATAAATCCCACGTTCTGTGCACAACCATCAGCACAAAGCTGCGGCAGTTCAGCCTGAAGGAGGGGGAAACTTTGCAGGAGAGGAAGAAACTCAGTCCCCACTGCTCTCAAAGACTTTCATTTAACAGCGTGAAAACGAAGCCAAAGCAAAGCAATTTCCTCCTTCCTCAAACCCCCAAGGTCCCCACAAATAAGGACCTGATGGATCCTGAAAGCATCAGAGGCGAAAGGGACGGAAATCACCTTTTCTTTCAGCGGGTAATTGCCTGCACTCCGCTGCAGAGGAGCTGTGCCTGTTCTAATTTGCAGCGCCCGCAGCCTGGAATGCTTTGAAATGGCCCTTTTTTGGAAATGTTGCTTTTTGGAAACGTCGCTTTTTGGAAATGTCTGTAATATGTGATGTAAAGTAATTCATGCTCGTGTGGAAAATATATAAAATAGAAATTGTAAAACAAATTATACATGTAATGAAAATCCAATGAGCCTCAAACCATGGACAGCCCAGATTGCACACTGAAGTTGTGAACTCCTGATGGCAGCAGGAGAAGAATGCCTCAAAAGAACGTGGCTGGTGCAGAGATGGGCTTCCCCCAGAACCACCTGGGAACATCAAGGATGATCAGCTGGGAATAACGGGAATTCCTGGCTCTCACCACCAGGAATTACAGGAATTCTCACCTCTCTCTGCCAGGAATTCCTTCTCCAGGAGGATTCTTTTCTGCAGGACTTGCCCTTGCCAGGAAAAACCTGGAGGAGTTTTCTCCAAAGATGCTCAAATGCAGAATCGCAGAATTCCAGCCTGGGTGGGGTTGGAAGGACCTTAAATCCATGGATGGGGAACAGCAACAGAATCCATGGATCCTTGAGGATCTCAGGGAACAGCAGCAACCAGGAGGGAAATGGAAATGGAGATGGAGATGGAGATGGAGATGGAGATGGTGATGGAGATGGTGATGGAGATGGAGATGGAGATGGAGATGGAGATGGAGATGGAGATGGAGATGGAGATGGAGATGGAGATGGAGATGGAGATGGAGATGGGAAGGGAAGGGAAGGGAAGGGAAGGGAAGGGAAGGGAAGGGAAGGGAAGGGAAGGGAAGGGAAGGGAAGGGAAGGGAAGGGAAGGGAAGGGAAGGGAAGGGAAGGGAAGGGAAGGGAAGGGAAGGGAAGGGAAGGGAAGGGAAGGGAAGGGAAGGGAAGGGAAGGGAAGGGAAGGGAAGGGAAGGGAAAAGGAAAGGAAAGGGAAAAGGGAAAAGGGAAAAGGGAAAAGAGCCCTTCTGCTTTAGCTGAGGGCAGAACAGGAACAGACAGCTCTCCCCTTCCCTAAACAAAACCATCTGCAACACTTCCAATTTGAATCCAAATAATCTCTGGGCTTTGGGATCCGGCAGCAAACCAGCTCAGGGTCTGTAATCCCAGCGCCTGATGTTTGGGGGTGTTGGGATTTGGAGCTAATTAATTCAGCCACCTGTAATTTCTGCTCAGATGTGCTGCCTGCCTTCTCCTTGGATGTACTGTATGCTTTGGAAAGCTGCAGACAGAGCTGGCCTGAATCCCAATCCCTCTTTTTTCCCCCCTAAATCTTTCCCTTATTTTTGTTTATTCAAGTTTTTCCTTGTTCCTTCTCCTTTTCTCCCACCTCCCTCCTGCTGCTCTCTCCCTCTTTTGGGTCCTTGCTCATAAAAAAGCCCAGAAACAACAACAAAACTCTGACATTCAGTGAGTGTTTGGGTTTTTCCTGGATGGAATGGCCTTTTCCCTTCAGGGCTGGCCTCAGGATGATGCTCCCAGCGCTGTCCCTGTGTCCCTGCCTGGTTTTATCTCAGCACAAAAGCTCCAGTGCTCCTGTCAGGAGCAAGGCTCCCGGTGATAAATATTGCAGGGTTTAGAAAGCCCAGGAGTCCTGTCCTGATTTCCGTCCCTTGGCAGGGAAAGGGATGGGAGAAGAATGAAAAGATAATTAGTTTGGGGTTTGGAGAAATTAACTGGAAAAGATTAATCCGTTCTTTTTAGGATTGAGGGGAAGCTTGGCCTGAGCTGCACAGGCTGGAAGGTTCTGGGGGCTGAGGTGTGGCCACAGGAATTTCTGTTCCTCATTCCCTGTGGGATTAAACCCTTCCAACAGCTGGAATGGGATTTCCCACAGATGTAGAGCCTGGAGCTGTCCTTTCCCAGAGCTGTGGGCATCCCTGGGGTCAGGAGAACCAAAATTTGAGGATTTTACATTAAATCCATCATTTCCATGTTCTGTATGCCATGATGAGTTCCCAGAGCTGTCCATGGCCATCCCTGGGGCCAGGAGAACCTAAATCTGTGGATTTCCCATTAAATCCATCATTTCTCTGTTCCCATCCCCGAGGCAGGAGAACCCAATCCTGTGGACTTTCCATGAACCCAAATCTGAGGATTTTCCATTAAATCCATCACTTCCCTGTTCTCTGTGCCATGATGAGCTCTGTTCCCATCCCTGGGGTCAGGAGAACCCAAATCTGAGGATTTTCCATGAAATCAATTGTTTCCCTGTTCTGTGTGCTGTGACGAGCTCTCAGACCAGTCCATCGCCATCCCTGGGGTCAGGAAAACCCAAATCTGAGGATATTCCATTAAATCTATCATTCCCCTGTGACCATCCCTGCTTTCAGGAGAACCCAAATCTGAGGATTTTCCATGAAATCCATCATTCCCCTGTTCCCACCCCTGGGCCAGGAGCTGTTCCAGGGAGTCCAGAGCACATCCCAGGAGCTTTGGGAGCTCTGTCTGGAGCCGCTCGTTCGGGAGGCTGCACTTAATTAAAGCTGCCAAATGGAGCAATCAGCCAGGGCTGGGAGCTTCCTGCAGCCCCAGCTGGGTGGAACAGCAGCTTCCCAATCTCCCCATTTATCTGGTTGTGGATCCACAGCCATCAGCTCCAATAATCCTCCAGACTTTGATGGGTTCATTTGGAAAGCACCCAGACGACAATGGAATCATTTTGATTTTAATTTCATTTATTTTGCCTCACTTTCCATCTCTGGGGGAGAGGGGGTTCATGCTCTGGTCTCAGAGGATGCAGGGTGGGCACCAAGGCTGGAAAAAGGGCAGGGAGATGATTGGTGGCGTTTTTCAGGTGAGTTCCAGCTGAGGGAAACCACACAGCAGAGTTTGGGGCCAGGAACAGCAGCTGAGCTACAGAGCCTTTGAAAACCTTTGAAAATTGATATTTTTCCAAAAAGGAAAAAGCTTCCTGTCAGCTCTCACTGCAGGCTAGGCCGGGGGCGGGGGCATTTTACTGTAGTCACAGCTCAAATCAGGGCTAGGAGCTGGCAGGGTGGCACCAGGCTGGCCTTGTTTTGTGTCCCTGACCCTGGCAAGGTTGGCACCAGGCTGTTTCTGCTCTGTGTGTCCTATTCCTGGCAGTGGGAGGAGCCAAGCATTCCTGCCTGGATATAATCTGGGGATTCTGGAACACCAACCAAGCATCCCTGCCTGGATATAATCTGGGGATTCTGGAACAGCAGCCAAGCATTCCTGCCCAGATATAATCTGGAGATTCTGGAACACCAGCCAAGCATTCCTGCCCAGATATAATCTGGGGATTCTGGAACACCAGCCAAGCATTCCTGCCCGGATATAATCTGGGGATTCTGGAACACCAGCACGGCTTCTCCACTGGATTCCCCAGAGGAACAGCAGCTGCCCCTGGATCTTCAGAGGAAGAATACATCCTTCTCTACAGGATCCCTGCTCCAGCAGAACCAGCCCTGACACTGCAGGAGGGCTGGGCCACAATTCCAATGGGACTGCTGCCAACACCCTGACCCACAGGGTGTCAGGCTGGGTTCTGACTCTGGCAGTGTTGGTTTAGTTCACTGCATCATTTATTTTATCCTTTTACTTTCTTCCCTATTAAAGAACTGTTATTCCTGCTCCCATAATTTTTGCTGCCTGAGAGCCCCTTAATTTAAAATTTATAACAATTCAGAGGGAGTGGGGGGTTACATTTTCCATTTCAGGCAGGCTCCTGCCTTCCTCAGCAGACTCCTGGCTTTCCAAACCAAGACACAGAGTCCGACACAGCTGGACTGGGATTGGTCATTAAATTAAAACAATTCACATGCTGGGTGAAAAATTCTCCAAATCACATTCCAAAGCAGCAAAACAGGGAGAAGCTGAAGCTTTCCAGGAGAAGAAATCCTGCTGAAGAGATTTTTCATCAAATATCACCGTAACAGTGTGGTGGCTGCTCTGATATACACCAGCCCATGATCCGGCTTTTATTCATTATTATCACCCAAAATTAATCCCCTGGGGTAAATGGAGGAGTTTGGCATGCTGGCATGGTTTGCTGGGAGTGTTTTTCCAGGCCAGACAACTTCCAGAAACTCGGGGAGAGCAAAACATTGGGCTGAGGCAAGGATGAGTAATTGAGGCTGGGGATGGGAAGGTGTAATTACAATTAGCTGCACAAGAGTGTTAATCACGGCAATAATTACACGTCAGCGCTTTCCAAAAGGAAGGAGAATGGTGATGAAGTGCCCAAGTGGGTGACAAAACCCAGTAGGGGAGGGGCAGGAGGGGAACAGAGGCCAAATCCTGGATATTTCCTGTGAAAAATGCATGTATTTTATGATTGGCTTTTCGCAAATATTAAAATGAATATTATATGTGTTGTGTTCGAAAGTAATGCTGTGTTAATTCTCTTAAGTAGTGTGTTAAATATAGGTTTAGGTTATAAAAAATGTTAAGAAACAAATGATGCTATGTAGAATACTTTTTTTAAGGAAAGGACTTGCAGTGCTATAGCAGACACAGGACACCTGAATCTTTCAAAGAAAAAGAATTTCTTGCCCTCTTATCAGAAGAAATGAACTTCTTCCCACCTCGAATGCACTGTTAAGACTCAGAGGAAGAAGCTGACACTGACCAGACAGAATCCTGTGTTTGAATGGAATTTATGCATCATGGATGAGGTGTATGAATATGCAACAGGCTGTTGCTTTTAAGGGTTAATCTTCTGTTAACGTGTGTCCTTTTTTGGGTTCATGCTGCCCAGAAAACTGTACCCAGACTGACTGTAACTCTTTGTCTTTGTTGTCTCATATTGTCCTAATTCAAATTGCCCAAATTATTGTTACTCTAATTACATTACTATTTTTATATAACCATTTTATTACTATTAAACTTTTAAAATTTTAAAAACAAGCGATTGGCGTTTTTCACATTTCCCGTTGCTTCCAAGGAGAGCAGAGCTGAGGATCAGGCCTGAGCTCTGTCCGGGTGGATGCAGATGATTTTACCAGCAGGAATCAGGATTTGGGCTCCCAGCATTGGATTTCCCAGCTTTGCTAGGCTGGGCCGCCTCTGCTTGCAGCAGGGTTAAGCTCAGACCTGCAGCCACCTCCCCTTCCAGGACTCCACAGCCACACAAAGATTTTTTTGTCCCACAAAGGAGGCAGACCCAAGGCAGACCCGGGTTTAGGGGACATTTGTGCAGCACAAGGCTCAGTTCTGCTCTGGGGTTTGCCTTCAGTGCTTTTTGCTTTTACAGGAATTTTAATTCCAGCTGGGGCTGGGAGCAGCCCCCAGAGCAGGGCCCTGGGCCAGGGATAGGACCCAGCCCCAGCTGTGACCCTGAGTGACCCCTGAGTGACCCCAGAGTTACCTATGAGTAACCACTGAGGTACCCCTGAGTTGTCCCTGATTTACCCCTGAGTAACCCCAGAGTTATCCTCGAGTTATCCCTGAGTTACCCATGAGCTATCCCTTAGTTACCCCCAAGTAACCCCTCAGTTACCCCTCAGCAGCTATCCCTGAGTTATCCCCAAGTTACCCCTGAGTTACCCCTGAGTTACCCCCGAGTTACTTGAGTTATCCAAGAGTTATCCCTGAGTTACCCCTGAGTTTCCCCAGAGTAACCCCTGAATGACCCTTGAGTTACCCATGAGCTCTCCCCAAGTTATCCCTGAGTTACCCATGAGTTACCGCTGAGTTACCCATGAGTTATCCCTGAGTTACCCTTGTGTTATCCCTGAGTTACTCCCGAGTTACCACTGAATTACCCATGAGTTACCCCCAAGTTACCCCCAAGTTATCCCTGAGTTATCCCTGAGTAACTCCTGAGGAACCCCTGAGTAACCCCTGAGTTACCTGTGAGTTACCCCTGAGTTATCCCTGAGTAACCCTCGAGTTACCCCAAGCTCTCTCAGCTCCCAGGGCAGTTACAGTTCGCGTAATTTATCTTGCATGAAATGAGCAGTGAGAGCGGCCTGGAGAAGCCAAGCCATTAATTCAGAATCGCTCCTGGACTCTGCAGAGTTGCAATTCCGTTCTGCTGTAAAAGTGATGGGATTTTAATGCCCTTTTTTTTATTATTATTTTATTTTATTTTTATTTTGTCCTGCTGCAGTCACGGCCTCGGCTGCCCCTGAAAGCAGCTTCACCTCAGCAGTCACCTGTGAACAATTGAATAAGTTTGTAAATCCTGTAAATCCTCATCTTTAAACTCATTAAAGTGTGCCCAGCTTCTCCAGGAGCAGTTTGACAAACTCTCCTGAGCAACAAAGTCGTGTTTATTGTGATTATTATTACTATTATTATTATTTTTCGCTGCAATATAAACACCATTACATTTTAATTATCTGCCTGAAGAGGAGATCTGAGAGTGAATCCTGCAGGAACCTGGCTGGAATAACAATGGGAATGTCCCTGGAGGGGAGAGAGAGGCACGCAGATGGGACAGGGTGAAGGTCAGGGCCATGAATCCCAGGGAAGTGGGGCTGGAAGCTGAGGGATCCCCCTCCAGGAGGGGATTTCCAGTTTTATCCACAGTTTGGGGGAGGAAGGGGCTGGCAGAGGTTGTTTGAGTGATTTTGGTGAAGGATGGTGAAGGTGATTTATGTATGACCAGAGCAGCCTCCAGTGGCTGCAGCCGTGAACTTTTCCAGCTGAGGTTCCATCCCATCCCATGGATTCCATCCCATAGATCCCATCCCATGGGATAGCATCTCATCCCATCTCCCTGATCCCATCCCATCCCATTGATCCTACCCCATTGATCCCATCCTATCCCATTGATCCCATTCCACGGATCCCATCCCATCCCATTGATCCCAACCCATCCCATCCCACCCCATTGATCCCATCCCACCCCACTGATCCCATCCTATGGATCCCACCCCATCCCATTTCATTGACCCCATCCCACTGATCCCATCCCACCCATCCCACTGATGCCATCTCATCCCACTGATCACATTGATCCCATTGATCCCATCCCATCGATCCCATCCCATCGTGTCCCATTGCATTCCATGGATCCCATCCCATCCCCCCCCATGGATCCCATCCCATCCCATGGATCCCATCCTATCCTATCCTATCCTATCCTATCCTATCCTATCCTATCCTATCCCACTGATCCCATCCCATGGATCCCATCCCATCCCATGGATCCCATCCCATCCCATCCCATTGATGCCATCTCATCTCATCCCACTGATCCCATCCCATGAATCCCATTGATCCCATTGATCCCATTCCATCCCACTGATCCCATCCCACCCCATGGATCCCATCCCATCCTATCCTATCCTATCCCACTGATCCCATCCCATGGATCCCATGGATCCCATTGATCCCATTGATCCCATCCCATCCCATTGATGCCATCTCATCTCATCCCACTGATCCCATCCCATCCCATGGGTCCCATCCTGTGCATCCCATCCCATGCCATGGATCCCATTGATCCCACTCCATCCTATCCCACTGATTCCATTCCATGGATCCTATCCTATCCCACTGATCCATCCCATCCCATGGATCCCATCCCATCCTATCCTATCCTATCCTATCCCACTGATCCCATCCCATGGATCCCATCCCATCCCATGGATCCCATCCCATCCCATCCCATTGATGCCATCTCATCTCATCCCACTGATCCCATCCCATCCCATGGGTCCCATTGATCCCACCCCATCCTATCCCACTGATTCCATTCCATGGATCCTATCCTATCCCATCACATGGATCCCATCCCATGGATCCCATCCCACTGATCCATCCCATCCCATGGATCCCATTGATCCCATTGATCCTATTGATTCAATTGATCCCATTGATCCCATCCCACTGACCCCATCCCATCCCATCCCATCCCATCCCATCCTGTCCCACCCCATGGATCCCATGGATTCCATCCCGAGTGAGGGAATCCAGCCTGCACCAGCTCATTTCCATTTCTCCTGGGTTCGTTTTTCCCACTTCCCAATCTGAGTCAAACTTTTTGTGGGAAAGCAGCAATTCCAAGGGAAAGGGAGCAAATCCAGCCTGGAAAATGTTTAACTGAAACATTGCAGCGCTTGTGAAATCAATGGTGGCGTTTAGAAGCTGTCAAAACAACAAAAAAACTCTGCTTCAATCATTCCCTCATTTTTATTTTATTTTTCTTTCTTTTTTGAAACATTTCTTTATTTTTTAATTGTTCTTTATTTTTTTTCCTTATTTTTTTAAATTTTCTTTCTATTTTAATTTTTCTTTATTTTTTTAATCTTAATTTTTCTCTTGGTTTTATTTTTTAATTTTTTTTTTAATTTTTCCCCCCTCCTGGGAAAAAAAAATATTCCCTGCCCTTGACAGGAATTTGTAAATTGTTTTAATTTGGAATGGAACCATAGGACCATGGAAGGAGGTGATGTTTAAGGTCCTGCCCAAGCCAAGCCATTCCCTGCTTTGCTATGCCCACATAAATCCAGGGTTTATTTTCTTTACACAAGGAGAAAAAAATCACTGAGGCCTGGGTGTGCAAAAAGGGAGGGGGGAGATAAGGTCAGATGGGGAAAAAATGCAAAAAAAAATTGCCTGGGAAGGAAAATACAAAAAATAGCAGAAAAAATACCCCAAAAATACAAAAAATATTGCCTGGGAAGGAAAAATATAAAAAAATAGAAAAAAAAATACAAAAATACATTGTCTTGGAAGGAAAAATACAAAAAAAAAAAAATAATAATAAAAAAAAAACCCACACAAAAACCACCCCATTGCTTGGGAAGTAAAAATTAAAAAAAAAATTAAAAAATACAAAGAAAACATTGCCTGGCAT
Source organism: Melospiza melodia melodia (assembly GCF_035770615.1). Classification (NCBI taxonomy): domain Eukaryota; kingdom Metazoa; phylum Chordata; class Aves; order Passeriformes; family Passerellidae; genus Melospiza; species Melospiza melodia. The sequence goes on along the minus strand of NC_086216.1, from coordinate 9,930,863 downwards.
GGAAAAATAGAAAAAAATAATTTAAAAAATACCCAAAAAATCACCCGGGAAGGAAAAATACAAAAAATAATAAAAAATACAACAAAATAATTTCCCTGGAGGGAAAAATACAAAAAACAATAAAAAAATACAAAAAAATAATCGCCTTGGAAGGAAAATTACAAAAAAACCCAAATAAAAATAAAAAATAAAAACAATAAAAACAATAAAAAATTAATAATGATGATAATGATAATGATAATGATGATGATGATGATGATGATGATGATGATGATGATGATAATAATAATAATAATAATAATAATAATAATAATAATAATAATAATAATAATAATAATAATAATAATAATAATAATAATAATAATAATAGTAATAAATGCCTTCGAAGGAAAAATACAAAAAACAAAGCACCAAAAAAATCCAAAAAATCCATTGCCTGGGAAAGAAAAATACAAAAAATAATTTAAAAATACAAATAAACATTGCCTGGGAAGGAGAAACACAAAACCAAAGACAAAAATACAATGCCTGGGAAGGAATAATACATAAAAACAACTAAAAAATACCCCAAAAAATCACCTTGGAAGGAAAAATACCTCAAAAAAATACCCCAAAAAATACAAAATAATACAAAAAAACCCAAAAACCACCAAACCCCATCAGCATTTCCTCCAGCCGTGGCTCCGGCGGGGCGCGGGGGAGGCTCCGCGGTGGCTTTGGGGACATCGCCGCCGTCGCTGTCGCTGCTGCGCGGTGGCCGCGCGTCCCCTCCGCGCCCAGCCCGGCCCGAGCCGCGCTGCCTCCGGCCATGTCATGCCTTAAAATAGCAGCTCCTCCATCCGCCTCCCTGCCTCCCTCCCGCGGCAGCCAGACATGGCCGACCGGAGCTGATCCCGCTGCTCCCGCTCCTGCCGCGGCTCCCGGCGCTCGCCCAGGTACGCGCGGGGGGCCCCGAACGCTCCCCGGGGGGAAAGCGAGGCGCGGAGCCTCCGCACGGCTCCCTGCGGCAGCCCACGGGAGGGGTTCTGCGTCCTGAGGGAGCGTTCGTGAGTCCTCGACCCTCCCTGAACCCCTCGGGAGCGTTCCTGAATCCTGAACCATCCCTGAGCCCCTCGGGATTGGTCCTGAATCCTCAACCTGCCCTGAACCCCTTGGGATCATTCCTGTACCCCGTGGGATGATTCCTGAATCCTGAGCCCCCCTGCACCCCATGGGATCATCCCTGAATCCCTCGGGATCATTCCTGAATCCTGAACCCTCCCTGAACCCCATGGGATCATCCCTGCGCCCCTCGGGATCATTCCTGAATCCTGAGCCCTCCCTGCACCCCTCGGGATCATTCCTGAATCCCTCGGGATCATTCCTGCACCCCACGGGATCATTCCTGAATCCTGAACCCTTCCTGCACCCCATGGGATCATTCCTGAATCCTGAGCCCCCCTGCACCCCATGGGATCATTCCTGAATCCCTCGGGATCATTCCTGCACCCCACAGGATCATTCCTGAATCCTGAACCCTCCCTGCACCCCACGGGATCATCCCTGCACCCCATGGGGTGATTCCTGAATCCTGAACCCTCCCTGCACCCCACAGAATGATTCTTAAATCCCATGGGACCCTTCCTGCACCCCTCGGGATCATCCCTGCACCGCTCGGGACCATTCCTGAATCCTGAACCCCCCTGCACCCCACAGAATGATTCCTGCATCCCACGGGACCGTTCCTGAATAATCCTGAACCCCCCTGAACCCCTCGGAATCATCCCTGCACCCCATGGGATCATTCCTGAATCATGAACCCTTCCTGCACCCCTCGGGATCATTCCTGAATCATGAACCCCCCTGCACCCCACGGAATGATTCCTGCATCCCATGGGATCGTCCCTGCACCCCTCGGGACCATTCCTGAATCCCGAACCCTCTCCCTGCACCCCTCGGGACCATTCCTGAGTCCTGAGCCTTCCCTGCACCCCACAGAATGATTCCTACATCCCATGGGATCATTCCTGCACCCCACGGGACCATTCCTGAATCCTGAACCCTCCTGCACCCCACAGGATCATTCCTGCACCCCATAGGACCATCCCCCCTATCCCACGTCTCCATCCCCCCCATCGCCCAGCTCCATCCCCCCCATCCCACGGCTCCATGCCCCCTATCCCCCAGCTCCATCCCCCCTATCCCACGGCTCCATGCCCCCCTCCCGGGGCTCCATCCACCCATCCCAGGGCTCCGTGCCCCCTCCCAGCCGGGCACAGGGCCCTGGCAGAGCGGGCGATCCCCGGTTCTGCCCCCAGCCCGGGGCCAGCCCTGCCCGTGCGGTGCCCGGAGCCTCTCCCGACCCTGGGGGGCTGCAGGGGGCTCGGGGGGCTGCTGGCAGCCCGGCCTGGGTGGGCACGGCTGGTTTTCCACGGCTGGTTTTCCATGCCTGTTTTTCCAGCCAGCTGTTTTTCCAGCCAGCTGTGGCCCTTATTGCGGCTGGAATTCTCAGCCCTCCCCGTGATCCAGCCGCCGATTCCGGGGCTGGGGCCGCGCTGCCACCAAGGTCACCCAAGGTTCCCGGAGCTCGGCCCTGCCCGGAGCTGTCCCAGCCAGGGTCAGAGCAGGAGGAGCCGGCCCTGGGGTGACGCCTGGGCAGGGCTGGCACACCCCTGGCACAGGGAAGGGACGTGGGGACATCCCTGGGCTCCCTCCGAGCTCCCCCCTGCCCTTGGCGCGTTTCTCTCTGTGTTGGCAAGACATGGCCGGAGGCTCTGGGGGCTCCTTCCTCCTCCTCCTCCTCCTCGGCTGGCTGGAGCCCCGGGAATGTCACAGGAGGGACGGGAATGTCACAGAGGGACCGAGGAGGGACCGGGAATGTCACAGAGAAGAGATCGGGAATGTCACAAAGGAGGGACCGGGAATGTCACAGACGAGGGACCGGGAATGTCATAGAGAAGGGACGGAGGAGGGACCGGGAATGTCACAGAGGAGGGACCGAGGTCTGCCCAGCCGGGCAGGGCTGCGAGGCTCTGGTCGGCCCCAGGGCAGCTCCAGGGCACCAGCATCGGTGTGAGAAGGAGAATTTGTCATTTCTCCTCCTGAGGGAGGGGCAGCAGCGCAGGGAGCACAAAAACGCCGCTCTGACCACACCTGGCAGCGGGCAGGGCCCTTGCAGATGTGTGACAGCAGCGGATGATGCAGATCCGTGCCCTGCAGGAGCTGCTGGCTGAAAGCAGCTTGCTCATGCCTGCAGTTAACCCTTCCCAGCCCGGAGCAGCCCCGGGTGCTCCCGAGCAGCTGCAGGGCCGTGCCCGTGGAGGGTTAAATGTCATGGACATCTTTTTATGAAAAATCCTTTCCTTGGGAATTTTTCCTCCTGAGAAGCTGGGAGGCCTCAGGAACAAAATGTAAATAATTATTATCTGCTGCTGTGGAATGCAACAGGTGCATCTGTGATTGGTCTCATGGGGTTGTTTCTAATTAATGACCAATCAGTCAGCTGGCTCGGACAGAGAGTCTGAGCCACAAACCTTTGTTATCATTTGTGACCGTGCTCACAGGGATGAGGGAAGGCTTAGGAGGGTCTTGGGATGAGGGAAGAGATGAGAATCTCACTCCATGTTTCAGAAGGCTTGATTTATTATTTTATGATATATATTACATTAAAACTAGACTAAAAGAATAGAAGAAAAGGTGCTCATCAGAAGGCTGTCTAAGGATAGAAAGGAATGATAACAAAGGTTTGTGGCTCGGACAGAGTCTGAGCCAGCTGACTGATTGGTCATTAACTAGAAACAATCACACGAGACCAGTCACAGATGCCCCTGTTGCATTCCACAGCAGCAGATAACAATTGTGTATATTTTGTTCCTGAGGCCTTTCAGCTTCTCAGGAGGAAAAATCCTAAGGAAAGAATTTTCATAAAAAGATGTCTGCGACAATCATTCTTTCTTTTTCTATTCTCAGACAGCCTCCTGATGAAATCCTTTCTTCTATTCTTGTAGTATAGTTTTAATATAATACATACCATAAAATAATTAATCAAGCCTTCTGAATCATGGAGTCAGATCCTCATCTCTTCCCTCAACCTCAGGCAGTGAACACAGTCACAGGTTAATGCTGCCCCGCAGGGTTTTGTGTCCCGGCCAGGCTGGTTGGTGCCGTGAGGAATCCTCCACCTGCTCGGGGCTTTTCCTGGTGCCGTGCCCAGCCCTGGCCGCCTTTCCTCGCCTCCCAGCGCGGGTTGGCAGCGCCAGCCCCGAGCTGGCAGCGTCCCCTGGCAGCAGAGCCACGGGAGGGGCTCCTGGGCAGGGCAGCGCCTGCCAAGGCGGCCTCAGCCCAAACCGCGGTGTCACTGTAGGACACAAAAGAACACAAACACACACCGCTGCTCTCGAGGCGGAGAAAAGGGACGTTTATTTTCTGATTCCAACATTTAGAGTTTTCCAAAAGTGACAGCGGATTGGAGGGTGACAGTGCCACCTCTCCAATGACACTGGACAATCCATCAAAATTCTCCTCCTCCACGGAAGAATGCAAAACGAGGAGTTATTTACAGAAAGTGTGTGAGAAAGTTCGCGGCAAGAATGTCGACATCGGAAGGCTTAGAAAACCTTAAAAAATAATATTAATAATTATTAATAATTATCACTATCATTAATTCCCCCCTCTGCTCCCCGACAGGACCGTGGGTGGCAGCAGCAGCAGCAGTGACCCCCAGGCCCCCGTCCGGCCTCGCCGTGCCCTCCGGCATGCCTGGTGGGGCTGGGCAGCGCCCATGGCTTTCCTGTCCAGGCTCTACAGGAGCAGCAGCCGCTCCCCGAGCCGCGCCCCGCGGGACGAGCGCGGCGCCCACCCCATCCTCAGCGTCTTCGAGCTGGAGCGGCTGCTCTACACCGGCAAAACCGCCTGCAACCACGCCGACGAGGTGTGGCCTGGCCTCTACCTGGGCGACCAGTGAGTGTGGCCAGTGGCACGGGCTGGGCTGGTGTTGGCAGGGAGGGATGGTGAGGAGGACTCAGACCGCCAGGTTTTTGCATCCAGCTCTCTCAAGCCAGGAACGTTTATCCAGGACGGCCTTTCCGGTGTTCTGGGATGCTTTTAGTGGTCTGAAGTGTCCCCTGCCTGCTGTAGCTGCTGTCCCTGCAGAGATTTAGCTGGGACAACTGAGGAAGGAGCTGAGAGGGCTGTGCAGGGATGGTGTCCGTGGGGCCAGGGCTGTGAGATCACCATAAACCCAAAGACCTCAAAAATGTGCCAGGTTTTACATCCACCTCTCTCAGCCAGAAGCATTTACCCAGAACAGCCTTTCTACCATTCTGGGACACTTGCAGTGCTCTGAGGTGTCCTCTGCCTGCTGTGGGTGCTGTCCTTGCAGAGATTTAGCTGGGACAAAGGAGGAAGAGGTGTCAGAGCTGGGCAGGGAGGTCACAGATGGGTTGTCAATGGAGCCAGGGCCACGAGATCGCCTTAAAGCCCAATAATCTCAAAAATCCGCCAGGTTTTTACATCCAGCTCCCTCATCCAAAAACATTTACCCAGAACAGCCTTTCCACCATTCTGGGACACTTTTTCTGCTCTGAGGTGTCCCTCCCTGCTGTGCCTACAGAGATCTAGATGGGACAAAGGAGGAAGGAGGTGGCAGGGAGGGTGACCACAGAGCCAGGGCCATGAGAGTGGTACAAAACCCAATGATCTCAAAAATCTGCCAGGCTTTTACATCCAGCTCCCTCACCCAAAAACATTTATCCAGAACAGCCTTTCCACCATGCCGGGACACTTTTAGTGCCCTGAGGTGTCCCTCCCTGCTGTGCCTGCAGAGATCTAGATGGGACAAAGGAGGAAGGAGCTGACGGGTCTGTGCAGGGAGGGTATCAACAGAGCCATGGCCGTGAGAGCGCTACAAAACCCAATGATCTCAAAAATCTGCCAGGTTTTGACATCCACCTCTCTTTAGCCAGAAACATTTATCCAGAACAGCCTTTCCACCATTCTGGGACACTTTTAGTGCTCTGAGGTGTCCCCTGCCTGCTGTCCCTGCAGAGACATCGCGTCCAACCGCCGGGAGCTGCTGCAGCTGCGCATCACCCACGTGCTGAACGCCTCCCACTGCCGCTGGCGCGGCGGCGCCGACTACTACGAGGGCACGGGCATCCGCTACCTGGGCATCGAGGCCCACGACTCGCCCTCCTTCGACATGAGCCCCTACTTCTACCCCGCCGCCGACTTCATCCACCAGGCCCTCAATGAAGGTGCCCCGGAGGGAAGGGGGAGGAGAAGGAGAAGGGATGGGGGAGAGAGGGGGTGGTGGTCTGGTGGTGGTTGTTTGTTAAGGGTCATGGGAAGCAAAGGGGTTTTGAGGTTGGGATGGTGTCTCCTCGTGGGGTCACCCTAATGGTGTGTCCTCACGGGATGACCTTGATGGTGTCCCCTGGATGGGATCACCTCAATGGTGTCTCTTCATGGGATCACTTTAATGATGTTTGCTCATGGGATAATCCCAATGGTGTCTCCTCATGGGATAATCCCAATGGTGTCTCCTCATGGAATAACCCAAATGGTGTCTCCTCACGGGATAATCCCAATGGTGTTTCCTTGTGGGATCACCCCAATGGTGTCCCCTGGATGGGATCGCCTCGATGGTGTCTCCTCATGGAATAATCCCAGTGGTGTCTCCTCATGGGATCACCTAGATGGTGTCCCCTAGATGGGATCTCCTCAATGGTGTCCCCTCATGGGATGACCTTGGTGGTGTCCCCTGGATGTGATAACGCTGATAGTGTTTCCTCATGGGATCACCTCAATGGTGTCCCCTGCATGGGATCATCCCAGTGGTGTCCCCTCATGGGATAATCCCAATGATGTCTCCTCATGGCATCACCCTGATACTGTCCCCTCATGGGATGACCTCGATGGTGTCCCCTGGATGGGATCACCTCGATGGTGTCTCCTCATGGGATCACTTTAATGATGCTTCCTCATCGGATAATCCCGATGGTGTCCCCTGGATGGGATCACCTCAATGGCGTCTCCTTGTGGGATGACCTTGATGGTGTCCCCTGGATGAGAAACCCTGGTAGTGTTTCCTCATGGGATCACCCCAATGGTGTTTCCTTATGGGATCACCCCAATGATGTCTCCTCATGGGATAATCCAAATGGTCTCCTCTGGATGGGATCACCTTGATGGTGTCTCCTCATGGGATCACTTCAATGATGTTTCCTCATGGGATAATCCCAATGGTGTCTCCCCATGGGATGACCTTGATGTCCCTTGGATGGGATCACCTCAATGCTGTCTCCTCATGGGATCACCTTAATGATGTTTCCTCATGGGATAATCCCAACGGTGATCCCTCATGGGATAATCCCAATGGTGTCTCTTCATGGGATCACCCCAATGGTGTCCCCTGGATGGGATCATCTCAATGGTGTCTCCCCATGGGATGACCTTGATGGTGTCCCTTGGATGGTATGACTTTGATGGTGTCCCCCATGGGATCACCCCAATGGTGTCCCCTCACGGGATCACCTCAATTATGTCCCCTCATGGGCTGAAAATGTGAGATTTCGGGGCTGAAAATGTGGGATGCTCCTGGCTGTGCCGTGACGCGGGCGCCGTGTCCCCGCAGGGAGGATCCTCGTGCACTGTGCCGTCGGGGTCAGCAGGTCGGCCACCCTGGTCCTCGCCTACCTCATGATCCGCCACCACATGCCCCTGGTGGAAGCCATAAAGACGGTCAAGGACCACCGCGGCATCATCCCCAACCGCGGCTTCCTGCGCCAGCTGGTGGCCCTGGACAACGCCCTGCGCCTCCAGAGGAGCTCCTGAGGGGCTGCCACTGTGTGAGCTCTGCCCGTGGCTCCCCCATAAACCCCCCCAAGCTCGGGGGTCCCCCATGGTCCAGCCCAGACCCTCCACCTGCACTCCTGGCCATGGTTTCCTTCCCAGCCCCACCTCACCGGCTGCTCCATCCCCGTGGCCTCCAGGGAGCCTCCAAGGCTTTGTTGTCCCCCCTGGCGTTTGTGTCCCCAGCTGCCAGGACAGCTCCGTGTCTGTGTTTGTGGCGATGTCAGGCGTGGTGTGCGGGTGTTTGGGTGTTCTCTGTGCCTCGTGCCACCCTGTGACAATAAAGGCAGAGCTAAGGAACGGCCTGGACGTGCCTGGTGGGACTGGGGACAGCTTGGGGTGGCATCGGGCATGGGACTGGGGGACAGAGCGTCACCTGAGTGCTCGGGGTTGAGATGGACCCGAGAGCCCCCAAACTCTCAGGCCAGGGATCAAACTTGGGATCCTGCTCAGTGCCCAAACCTGAGCCCCTGCCCAAAACCTGAGATCCCACCTAAACCCAAGATCCCACTCAGTGCCCAAACCTGAGGTCCTGCCCAAACCTGAGATCCTGCTCAGTGCCTAAACTTCAGATTCTTCCAGAATCTCAGATCCTGCTCAGTGCCCAAACCTGAGCCCCTGCCCAAAACCTGAGATCCCACTCAGTGCCCAAACCCGAGATCCTGCTCAAATCTAAGATCCTGCACAGACCTGAGATCCCACCTAAACCCAAAGATCCCACTCAGTGCCCAAACCTGAGATCCTGCTCAGCGCCCAAACCTGAGGTCCTGCCCAAACCTGAGATGCAGCTCAGTGCCCAAAGCTGAGATCCCACTCAAAATGAGATCCCACACGCACAGGGTGAGTGGACAGCGGTGAACCAGGATAACCCTCAGGACATGGGACAGGTTGGGGATGGAGCTGGGGTGAACCGGGATAACCCTCAGGACACGGGACAGGCTGGGGATGGAGCTGGGGTGAACTGAGATAACCCTTGGGACACGGGACAGGCCAGGGATGGAGCTGAGGTGAACCGGGATAATCCTGGGAATACGTTCCCTGTGCTCAGGGGCAGGCTGAGATGAACCGGGATAACTCTCAGGACACAGGACAAGCTGGGGAAGGAGCTGGGATGACCTGGGATAACCCTCAGGACACGAGACAGACCGGGGACGCTGTCCCGGGATGCGTGGCCCCGTTTCGGGAGGGAATCCCCGTCCCCGCGGGTGCTCTGAGCTCCCGGCTGGAATTTCCCGGGATTTCCCGATCCGTGCCGTTTCACACCCGCCCTCGGCCGCGGTCTCACCTCCCACAGCGGAGCTGCGCCGTCTGCCCGGAGGATTCTCGGCTGCAGGAGGAGCTGGGAGCGCTCACGGTTTCCACAGACAGCGAGTGCGGGGAGCGGCCGCTCCCCGGGAATCCCGGCGGGAATCCGCATTCCCGAATTTCTGCCCGCAGGAATTGCGGGAATTCCCGGTGGGAATCAGAATTCCCGAATTCCTGCCCGTATTTGCTGGGAATTCTCGGCGGGGAATCAGCATCCCCACTTTCCTGCCCGCAGGTGGCTGCAATTCCCCGTGGGAATCGGCATTCCTGAATTCCTGCCCGCGGGAATTGCAGGAATTCCCGGTGGGTATCAGAATTCCGGGATTTCTGCCCGCAGGAATTGCAGGAATTCCCAGCAGGAATCGGCATTCCCATCGGCCCAGGATCTTGGGCTCTGTGCCAGCGTCTCTGAGTCCCCTGGCAGGGGTTCTGGCAATCCAGGACAGACAGAGGGATGTCCTGAATTCCGACAGGATTGTACAGTTTTGTGTCCAAAAAGATGATTAAAAGGATGATTTTTAACCCATCTGAGCTGTGGGTGCTATCAGGGGACCCCAGAGGGGTGCTGAGCCCCCAAGGAGTGGACACTGCTGGCTGTGACACTGTAACGTGGTGACAAGCTGCCCAAAATACACCAAACTGCCCCCAAACTGTGCCCAAATCAGGGCAGGAGCCCCCCGCCCCCGAATCTTCCCAATTTCCCTGCTTTCACACATCTGAGAGATGATGACATCAGTAGTGACATCACTGAACCCTCCAGGGCTGGCTACCCCCCATGCTGTGCCCACATCAGGGTGGACGCACCAATTTGCCCATTCCCAGTGATTTTTGTCCCAGAGAATGTGACATCAGCAGTGACATCACAGAGAGCCCAGGGGCTGAGCACATCCCCCTTAACCTGCTAATTTCCGCCGATTATTGACACGGGGAGGAGATGACGCGGCAGTGACACCACAGAGCCAATCACCAGGCACTTACACGCCGAGGGGATGACATCAGCAGTGACGTCATACACCCCATAACACCCTCCTAGCTATTGAATTTTGCGGTTTTGACATAAGGGAATGATGCGGCAGTGGTGTCACAGAGCCAATCACCAGGCACTTACACACCAAGGGGATGACGTCAGCAGTGACATCACACACCCCATAACATCCTCCTAACTATTGAATTTCACTTGTTTTAATATGCGGGAATGATGTCAGTGACAGCAGTGACATCACAAACCCGGTTTCCAGCCACTTCACACAGATGACATCACCCACAACACATGCGCAGCTCAGAAATGATTCTATTCTTAACACACAAGCGGTAAAAATGACGTCATGGCGACGTCAGGACCCCCCGGCGGTCAGATGGGACTGTGCCACGTCGTAACGCAGGGCGCACACGTCACGCAGCCGCGTGCCACTCCCATTCATCATTTCCATGAACCGGAAGGATCGCCAAAATGGCCGCCGGGCCCGAAGCTAGCGCCGCTCTACTGCTCTGCCGGTGACGGCGACATCACTGTCCCACTCAGCTCTCCCCGGTTTTTCAATTTTTCCCTCTGAGCCGTTCTTTTAATACCTCTCGTTCCCGGATTTTTCGCTCCGCACCGCCGCACGGCCGCCCTGCCGCGCTCCACGGTCTGAAATTAGCTATGCTAATTTATGCACATAAAACCACGCCCGCTCCGCCGTCGGCTTTACGGCAAGCGGGAGGTTTTGCGACAGTTCCCGTGCGTGGTGCGGGTGGCGGCGGCGCCGCCGTGACGGAACCGGGGGTGCTCGGGGGTGTCTGAGGGATCCCGGGGTGCTCGGCGGGTTTGTGAGGGATCCTGGGGGTCTGCGAGGGGATCGTGGGGTGCTCGAGGTGTCTGTGAGGGGATCCCGAGGTGCTCAGGGGTCTTTGAGGGATCTCGGGGGTCTCTGAGAGATCCTGGGGATGCTCGGGGGTCTGTGAGGTATCCAGGGGGTGCTCGGGGGTCTCTGAGGGATCCCGAGAGTCTCTGAGGGAGTCCCCCGGGTGCTCGGAGGTCTCTGAGGGATCCCGGGGATGCTCGGGGGTCTCTGAGGTGTTCTGGATGTGTCTCGGGGGTCTCTGAGGTTTTCCGGGGGTGTCCCGGGGTTCCCTCTCCCCGCAGTTCGCCGCTGCCGCCATCGATGTGTCCCTAGCGGGGTTCAGGGGCGGGTCAGTCCCGCGGTGCCCGTGTGAGGCCATGGCCGGCACCGGCACCAGCACCACCCGCAGCCCGAGCCCGGAGCGGGGCCCCGGCGCTCCCTCGGCCGAGCAGGCGCTGCTGCGGGCCGGGCAGGAGCTCTGCGAGCGGCCCGGGGCGCTGCGGGAGCTGGGCGCGCTGCTGGAGGCGGCGGATCCCGCGGCTCTGGCCCGGCTGGCGGCGGCGCTGGGCGGGCTGGCGGCTCCGCCACGCCGGGAGCAGGACGGGGCCGAGCCGCCCGGCCGGGACACGGCGTTAGCGGCCGTGGCGGAGCGGGCAGAGCGCGTTGGCGCCGCGTTCCTGCTGCTCCTGCAGAAGCTGGAAGATGCCCGGAGCCAGGAGTCGCCGGTGAAGCCCATCCCGAAACGGGTGCTGGGACACGCGTTCATCTTTGCTGTCACACACAAGGAGGAGAGGCCCTGGACCACGGCGAGGAGTCGGGCGGTGGCTCAGGAGGTGCTGGAGCGGCTGCTCCGGACTGCGGGCTGCGCGTCCGTGCAGGAATTCCTGCAGGGAAAGGAAGGGGATGAGGATGGAAGATTCGGAGAAGTGATGGGGATCCTGAAGCAGGAGTTAACTAAGTGAGTGAGGAGCAGAGTGGTTGGAGGGTCTCTGTGGGAAGTACTGGGAAATTTGACACTCAAGAGATGATAAGTATGAAACCAGGAGCTTTCCAAATGGAAGGTGTCGGGATCTCTGCTGGTCAGAGTGACCTCGAGAAATGTTCCAAAGTCTCTTTTCCCAGCCCGGCGCTTGAAGAAGGAGTCTGGGCTCGTCATTTCTCGGTCTCAAGGTTGTTTATTGTATCTTATCTGTAAAATTCTTTCTCCTGCCCCGCCGAGGCCCGTCCAGCAGGACAGTTCCAGGCACTCTGCCTGCCCCCGGGACAGTGTTATGTCTTTATACTAAAAACTGCATGTACAATATCTACAATAACTTTCCAATACCTATCACCTATGTTAGACAATGAGCTTCTACTCTAAACCAATCCCAAAGTGCCACCATCACAGCAGGAGATGGAGGCCAAGAAGAAGAAGGAGAAAGGCTGGACATGCCCAGATTCTTCCATCTTGCCTCCTGAGCCCCCATACCAAAACCCCCAAAATCTACTTTTCCACCCCATGATAACTTCACTAATATTCTACTTAAACTGTTGGGGCTTGCTGATCTTTATATAAGGTTGGTAATTTGCTCCACGGATCATAATTAAACCCACACAGGCATTTTGGGCTCTGTGCTGGGGTCTCTGAGCCCCCTGGCATCCCTGGCAGAGGGATGTCCTGGCTCCTGACAGGAACGTGTTGGGGGATGGTTGTCAGGGTTTGAGAGCCTCGAGTGGAAGGAAAACGAGCCCTGTGAGTTCGCTGAGCTGTCCCTGCCTCTCCAGAGACACCTGGAAGCGTAACCCAGCCTCCAAGGATGTGTTCTCCTGGTCCCTGCTCCGTGTCAGCCGGCCCTGGCTGTGCCCGCACCTGGAGCGGGTCCTGCCGCCCGCGCTGCTCCTCTCCGACGACTTCCAGGAGGAGAACAAAGTGCTGGGCGTGCGCTGCCTGCACCACATCGTCCTCAACGTGGTGAGCGAGGGCGTGGAGTCCCCTGGGGCTGTGCGTGAAGGGAGGGGCAAGCACGGCATGTCCTGAGCTGGGAGGGACCCATAGGGATCTGAGTCGCAGCCCTGGCCCTGCACAGACCCCCGAAAATCTCGTCCATGAATGTTTCCTGGAGCTCTGGCAGCCTCGAGGCTGTTCCTGCTCCCTGGGCAGTGCCCAGCACCTCGAGACTGTGCCCAGAGCCCGGGCAGTGCCCAGCACCCTGTGGGGAAAGAACCTGTCCCCAAAATCCAGCCTGACACAGCTCCAGCTGTGGGTCAGGTTCCTGACTTCTCTTCCTGGTGAATGGCAGGGTTTAACCTGCATTTCCTGCAGTTCCCCAGACTCTGGGAAGGCCATGGCAGGGTTTAACCTGCATTTTCAGCAGTTCCTTACACTCTGGGAAGGCCATGGCAGGGTTTAACCTGCATTTCCTGCAGTTCCCCAGACTCTGGGAAGGCCATGGCAGGGTTTAACCTGCATTTTCAGCAGTTCCTTACACTCTGGGAAGGCCATGGCAGGGTTTAACCTGCATTTCCTGCAGTTCCCCAAACTCTGGGAAGGCCATGGCAGGGTTTAACCTGCATTTCCTGCAGTTCCTTAAACTCTGGCAAGGCCGTGGCAGGGTTTAACCTGCATTTCTTGCATTTCCCCAGACTCTAGGAAGGCCGTGGCAGGGTTTAACCTGCAGTTCCTGCAGTTCCTCACAGCTCCCAGGCTTTGACAAGGCCATGGCAGGGTTTAACCTGCATTTCTTGCATTTCCCCAGACTCTGGGAAGGCCATGGCAGGGTTTAACCTGCATTTCCTGCAGTTCCCCAAACTCTGGGAAGGCCATGGCAGGATTTCAGCTGCATTTCCTGCATTTCCTCACACCTCCCAGACTTTGGCAAGGCCATGACAGGGTTTAACCTGCATTTCCTCACACTTCCCAGGCTTTGGGAAGTTTAACCTGCATTTCCTGCAGTTCTCACACTCCCCAGACTTTGGCAAGGCCATGGCAAATTTAACCTGCGTTTCCCCACACTCCTGCAGGCTTTGTGAAGTTTAACCTGCATTCCCTGCAGTTCCTCACACTCCCCAGGCTTTGTGAAGTTTAACCTGCATTCCCTGCAGCTCCTCACTGGGTTTAGCTCCCTGTGCTGCCCAGCAGTGACGTGCTGCTCTCTGTTGTTGCAGCCAGGAGCGGATCTGTGCCAGCTCAACAGGGCCCAGGTGGTTTTCCACGCCCTCTACAACCACCTGTACTCACGGGAGGCTCCTCTCATCCAGGTAGGACGGGGTTGCCCTGGCTTTTGGGGTGCCCTGGGGTGCAGGGAGCCCCTCGGGTTCAGGCAGGAGGCTGAGCCTGTTCCTGTCACCAGGAGAACACCACAGAGGGAGGAGCTGTTCCCTCCTGCCCCGTTCCAGGTGGGCAGGGAGCAGCTTTGAAGCTCGGTGGGTGCCCACGGGGTTGGGATTTTTTGTGTTTTGGAGAGAACGGGAGCTCAGAGTCCCCCCTGTCCCCAAACCAGGCGGTGCTGCTGTGCCTGCTGGACCTGCTGCCCGTGCTGGAGCGGTGCCAGCGGCGCCAGGGCCAGGGCAGGGCCAGCTCCAGCTCGCCCTGGCACCAGGTGCTGCAGCTGCTGCTGGCACACATGGAGGCCGAGCACCGGCTGGCGCTGCGCAGGGTCTACGCAGGGGCACTGCCTGCCTTTGTCACCAGGTGAGACACAGGGGACACCTGCACCCCTGTCTGAGGGGTGGGAGCTGCACCTGGGGCTGTGCCCACCTTCCTGAGGGGTGGGAGCTGCACCTGGGGCCGTGCCCACCTTCCTGAGGGGTGGGAGCTGCACCTGGGGCTGTGCCCACCTTCCTGAGGGGTGGGAGCTGCACCTGGGGTTCTGCACATCTTCCTGAGGGGTGGGAGCTGCACTTTGGGCCGTGCCCACCTCCCTGAGGGGTGGGAGCTGCACCTGGGGTTCTGCACATCTTCCTGAGGGGTGGGAGCTGCACTTTGGGCCGTGCCCACCTCCCTGAGGGGATGGGAGCACAGGGATGGGACCTGGGCTTGGTGTCCAAGGGTTGGATCCCTCCTCAGGGTCTGTTTTTGGGATCCAGGGGATCTGACCTCCCTCCATGTTTATGGGATCCAGATGACCTGTCTTCCCCCCTTGGTGTGTTTTTGGGATCCTGCGGATCTATCCTCCCCACTTAGGGTGTTTTTGGGATCCAGGAGATTTATTATCCATCCTCAGGGTTTCTTCTAGGGATCCAAGGGCATGCTGTCTCCTCAGGGTGGATTTTTGGGATCCAAGGGATCGATCCTCCTCCCTCAGGGTCTGTTTTTTGGGATCTGACCTCCGTCCATGTTTATGGGATCCAGGGGGTCAATCCTCCCCCCTAAGGCTTTTTTTGGGATCCAAGGGCTCCTCAGGGTGTGTTTTTGGGATCCAGGGGATCTATCCTCCCCACTCAGGGTCTGCTTTTGGGATCAAAGGCTATGCTTTCTCCTCAGGCTGTTTTTGGGATCCAAGGGTTCTGTCCTCCCCCCTCAAGGTGTGTTTTTGGGACCCAGGGGATCTATTCCCCCTCCTCAGAGCATTTTTGGGACCCAGGGGATCTGTCCTCCCCCCTCAGGGTGTGTTTTTGGGATCCAAGGTTATGCTGTCTCCTCAGGATGTGTATTTGGGATCCAAGGGATCGATCCTCCTCCCTCAGGGTCTGTTTTTGGGATCTGACCTCCGTCCATGTTTATGGGATCCAGGGGGTCAATCCTCCCCCCTAAGGCTTTTTTGGGATCCAAGGGCTCCTCAGGGTGTGTTTTTGGGATCCAGGAGATCTGTCCTCCCCCCTCAGGGTGTGTTTTTGGGATCCAAGGTTGTGCTGTCTCCTCAGGATGTGTATTTGGGATCCAAGGGATCTCTCCTCCCTCCTCAGGCTGTTTTTTGGGTTATGGGGATCTATCCCTCCCTCCTCAGGGTGTGTTTGTGCCCCCAGACTCGGCATCCTCATCGTGAGGCACCTGAAGAGGCTGGAACGAGTCATCCTGGGCTACCTGGAGGTGTCTGATGGCCCTGGGGAAGAGGCCAGGCTGGCAATCCTGCAAACCCTGCAGTGCACCATAGAGCACGCCTGGCCCAGGTACCAGAGCAGCTCTGCTGCCATGCATGGCTCATTCCTGTCCTGAATCTTCCCACTTTGAAACCCAAAGTTACTGTTTCTTGAGGAAAAGCTCTGAGATAATTTCATTCCTGTCTTGACATGAATGTTTCATTGCTATCATGAATATTCCCACTTTAAGACCCAAAGTTACTTTTTCTTGAGGAAAAGCCCCTGAAATCATTTCATTCCTGTCCTGCCATGAATGGTTCATTCTTATCCTGAATCTTTCCACTTTAATGAGAAAAATCTCTGAAATCATTTCATTCCTGTCCTGACATGAATGGCTCATTCCCATGTTCCCACTTTAAGACCCAAAGTTTGGGGGTTTTTTTGAGAAAAAGCCCTGAAATAATTTCATTCCTGTCCTGACATGAATGTTTAATTTCTATCTTGAATATTCCCACTTTAAGACCCAAAGTTACTTTTTCTTGAGGAAAAGCTCTGAAATCATTTAATTCCTGTCTTGACATGAATGGTTCATTGCTATCCTGAATATTCCCATTTTAAGACCCAAAGTTATTTTTTCTTGAGAAGAATCCCTGAAATCATTTCATTCCTGTCCTTACATGAATGTTTCATTCTTATCCTGAATCTTTCCACTTTAATGAGAAAAAGCCCTGAAATCATTTCATTCCTGTCCTGACATGAATGGTTCATTCCTATATTCCCACTTTAAAACCTGAGGTTACTTTTTCTTGAGGAAAAGCCCTGAAATCATTTCATTCCTGTCCTGACATGAATGCTTCATTCCTATCCTGAATGTTCCCACTTTAAAACCCAAAGTTGTTTTTTTTTTGAGTAAAAGCCCTGAAATCATTTCATTCCTGTCCTGACATGAATGTTTAATTTCTATCCTGAATATTCCCACTTTGAAACCCAAAGTTATTTTTTCTTGAGGAAAAGCCCTGAAATCATTTCATTCCTGTCCTGACACGAATGCTTCATTCCTATATTCCCACTTTAAAACCCAAAGTTACTTTTTCTTGAGAAAAATCCCTGAAATCATTTCATTCCTGTCCTGACATGAATGGCTCATTCCTATGTTCCCACTTTAAGACCCAAAGTTGTTTTTTTTTTGAGTAAAAGCCCTGAAATCATTTCATTCCTGTCCTGCCATGAATGTTTAATTTCTATCCTGAATATTCCCACTTTGAAACCCAAAGTTATTTTTTCTTGAGGAAAAGCCCTGAAATCATTTCATTCCTGTCCTGACACGAATGCTTCATTCCTATATTCCCACTTTAAAACCCAAAGTTACTTTTTCTTGAGAAAAATCCCTGAAATCATTTCATTCCTGTCCTGACATGAATGGTTCATTCCTATGTTCCCACTTTAAGACCCAAAGTTATTTTTTTTTGAGAAAAAGCCCTGAAATCATTTCATTCCTGTCCTGACATGAATGTTTCATTCTTATCCTGAACGTTCCCACTTTAAAACCCAAAGTTAGTTTTTCTTGAGAAAAATCCCTGAAATCATTTCATTCCTGTCCTGCCATGAATGGTTCATTCCTATGTTCCCACTTTAAGACCCAAAGTTATTTTTTTTTTGAGAGAAAGCCCTGAAATCATTTCATTCCTGTCCTGGCATGAATGGTTCATTCCTATCCTGAATATTCCCACTTTGAAACCCAAAGTTACTTGTTCTTGAGGAAAAGCCCTGAAATCATTTCATTCCTGTCCTGGCATGAATGCTTCATTCCTATATTCCCACTTTAAAACCCAAAGTTACTTTTTCTTGAGGAAAAGCCCTGAAATCCTAAGGGAAATTTGTCCCACTGGCATTACTGAAAAACCTGGCTCCAAAATTAAGCTGGCTCCTCATTTTGACCCGACTTGTGCATAAATTAAAGCAGCATGGAGTAAATAAACCCTGTGCCGTGGGCTGGGCAGTGCCAGGTTCCTGCCTGTCTGGGGCTGTCCTGGCAGCAATCCTGCCCCAGAGCAGCCCCAGCTGTGCTGTCCCTGCCCAGGGAGGTTTGGGATGAGGTTTGGGCTGAGGTTTGGGCTGAGGTTTGGGATGAGGTTTGGGCTGAGGTTTGGGATGAGGTTTGGGCTGAGGTTTGGGATGAGGTTTGGGATGAGGTTTGGGATGAGGTTTGGGATGAGGTTTGGGATGAGGTTTGGGCTGAGGTTTGGGATGAGGTTTGGGATGAGGTTTGGGATGAGGTTTGGGATGAGCTGTTTCCCTTGCAGGATGCCCTGCAGGCTCCCTGTGCTGCTCAAGGCCCTGCTGAGGCTGCTCTGGGACGTTCACAGCGAGCGGGGCCCGACCCCCGAGCCCGTCAGGGCTGCCCTGCTGCAGGAGGGCACCCAGTGCCTCATCCTGCTGGACCGCTGCTGCCAGGGCCAGGTCAAGGTGGGTCAGGGCTCCTTGGGGTGCCAGGGCTTCCTGGGGGCTGCCAGGGCTTCCTGGGGGTGCCAGGGCTCCTTGGGGGCTACCAGGGCCAGGTCAAGGTGGGTCAGGGATCCCTGGGGGTGCCAGGGCTTCCTGGGGGTGCCAGGGCCAGGTCAAGGTGAGTGAGGGATCCCTGGGGCTGCCAGGGCCAAGTCAAGGTGAGCCAGGGTTCTCTGGGGGTGCCAGGGCCAGGTGAAGGTAGGTCAGGGCTCTCTGCTGGCTGCCAGGGCTCCTTGGTGGCTTCCAGGGCTCCTTGGTGGCTCTCAGAGCTCCTTGGTGGCTCTCAGGGTCTCTGCCAGCTGCCAGGGCCAGGTGAAGGTGGGTCAGGGCTCCCTGGTGGATGCCAGAGCTCCCTGGTGGCTGTCAGGGCCAGGTCAAGGTGGGTCAGGGCTCCTTGGGGGTGCCAGGGCTTCCTGGGGGCTGCCAGGGCCAGGTCAAGGTGAGTGAGGGATCCCTGGGGGCTGCTGGGGACAGGTCAAGGTGGGTCAGGGATCCCTGGGGGTGCCAGGGCCAGGTCAAGATGGGTCAGGGCTCCTTGGGGCTGCCAGGGCTCCTTGGGGGCTGCCAGGGCCAGGTCAAGGTGAGCCAGGGCTCCTTGGTGGCTGTCAGATCTCCTTGATGGCTGCCAGGGCACCTTGGTGGCTGTGAGAGCTCCCTGGGGGCTGCCAGGGCCAGGTCAAGGTGGGTCAGGGCTCCCTGGTGGATGCCAGAGCTCCCTGGGGGCTGCCAGGGCTACCTGGGGGCTCTCAGGGCCAGGTCAAGGTGGGTCAGGGCTCCCTGGTGGCTCCCAGGGCTCCTTGGTGGCTGCCAGAGCTCCCTGGTGGCTCCCAGGGCTCCTTGGTGGCTGCCAGGGCCAGGTCAAGGTGAGTCAGGGCTCCCTGGTGGCTCTCAGAGCTCCTGGGTGGCTCTCAGGGTTCCCTGGTGGCTGCCAGGCCCCTCTGCCCCCTGAGCCCAGCAGGATTTTGGATCCCCCTCCCCAGTGCTGAGTGACTCGTGGCTGTTGATGGGCTCGGTGTGGGCTGGGCAGGGTGGGTGACACCATCAGGGCTGGGCAGGGTGGGTGACACCATCAGTGTCACAGGGCACTGCAGTGCTGCTCTGCTCCCTGCAGGTGCTGCTGGCTGGGCTGCACAGCTGCTGTGAGGAGAACAGGCTGCAGGAGTGCTTCAGGAAGGTGCAGGAGAGCTCCTGACGCTGCTCAGCCCCTTTTGTACAATAAAAATGTTGTGTTTATTTCAAGTTCTGTCGTTCCTGTCCCATGCCCACCTTCCTGAGGGGGTGGAAGCACAGGGAAGGGCCTCAGCTTTGGTATCCAAGGGTTGGTTTGGGCACTGTGCCAGGGCACTGCCAGTGCTGCTCTGTTCCCTGCAGGTGCAGGAGAGCACCTGACACTGCTCAGCCCCTTTTGTACAATAAAATTCTTGTTTTTATTTAAAGTCCTGTCGTTCTTGTCCCACCTCAGCCCTACACCAGAGAGCACAGGGGCACCTGGGGCTGTGCCCACCTTCCTGAGGGGGTGGGAGCTGCACCTGGGGCACTGCCCACCTTCCCAAGGGGGGACAGGGGCACCTGGGGCACTGCCCACCTTCCCAAGGGGGGACAGGGGCACCTGGGGCTGTGCCCACCTTCCCAAGGGGGGACAGGGGCACCTGGGGCTGTGCCCACCTTCCCAAGGGGGGACAGGGGCACCTGGGGCTGTGCCCATCTTCTTGAGGGGGTGGGAGCACAGGGAAGGGCCCCAGGTTTGGTACCCAAGGGTTGGTTTGGGCACTGTGCCAGGGCACTGCCAGTGCTGCTCTGTTCCCTGCAGGTGCAGGAGAGCACCTGACACTGCTCAGCCCCTTTTGTACAATAAAAATGTTGTGTTTATTTAAAGTTCTGTCGTTCTTGTCCCATGCCCACCTTCCCGAGGGGGGACAGGGGCACCTGGGGCTGTGCCCATCTTCCTGAGGGGGTGAGAGCACAGGGAAGGGCCCAGGTTTGGTACCCAAGGGTTGGTTTGGGCACTGTGCCAGGGCACTGCCAGCGCTGCTCTGCTCCTTTCAGGAGAGCACCTGAGGTGCCTGAGAGCATCTGACACTGCTCAGCCCCTTTTGTACAATAAAAATGTTGTGTTTATTTCAAGTTCTGCCGTTCTTGTCCCACCTCTGAGCCCCACATCCCCTCCAGACACAGCTGAGCTTTCAGGGAGCAGCAGAGCCCCCAGGCCAGGGCCCTTCCTGGGCTTGCAGAGGAGGTGGGAGATGTTCCTTTGAGCGTTGCACAAACTCACTGCAACTGCCTGGGCTCGGGACACAAACCCCAGAACACGCATGGAGTATCAAACCAGGGTCCTGTCAGGGGTGGAGGTGGGTGACAGATGCTGGAGTCACCCTCTGGTGGCACATCTGGAGTTCAGTCAGTACAAAATGGCATCGGGAGGGCTCAGGCTGCTTTTGTCTTGGTGCTGGGCTCTGTCTCCTCCTCGTACTCGATCTCAATGTGGGGACGTTTTCTCCTGGCTGGGCCCTTCAGGGGCGTTTTCCCTTTGGATTTGGAGTGGGAGGCTTTCTCCTCTACTTCTTCCTCCTCTTCCTGCTCCTCTTCACTGCTTGTCTCCAGCTTATCCATGTCCTGAGGAAGAATTGAGTAATGTCAGGGCAGGTTGTGTAACTAAACCTCCTCTTTTCCCCAAAATCACCTTGTTATGATCCCGCTTGTGTCGGGAGTTTAGTTCAAGCATGGCTTAAAGAAAAAGGCCATGAAGGCATACAACTGAGAGAAAAGTAAAAGGTAGTTGTGAAGCAGTTCCAAAGCAGTTCCCAGCCTGACTTCTATAAACAATTAGACTCTTTCAGGCATCACTGTATAAACAATAAAGTTCTCAGGCAGTCTTCCCATAACAAGTGTAACACCCTCTCTGGGAAAAGATGGCACCCTGAGAACAGATATGGAAGTTTTGGGAACCGTTCATATCACAGTGGGAACACTGGTTTTGTTTTGTGTAAACAATCAACGGTGTAGTAAAACAAAAGGTGTGGTTAGAGTTTTCTCTGTTAGCCTATCATAAACCTGTATTTTAGAATATGCATGAAGTTCATTAACACTGTTATTTAAGCTGACTGATCGATCAATAAATCGAGTTCGATGCATCACAAGATGGTCGTTCTCCCCTCACTTCAACACACTTGGATCTGGGCTGGGCTCCCACTGGACAATTCTTTTCCAGAGCTGATTTTGCTGCCTCTCACCCCTCCCCAGAGGCACCCAGGGGTGGAGGTGCCCCTGCAGCTCAGCCTCAGTTGGCACCTGGTGCTTCACCCACCTCAAAGTCGCTGAGCTCGCTGTCCTCTGCCTCCACAAACTCCCTCTTATCCACGTCCTGCAAGGAACACAGGCAGGGACTGAGCACAGCAGCGCCATGGAAGAGCCACCAAATGGTTCTTCTGAGTTGTTCTCAGCCCAGCTCAGCACCAGGAAGCTTTACCTCATCATCATCATCCTCATCTTCTTCCCTCTCAGCATCCGACTCGCTCTCGCTCTCCGCATCTTGCTGCTGCAGGGCCTTGTCAAAGGCGTGGATGGGGAAGTTGTAGATGTCTCCATACTGCAAGGAAAATCGGGATTTTCCATGAGCCACAGCAGGAGGAAGATGGATTTTGGGCTGGGGGTGGCACTGACAATCATGGGGCAGCATCAGGCTGAGGAGTGGATCAGCCCCTTCCAGCTCTGAGCCCACAGTCCTGCACAGAGCAGGAGGGGAACCCACGTGTTTTGGGGAGCCCTCGTGTTTTGGGGCTCCATGTGCACAAGAGAGGCATCTTCATGTTTTGGGGAGCCCTTGTGTTTTGGGGCTCCCTGGGCACAAGAGAGGCATCTTCATGTTTTGGGGCCCCCTGTGCACAGAACAGGAGGGCAGTCCTTGTGTTTTGGGGCTCAAGCAGGAGGGCAGCCCACATGTTTTGGGGTTCCCTGTGTTTTGGGGCTCCCTGTGCACAGAAGAGAAGGGCAGCCCACATGTTTTGGGATTCCCTGTGTTTTGGGATTCCCTGTGTTTTGGGATTCCCTGTGTTTTGGAGCTCCCTGTGCATAGGACAGGAGGGGAGCCCTCCTGTTTTGGGGTTCCCTGTGTTTGGGATTCCCTGTGTTTTGGGGTTCCCTGTGTTTTGGGATTCCCTGTGTTTTGGGATTCCCTGTGTTTTGGGGCTCCCTGTGTTTGGGGCTCCCTGTGTTTGGGGCTCCCTGTGTTTGGGATTCCCTGTGTTTGGGGCTCCCTGTGTTTTGGGGTTCCCTGTGTTTGGGATTCCCTGTGTTTTGGGGTTCCCTGTGTTTGGGATTCCCTGTGTTTGGGATTCCCTGTGTTTGGGATTCCCTGTTTTGGGGTTCCCTGTGTTTGGGGTTCCCTGTGTTTGGGATTCCCTGTGTTTTGGGGTTCCCTGTGTTTGGGATTCCCTGTGTTTTGGGGTTCCCTGTGTTTGGGGCTCCCTGTGTTTGGGATTCCCTGTGTTTTGGGGTTCCCTGTGTTTGGGGCTCCCTGTGTTTTGGGGTTCCCTGTGTTTGGGGCTCCCTGTGTTTTGGGATTCCCTGTGTTTGGGGTTCCCTGTGTTTTGGGGCTCCCTGTGTTTTGGGGAGCAGGCAGCCCCATTCCCCAGGGCAGCTCCCACTGTGCCCCTCACCGTGTCCTGCTTCAGCCTTTCCAGCAGCTCCTTCTCGATGGCGTTGTCCAGCTGGGCAGCGATCAGGGCTTTCTCCTGGGGAACACAGAGCAGCTGGGTGAGCCCCGGGGGCAGAGGGGACAGCAGCAGGGACACGGGGACAGTGACACGAGGTGACACAGGGGCACAGGAGGTGACACAGGGGCACGGGGCACTCGTTACCTCCCGCCTGTTCTCGCGCCGCTCGATCTTCCTGCGCAGCGGGACGAGCTTCCTCCTGCAGGGAACAGGGGATGTCACAGCCCTGGCAGGCAGCTCCAGGCAACATTCCAAACCTCCTGAGGGGTGGGTGCCTCAGGGGAAGGGAGATCTAAAGGATGGGGAAGGGTCTGGACGGGCCACAGGAGGAGCAGCTCCTCCCGAGGGACAGCTCTGATCTCGGCTCTGTGTGACAGGGAATGGCTGGAGCTGTGGCAGGGCAGGGTCAGGGTGGATTTTAGGGGAAGATTCTTCCCCCAGAGGGTGCTGGGCACTGCCCTGAGGCTGCCAGAGCTGGACACTGCTCCCAGGGATGCACAGGTGGGGTTGATGAGGGTCAGTGCAAGGCCAGGAGTTGGGATCAATGACCCCTGGGTGTCCCTTCCAGCTCAGGACAATCCCTCAGTGCATTTCTACACTGCATTCCTGCAGCCAGGGATGCACAGGTGGGGTTGTTTGGGGCCTTGTGGGTCCCTCCAGCTCAGGACAATCCCTCTGTGCATTTCTACACTGCATCCCTGCAGCTCATCCATGTCAGCTCCATCTAAACCCCTCAGGAAAACAGGACCAGCTCCATGTCCCAGCAGCTCAGGAGAGGCTCCAGAAGCCACCAGAGGTCACTGCCATGGTCACCTCTGTGTCCCTTACTGTCTCTTGAGGGTCAGCTTGCGGATGCGGATCAGGTACTGCGTGATCTTGGTGAACCTCTGCTTGCACTTGTGCCGGATGAAGCGGGGCCAGTAGATGAGGTTCTCATCGATCTCCTCCAGAGCCTTCTCGTAGTTCTTGCTCAGCAGCACCTGCAGGGACAGGGGAAGGGCTGGGTGACAGAGCAGGACACAAAAGGGACATCTGGGAGGGGCTGCATGGCCCCCAGAGTCACGGAATCGTTAAGGAAAAGCCCTCCAAGGTGGTCCCCACCTTGTCCCCATCCCCGAGCACTCAGTGCCACCTCCAGGGTGAGGATTCCAAACCTCCCTGGGCAGCTCCAAGGCCTGAGCAGCCTTTCCATGGGGAAATTTCTGCTGCTGTCCACCTTGTCCCTCCCTGCCCTCTGTGGGGACACCAGGGCTGCTGTCCCTGCTGTGTCCCTGAGCTCACCCGCTCCCAGAGGCGCCGGGGAAACGCCGCCCGCTCGATGGTCTTCATGTAGAGGTAACAGCGACCTGGGAACAACAGGGAAGGTGGAAAATGTGTATTTTATAATTGGCTTTTCACAAATATTCAAATGAATATTATATGCGTTGCGTTAGAAAGTGATGCTGTATTAACTTTCTTAAGTACTGTGTTAAATATTAGCTTTAGGTTATAACAAACTGTTAAAATAGAAACGATGCTATGTAGGATACTTTGTTTAAAGAAAGGACTTGCACTGAGATAGCAGCCACAGGACACCTGAATCTTTCAGAGAAAGAGAATTTATTGCTCCATTATCAGAAGAAATGAACTTCTTCCCACCTTGCTCAGTTAGGATTAAGAGGAAGAAGCTGACACTGACCAGACAGAATCCTGTGTTTGAATGGAATTTATGCATCA
Organism: Melospiza melodia melodia; assembly: GCF_035770615.1. Lineage (NCBI taxonomy): Eukaryota > Metazoa > Chordata > Aves > Passeriformes > Passerellidae > Melospiza > Melospiza melodia. The sequence continues at coordinate 9,905,974 of NC_086216.1, read as the reverse complement.
TGGATGAGGTGTATGAATATGCAACAGGCTGTTGCTTTTAAGGGTTAATCCTCTGTTAACGTGTGTCCTTTTTCAGGCTTATTTTGCCCAGAAAGAGGTACCCAGACTGTCCATAACTCTTTGTCTCTATTGTCTCATATTGTCCTAATCCAAATTGTCCAAATTATTATTACTCTAATTATATTACTATTTTTACAACCATTTTATTACTATCAAACTTTGAAATTTTAAAAACAAGTGATTGGCGTTTTTCACAGGGAACAAACCCCCTGAGCCGCCCTCAGGCAGCACCACCCACCCCTCCCTGCCCGCTGCACCCAGAACACTCCAGGCTGGAAAAACCTTCCAAGATCAAACCCAACCTTTGATCCCCAGTGCCACATCCCGGCATTCCCATGGCACATTGTCACAGACATGTTTTTATGAAAATCCTTTCCTTAGGAATTTTTCCTCCTGAGAAGCTGGGAGGCCTCAGCAACAAAATGTAAACAATGGTTATCTGCTGCTGTGGAATGCAACAGGTGCATCTGTGACTGGTCTCATGTGGTTGTTTCTAATTAATGGCCAATCAGTCAGCTGGCTCAGACAGAGAGTCTGAGACACAAGCCTTTGTTATCATTCTTTCTCTTTCTATTCTTAGCTTAGCTAGCCTTCTGAGATGAAACCTTTCCTTCTATTCTTTTAGTCTAGTTTTAATATAATATATATAATAAAATAAGAAATCAGTCTTCTGAAACGTGGAGTCAGATCCTTGTCTCTTCCCTCAACACAAGACCCGTGTGAACACCGTTATAGCACCTCAAGGACTGGGGACTCCAAACCCCCCTGGGGGCCCTTTCCAAGGCCTGATCCTTTTTCCAAGCAGGAATCCCTGCTCCCTTTCCCTGATCCCCTTTCCCTGCAGGAATCCCTGCTCCCTTTCCCTGATCCCCTTCCCTGCAGGAATCCCTGCTCCCCCATCCCTGCAGGAATCCCTGCTCCCCCATCCCTGCTCCCTTTCCCTGCAGGAATCCCTGCTCCCTTTCCCTGCAGGAATCCCTGCTCCCTTTCCCTGCAGGAATCCCTGCTCCCTTTCCCTGCAGGAATCCCTGCTCCCTTTCCCTGCTCCCTCTCCCTGCAGGAATCCCTGCTCCCCTTCCCTGATCCCTTTCCCTGCAGGAATCCCTGCTCCGCTTTCCCTGATCCCTTTTCCCTGATCCCTTTCCCTGCAGGAATCCCTGCTCCCCTTTCCCTGCAGGAATCCCTGCTCCCTCTCCCTGCAGGAATCCCTGCAGGAATCCCTGATCCCCTTTCTCTGCTCCCACCTTTCTCCTCCCGGACCGTGGCGTACTGGCTGTTGGCCAGCGGGCAGGAGGAGCGGTTGCACAGCCCCGTCAGGTTGTACTCGTTCCTGCAGAAATTCTGTGTTTTGGTGCTGCAAAAAGCCAAAAAAAAAACGAGACAGGGAATTCATGAGGGGAGGGCAGGAAGATCCCACAGCTCACCCCATGCTCTGTGACTGTCACATGTGGTGGCACTTCAGAGGATGTCCCCGCTGGATCCCCCAAAGCCCCCAGCCCACCGTGTCCCACAGACTCACGTCATCTTGTAGGAGCAGAACTGCCTGTTCCCCAGCATGCTCCAGACAACCTGCAGGGGACACAAACAGCAGGTGACACATCTCACCTGCACGTCCCCACCGGCTCCAGCAGCTGACGGGGGACACCCCACAAACATTGGGCTTTGCTCGGTGTCCCCTGGCACGGAGAGCGCACAGACACAGCACATCGGCTGCTGCCAAGCGTCCATTCACACCCCCGGTACCCCGGTCCCCTCAGAGTCACAGTCGCATGGGGACACACAGGGGACTCCCGGTGCCCTCAGAGCCACAGCCGCGGTGGGGACACAGGAGGCACACAGGGGATCCCCAGCGCCCCGGAGCCACAGCCGCGTTGGGAACACGCTGGGGACACACAGGGGACCCCCGGTGCCGCGGTGCCCTCAGAGCCCCGCTGGGGGACACACAGGGGAACCCCGGCCACGTGAGGCGGGCCCGGCGGCGGAGCAGGCGCCGGACACGGGGCCGAAAGAACGGTGAGACTCACATCGTCAGAATGCATGGTGGCGGTGACAGAGGTGGCACAGACGGCGGTGACAGAGGTGACCGCGGTGGCGGTGACAGCGGGCACTGACGGCGCTGAGGGCGCTGAGGGCACTGACGATGCTGACGGTGCCGGCCGCGCGGTCTAGGGCGCCGCCATTACAGGAAAGGGCGGGGCGCTCGAAATCTCGCGAGAGCGGCGGCCCTGAGGGAGGGGAAAAAGGCGGGAAGGAGGGCGGGAGCGCTGTCATGGCGGCCGCGCCCCCTCAGGGCGGAGAGCGAATAAAGCCTCCGCTCAAACAGACGCTGAGACACCCTCAGCGATGTGTTCGGGTAGTTTAAATCTGCTCTCTGGAGCCGTGGGAGAAAATGCAGATTCTCTGCCAAGCTCTTCCCTCAGAGGAAGACGCCATCCTTCACGCAGGACACGGAGATTTACTGCAGGGAGAGGGAATAAATCCTAAATATACTCACCTTTCCTCCGCTATGGAGGGGCTTGGCAGCTGGCCTGCAAGCAAAGCTGAGTAAATGGAAGTTCATTTCTTCTGATAATGGAGCAATAAATTCATTTTCTCTGAAAGATTCAGGTGTCCTGTGGCTGCTATCTGGTGCAAGTACCTCATTCCTCTATTTAAGAGATATCCCACATGCACAGTTCCTATTTTAGCTACAAAAGTTACCTTTTGACCACAAAACTACATTTATCATCCTATTAAAATGTCAATACAGCATTAATAACCAACACAATACAATACAGATGGAAAATATCTGCCTAGAGCCATTTAATCTGCACTTTTCACAGCGGGGCAGCAGCACCATCTGCTGAGGGAGCGCGGAGCTGTCGCTGCCATTTTTTTGTGGAAAAATCATCTTTGCTCAGGATTTCTCCACTGGGAAACGGAGAAGCCTCAGAGAAAAAAGAAAACAATAATTATCTGATTTGCTTCTCCTGTGTTTTGCTGCTTTGGAATGTGGTTGGAGATTGTTTATCCAACAGGTGAATTGTTTTAACTTAATGACCAATCACAGGCTGTGTCAGGGCTCTGCAGAGAGTCACGAGTTTTCATTATTATCTTTTATCTTTCTGTCGGTATCCTTTCTCTATTCTTTAGTATAGCATAATGTAATGTAATATAATGTAATATAATATAATACCATAAAATAATAAATTGGCCTTCTAAGAACATGGAGTCAGATTCTCAATTCCTCTTTCGGGATCCTGCAAACTCAACAGAAGGCTCTCAATTCTCCTTCGCCTTCCCCTTTTTTCCTTTTCCCCTCCTGTTTTTCTGCATTTAACCCTTTCTGTGCAGTTATCTGTTCTGTTTGCAGCCTCTTCAGGAGGTTTCCTGTCTCTCCGCCTCCTTGTTGCTCCAGGCAGAGTCACCCAGGTCTCTTTGCAGATGTTTTCCCCAAATATTTCCAGTTCTGAGCCAGCGGGATGGGATTGATTTAAAACCCCAACCTGTTCTGCCTCACTGCTCCAGCTTCCTCGCTCTACTTCTCTTTTCCTTCCTTTTGCCTTTTATTCTTCTTTTTTTGCTATTTTCCTCTCTTATTATTTTAACAGTTTTAAAATTTTTTCTTCATTCCTTTTCCTTATTTTCCTCTTCCTTTCTCTTGCCTTTTTTCCTCATACCTTTCGCCTTTTGACTCTGCAATTTTTTTATTCTTAACAATTAAGCTTTTTCCTTCCTCTTCCTCTTCCCTTTTTCTTTTATTTTCCTTGTGTTTTTCCTTTTCCCTTTCCCTCTTTTCTTTTCTCTTTTCCCTCTTCCTTTTACTTTTCCCTCTTCCTTTTCCTCTTTCTCTTCCCTTTCCAATTTCCTTGTCCTTTTCATTTTCCTTTTACTTTTCCCTTTTCCTGTTCCTCTTCCTTTTCCTCTTCACCTTCCCTTTCCTATTTCCTTGTACTTTTCCTTTTACTTTTCCCTTTTCCCTCTTCCTCTCCTCCTCTTCCTCTTGCTCTTTCTCTTCCCTTTTTCCCTTTTCATTTCCTCTTCCCTTTTTGACTTTCCTTTTCCTTTTCCTTTTCCTTTTCCTTTTCCTTTTCCCCTTCCCCTTTCAGGACCTGGGACAGCTCCGGCCCCGCCCCTCTCCGCGGGTGGGCGTGTCCCGTGCGTCAGTGGGCGTGTCCCGTGCGTCAGTGGGCGTGTCCCTGTGGTCGCTATAACAGCGCATGCGCATCCGCCCCCCTCAGCAGCCGGTCCAACATGGCGGCGGTGCGGGCGCTGCGCGGGGCCGTGAACGGCGCCGGGCCCGGTGGGCCCCGCGAGCAGGCGGCGGCTCTGACCCGCGATTTCCTGTCCCAGCCGCGCCTCAGTGAGTGCGGGGGGACCCGGGGTGGGGTGCGGGAGGGGGGATCCGCCCGCCTCGGGGGCCGCAGCGCCGGGCCCGGGCAGGCCGCAGTGCCGGCTCGCCCACCCCCTCAGAGCAGCCGGGGTTAATTAACAACCTAATTAACACCGTAATTAACCCGGCCCGTGTCCTTCCCGAAAGCCGGGGTTTGTTCCCGGAGCTGGAAGTGCTGGCGGTGGGATGGTGTCTGTATTTAACGCTGAATTGAGAAATCGGGTGAAAAAAGGGGAAATGCGGGGCTTTGGTGAAATCGCTTTATGGCAGCGCAGTGAGGAGAAATCAGAGTGCTTGAAGGTGATTTTATGGCTGTAATTACGTAAAATGGCTTTGCCTGTGCCCTGAATAGCACCGGGAGCTGCAGGGGCTGCCCAGCAGCTCCTGGGTCACGGATCCTTGGGAATCTCCGCCAGGTTTGGGAGCCAAACCCATCGCTGCAGTTCGGGGCTTTGCCTGGAGCAGAGGCTGCTGGCAGGGCGGGGGCCGGGGGCACCGCAGGGTTTTCCGTGGAGATTTGGATTTTCCCTGAACTGGGAAAATGGGAAATGTTCCGGGCTGCTTTTGGTTTGCCGTGGAACTGCCTGAGAGGCCGATTGAGGAAGGAGAGCTCATGGGACAGTCACGGGGTGGAATGTCTCACTCGGGGTCAGCCTTTCCACATCAAATGCCTCACCCAGGGTCAGCTTTTCCATTCCCTATTCCTGGTTCCTTCCTGATTATCCCGTTCCCTTATATCCCATTCCCTGTTGCCAATCCCATTCCCGGTTCCTGTTGCCCTATTCCCTGCTCTTATTCCCGATATCCTGGCCCCATTCCCGACCCCGTTTCCTGGATCTCAATCCTGGTTCCCAGTCGCGTTCTTGGCTATCCCAGCCCCGTTCTCTATATCCCAATATCCCATTCTTGTTACTAATCCCATTCCCTACATCCCAGTTCCCAGTCCCATTCCTAATATCCCAGTACAGTTCCCTGTTACTATCCCCATTCCCTGTATCCAAGTTCCCATTACCAGTTCCATTCCTGATTATCCCAATCCCATTCCCATATCCCAGTTCCCAGCCCCATTCCCTGTTACTAATCCCATTTCTTATATGCCAATACCACTCCCTGTTCCCTATCCCATTCCTTAGATTCCAGTTCCCAGTCCTGGTTCCTGATCCCATTCTTGATTATCCCAGTTCCCATTCCCTATATCCCAGCCCCATACCCTTTTACTAATCCCATTCCCTCTATCCCAATACCACTCCCTGTTACCAACCCCATTCCCTGTGTCCTGTGTCCCATTCCTGGTTCCCATTCCTATTCCCTGTTGCCATTCCCAATGCTGTTTCCAATCCCTTTCCCAGTTCCCATTCCCTATATCCTGGTTCCCTGTTCCTGATCCTAGTGCTGTTCCCATTCCCAGTTCCCAATCCCATTCCCAGTTTCTATATCCTGGTTTCCATTTCCCGTTCCCAGTTTCCATTTCCTGTTCCCAATCCCATTCCCTATATCCTGGTTTCCATTTCCCATTCCCAGTTTTTATATATTGGTTTCCATTTCCTGTTCCCAATCCCATTCCCTATATCCTGGTTCCCTGTTCCTGATCCCAATGCTGTTCCCATTTCCTGTTCCCAATCCCATTCCTTATATCCCGGTTTCCATATCCCATTCCCAGTTTCCATTCCCAGTTCCCAATCCCATTCCCTATATCCTGGTTTCCATTCCCCATTCCCAGTTTCCATTCCCAGTTCCCAATCCCATTCCCTATATCCTGGTTTCCATTCCCCATTCCCAGTTTCCATTCCCAGTTCCCAATCCCATTCCCTATATCCTGGTTTCCATTCCCCATTCCCAGTTTCCATTCCCTGTTCCCAATCCCATTCCCTATATCCTGGTTTCCATTTCCCAATCCCAGTTTCTATATCCTGGTTTCCATTTCCCATTCCCAGTTTCCATTCCCAGTTCCCAATCCCATTCCCTATATCCTGGTTCCCTGTTCCTGATCCCAATGCTGTTCCCATTTCCTGTTCCCAATCCCATTCCTTATATCCCGGTTTCCATATCCCATTCCCAGTTCCCAATCCCATTCCCTATATCCTGGTTTCCATTCCCCATTCCCAGTTTCCATTCCCAGTTCCCAATCCCATTCCCTATATCCTGGTTTCCATTTCCCAATCCCAGTTTCTATATCCTGGTTTCCATTTCCCATTCCCAGTTTCCATTCCCAGTTCCCAATCCCATTCCCTATATCCTGGTTTCCATTTCCCAATCCCAGTTTCTATATCCTGGTTTCCATTTCCCATTCCCAGTTTCCATTCCCAGTTCCCAATCCCATTCCCTATATCCTGGTTTCCAGTCTTGTCCCCGTTCCCTGTTCCACATCCCATTCCCTATTTCCCCATGTCCTGTTCCCAATCCCATTCCCCATGTCCTGTTCCCATTCCCTGTTTCCAATCCTATTGCTTGTTCCTGTTCCAAAACCCATTCCCCGTTCCTGTCTGCTGGGATTTGGGATCCTGGGGTTTGGGATCCTGCCTGGGCTGTGGGTGTCCCCACTGGGGTTTGGGATCCTGGGATTTGGGATCTTGGCTGGCCCCACTGGGATTTGGGATCCTGGGATCATGTTGGTGTCACCCCCAGGAGTAGGTAAAATGCTCCAGAAATTCCTGTAATGGCAGAAGGAAACACTGGGATCATCTTCAGAAGCAGGAAAAATGTTCCAGGAATTCCTGTCATGGAAAAGGAAACACTGAGGTCCTCTCTAGGAGCAGGAAAAATGCTCCAGGAATTCCTGGAATGGGGAATAAACATTGGGATCATCTTCAGGAGCAGGAAAAATGTTCCAGGAATTCTTGTCCTGGAGAATAAACACTGGGATCATGTTGGTGTCACCCCCAGGAGTAGGAAAAATGCTCCAGAAATTCCTGTAATGGGGAATAAACATTGGGATCATCTTCAGGAGCAGGAAAAATGTTCCAGGAATTCTTGTCCTGGAAAATTAACACTGGGATCACCTTCAGGAGCAGGAAGAATGCTCCAGGAATTCCTGTAGTGGCAAATAAACACTGGGATTGTGTCAGTGTCACCTCCAGGGAGCAGGAAGAATGCTGGACACCCAATCCTGTCCCTAATCCTTCCTGTGGGGTTCCCAATAAACAGAAATCAGGCCCCAAATCTGAGCTTGGTGCAGGGGATGGAGTGGGAAATGGGGTTGAATGGGAACTGGGATGTGGGAAGGGATTAAGCAGGAACTGGATCTGGAAAATGGGATTGAATGGGGAAGGGGGGGAAATGGGATGTGGGAAGGGATGAAATTGGAAGTAGGAAATGGGAAGTGGGAAATGGGATGTTGGAAGGGATGAAGTGGGAAATGGAATCTGGAAAGTGGAATGAAATGGGAATTAGGATGTGGGAAATGGTGTCTGGGATGTGAGAAATGGGAACTGGGATGTGGGAAGGGATAAAATTGGAAGTGGGAAATGGGATGTGGGAAGGGATGAAGTAGGAACTGGAATCTGGAAAATGGGATTGAATGGGGAAGGGGGGAATGGGATGTGGGAAGGGATGAAATTGGAAAGTAGGAAGTGGGAAATGGAATCTGGAAAATTGAAATGGGAATTGGGATGTGGGAAGGGATGAAATGGGAATTAGGATGTGGGAAATGGGGTCTGGGATGTGAGAAATGGGAACTGGGATGTGGGAAGGGATAAAATGGGAAGTGGGAAATGGGAAGTGGGAAATGGAATCTGGAAAATGGAATGAAATGGGAAATGGAATGTGGGAAGGGATAAAATGGGAATTAGGATGTGGGAAATGGAATCTGGAAAATGGAATGAAATGGGAATTAGGATGTGGGAAATGGGGTCTGGGATGTGGGAAGGGATAAAATTGGAAGTGGGAAATGGGATGTGGGAAGGGATGAAGTAGGAGCTGGAATCTGGAAAATGGGATTGAATGGGGAAGGGGGGAATGGGATGTGGGAAGGGATGAAATTGGAAGTAGGAAATGGGAAGTGGGAAATGGGATGTGGGATGTTGGAAGGGATGAAGTGGGAAATGGAATCTGGAAAATGGAATGAAATGGGAATTGGGATGTGGGAAGGGATGAAATGGGAATTGGGATGTGGGAAATGGAATCTGGAAAATGGAATGAAATGGGGTCTGGGATGTGGGAATTGGGTCTGGGATGTCCCTGAGGAAGTTCCCATTCCTGACCCTGCCCTGTGGTTTTTTTTTGCAGCTTACAAAACCGTGTCAGGTGTGAACGGGCCCCTGGTTATCCTGGACCAGGTTAAGGTAAATTCTCAGCTGTTGATGGAGATTTTGGAGGGAGAATTGCCAGGAAAAGCTGGGAAAGATAAAATCCACCTGCTGGCAAGCTCCCCAGAGCCACCTTGGTGCATTTCTGACTGCTGGGATGAATGGGAGTGGGAAATTCCTCTGAGGCAGGAGGAGAGGGAGAAGGGAAGCAGAGTTTGAGTTTTCCTTTCCTTTCTAGGGGAAGGAAGCAGAGTTTGAGTTTTTCTTTCCTTTCCTGGGGAGAGAAAGGAAGCAGAATTTGGGTTTTTCTTTCCTTTGTGGGGAAAGGAAGGAAGCAAAGTTTGAGTTTTCCTTTCTTGGGGGAAGGAAGGAAGGAAGCAGAGTTTGAGTTTTCCTTTCTTGGGGGAAGGAAGAAAGGAAGCAGAGTTTGAGTTTTCCCAAACCCTGGAATGCTGATGAATTTCCAAGCTGAATTAAAGCTGTTTGCTTTGCTCCCAACCTTTCTGTTTCCACATCTGGAAAAGGAAGCTGTGGACACTCCTGGCTTCTTTTCAGGCAAATCTGCAGGTTTTTCTTCTTGTGCAGAGGCTGCACTGAGTCTTTCTGCCACAATTTGGAGATTTTAGAACTAATTCTACCATCTCCAACCATCCAAACACTCACATAGAAACACCTTTCACTTTCGAGATTTCATATCCTGGGCAGGAGTTTGATTGAGATGATAAATTATTCATAAAAACCAGAGTAATTTTTCAGAAACTAGGTTGGGAGGGTGATGATTTTTGTTTTCTGGCTGCAGTTTAACCCCTTCCCTCCTCCCTGTGCCTCCTCAGTTCCCCAGGTACGCCGAGATCGTGCACCTGACCCTGCCCGATGGCACCAGGAGGAGCGGGCAGGTGCTGGAAGTCAGTGGCTCCAAAGCTGTGGTTCAGGTAGGAGCAGGAGGCTCTTTCCCCATCATTAATTCATCAGGATGAGCCCCAAACCAAATCAAACCTGCCTGGAGCTTAGTTCTTTTTCAATGGAAACAACAAAATCACCTGCTTGTTCCAGTGCAGGTGGCATTGATAATTTGAGAAAATTTCTGACCGTGCACAATGACATTTTTGTTTCCATTATCACTGGATTTATTTCCATTTATTTCCAACCCCCACTGCATTCCTTTGCTCCAGGATTAAAGGAACCCCCTGGAATTTGCAGTGTTGGATTCCAGATCAACCCCGTGCTGATATTTTAAATATTTCTCCTAAAAATCTGTTTCTTGTTCACATGATTGAATCCAAAGAACTTGCCACTTGAGATCCAAGGAATTGCAGCAGGTTTGGTTGCTTGTTGCTGATAGAATTTAGGATTTTTTAGGAAGCTCTTTCCCATCATTAATTCATCAGGATGAGCCCCAAACCAAATCAAACCTGCCTGGAGCTTTGTTCTTTTTCAATGGAAGCAACAAAATCACCTGCTTGTTCCAGTGCAGGTGGCATCGATAATGTGAGGAGATTTCTGACCATGCACAAAGACATTTTTGTTTCCACTCCCTCTGCATTTATTTCCACCCCACTGCATTTATTTCTACCCCACTGGATTTATTTCCAACCCCCACTGCATTCCTTTGCTGCTGGATTAATGGAACCCCCTGGAATTTGCAGCGTTGGATTCCAGATCAACCCCGTGCTGATATTTTAAATATTTCTCCTAAAAAGCTTTTTCTTTTTCACATTATTGAATCCGAAGAACTTGCCACTTGAGATCCAAGGAATTGCACCAAGTTTGGTTGCTTGTTGCTGATAGAATTTAGGATTTTTTAGGAAGCTCTTTCCCCATCATTAATTCATCAGGATGAGCCCCAAACCAAATCAAACCTGCCTGGAGCTTTGTTCTTTTTCAATGGAAACAACAAAATCACCTGCTTGTTCTAGTGCAGGTGGCATTGATAATGTGAGGAGATTTCTGACCATGCACAATGACATTTTTGTTTCCATCTTCACTGGATTTATTTCCATTTATTCCCACCCCCCTGGATTCCTTTGCTGCTGGATTAATGGAACCCCCTGGAATTTGCAGCGTTGGATTCCAGATCATCCCCGTGCTGATATTTTATATATTTCTCCTAAAAAGCTTTTTCTTTTTCACATTATTGAATCCGAAGAACTTGCCACTTGACATCCAAGGAATTACACCAGGTTGGGTGGCTGTTGCTGATAAAATTCAGGATTTTTTTGAAAAACAAGATTTTTTTGTGGTGTTTTCCACCAGCTCTTGCAGCCCTTTCAGAGCAGCTCCTGCTTTGTGCCCTGAGGCTGCAGGTGAAGCAGCATTCAGGAGTTACTTTGTGAAGCACAAAACTCCTTTCCTGTGGTTGATTTTTTATTTTTCCTGCTGCATTTGCAGGTATTTGAAGGCACTTCAGGGATTGATGCCAAGAAAACCTCCTGTGAGTTCACTGGGGACATCCTGAGGACCCCGGTCTCAGAGGACATGCTTGGTGAGGATTTACCTGTGGATGTGGCCAGTGAACAGAATTATTCAAATTTATCTGCTTTTCACAATAATTCTCATTTTTTTTCTTGCTCTTTCCTATAGGCAGAGTGTTCAATGGGTCAGGAAAACCCATAGACAGAGGTCCCATTGTCTTGGCTGAGGATTTCCTGGACATTATGGGTTTGTTCTTAATCCTTTTTTTCTGAGGGGGAATAAAATCAAACCCGGTGTGTTCCAGCTGAATTTATATCTTTGAACACAAGAACTAACTCTATTTGTTTTATATTACAACACAAGATCTAACTTGGGAGGAGCTTATTCTCATTTTTGAGTATGTGAATGGCACCAAATTCTAATTAAATTATGCAAGTGCAGGGAGATGAGGGAGCAAAAAATTTTCTGCAGTGTTTGAAAGATGCTCTTTGTTATTTGAAAACTTAATCTACAGCACCTAAAGGTGAAATTCTGATAACCTGGCAGAGTTTTAAATCATTTTTACCACTGACATGAGCATTTAACAGCAGAATCTTGGGTTCTGAAAGGTCAGGTGTGACCAGGGGCAGCTGAGATCTGTTGGTGTCACAGTGGGATTTGTATTTTTTGAATTTGTGTATGGCATCAAATTCTAATTAAATTACCAAAAAAATTTTTTGCAATGTTTGAAAGATGCTCTTTGTTATTTGAGGTGAAATTCTGATAACCTGGCAGAGTTTTAAATCATTTTTACCACTGACATGAACATTTCACAGCAGAATTTTGAAAGATCAGGTGTGACCAGGTGCAGGTGAAGATCTGTTGCTGTCATATTGGGGTTTCCACTCATTTTTGAGTATATGTATGACCAAATTCTAATTAAATTACCCAAGTGCAGGGAGATGGAGCAAAAAATTTCCTGCAGTGTTTGAAAGATGCTCTTTGAGTGTCCAGGGAGTAACTTTGTGTTCTCTCCACCATCCCACAGGCCAGCCAATCAACCCCCAGTGCCGGATCTACCCAGAGGAAATGATCCAGACTGGCATTTCTGCCATCGATGGCATGAACAGCATTGCCAGGGGCCAGAAAATCCCCATTTTCTCAGCTGCTGGGCTGCCCCACAACGAGGTGAGGCCCTCAGAGCTGCTCTAAACCTGGTGGGAGCCAAAATAAATTTAATTCTGGGCTGTGGGACAGCATCAGGTGCAAACCTTGGGGTGTTTCCTTTCTAGATCGCAGCGCAGATCTGTCGCCAGGCTGGCTTGGTGAAGAAATCCAAAGATGTGATGGATTACAGCGAGGAGAACTTTGCCATTGTCTTTGCTGCCATGGGGGTGAGCCCACAGAGCTGGGGCAAGGTTGGGCTGCAGGAATCAGAGACATTCTGAGAGTGGCTGAGGCCTGAGCAGCTTTTGTGTGTGTGTGTGTGGAATTAAAGAACGGGTGAAAATCCCCAAGGCTGGATCTGCCTCTGGACAGGCTGCTCAGAGAAGCTGTGGCTGCCTCATCCTTGGAGTGTGCAGGGCTGGGTGAGGCTTGGAGCACCCTGGGGATGGTGAGAGGTGTCCCTGCCCATGGCACTGGATGGTGACTCTTTACACAGGGTGATTATTTACACAGGGTGACGATTTCCAGATGCGAACGAGATGGGACTGCTGGGAACGTGCCTTGAGCTGTTTTATTTTCCAGCATCACTCCCATTCCATGGTTATGACAATGGGAAGATGCCACCAGCTCACATCTCAGGCAGCAGGCCAAAAAACTTAATATTACAACTCACTTTAAAAGTTTTTTGACCCAATCACACAAAGCAAAAGCACATTGACAGTAGTTCTATCCAACCACTATGAGCGCAGGTACCTTTGGTTAAACAATGCTTGCTTATTTCGAATACAATACCTGCTTGTGAGCCTTAAACACAATGAACAGAGCTCCATTGTTAATCTTTAACCTTCCCAATATCTCTCTAGATAAACTTCTCTGCAGCTTAGAGAGTTATTCTAGACAAGCATTAATACACAGTCCATTGTTCTATTTGTCCTTGCTTTTCTACAGTTTAAATAATTTTTCTGCTGACCAATCTCATGGCTGCTGCTCAGCTCTGATCACAGTTCTGCTGTCTCTGAGGCCTTTTGCAGCTTTCCCAAAACCCTCTGATTTTGTGGATTCCCGCAGAGGGGTTTTTGGGGTCCCTCTCCACCCAAACCATTCCATGATTCCAACAAAGCCTGGCTGGTCAGGATAAAACACCTCAGACTTGATCTCCAGCCTGGAATTCCAGAATTTGCTCACTCTGACAGTGTAGAGGAACCTGATGGCTGGAGATCTTTGCAGTGGGTTATTAATGAGCTCATCAGCCCTTAATTGGTGGGGAAATGAGCCAGGTCCAACGCAGAGCTGTGCTTTAGGTGAACATGGAAACCGCTCGGTTCTTCAAGTCGGACTTTGAGGAGAACGGCTCCATGGACAACGTGTGCCTGTTCCTGAACCTGGCCAACGACCCCACGTGAGTGGCACCCCCTGAGGGGGCAGGACAAACACCTGGGGGGCACAGAGCCTTCTGGGGGGCACAGAGCCTTCTGGGGGGGTTGTGCAGGTGCCACTTGTGGGGTGGGGCTTTGTGGCAGCAACGCTGGAAGTGAAATTCGGATGGAGCTGCGAGTGCAGTGCTGGTGGTGCAGCTAAAATGCTGCTCCAGGTGCAATGGTGCTGGAGCTGCTGCAGATGTTGGGGAAGATGAAACAGGACAACCTTATCAATATGATTGCCTGGCAAAAGATTTTGAGATTATGGAAATTATAAGTGAGACTGAAATGAAAGCAAGCTTTGAGATCCCTCAGTTACTGAACAACTGGAAAACAATGGTGTGGCTGGCTGAAGGTGATCCCCTTTTGATGGAACAACACCCTCTGCTTGCAGACAGGCCAAGGCTCAGAGCAGACCCTACAGCTTGGCAGAAGGGCCCAAAGAGGAGTTTGTAGGGTTTAAAATGTAACACAGGATGGTAACGTAATGATTCTTATAGGCTGTATGTAAATGCTGTAGGATTTGTATCTTGGACTAGATTGGTTAGTGAGAATCAGAATATTCAACACAGAAGATGATTTACTGTATTGGAATGGGAAATTTGCTCTTTTAGCTCTTACCCTTTTACTCTCTCACCCTCTCATCCTCTCTCCCCCTCTTTTCTCTCAGGCCTGCTCTGAGCTGTGCCTGGCTGCTCCCAGCAGGGCCCTGCACTTGGTCCTTTGCAATAACCCCAAATTCCACGACCAGAAGAAGATTTATTGTATTGTAACAGGAACCTTGCCCTCTGATCCTCTCTTTCACTCTTTCATTCTCTCTTCACCACACTCTTTATCTCCCTCCCTCTTTGGGGCTGCTCTGAGCTGTGCCTGGCAGCTCCCAGCAGGGCCCTTTGCAATAAACCCCAAATTCCACGCCCTGGCTTCAGAGATCTGTCGTCTCCATCCATCCCAACCGTGCTACCCCCCATCATTCCTTCATGCAGGGGCTGCACTGGAGCTGCAGTGGTGCCAGGCAGCCCCAGGTGTGGCTCTCAGGTGTCCCTGCAGGTGACAGCAGTTTGTGTTGCAGCATCGAGCGCATCATCACGCCCCGGCTGGCGCTGACCACGGCAGAGTTCCTGGCCTACCAGTGTGAGAAACACGTGCTGGTCATCCTGACAGACATGAGCTCCTATGCTGAGGCTCTGCGAGAGGTGTGTGTGCTCATTAAGGTGTTAATTAATGGGGGTGTTGGCAGAAAGGGGTGCTCTGAAGTGAGGAGCCGAGCTGCTGCTCGAGCTGTTGGAATTAATGTTCATTGGGATGGTTGGGAGCAGCCGGTGAGGATTTTTGGTGATCCTTGGTGGGCTGGGATTTATTTCACTGGTGGCAATTCCAGCCCTGGAAATGTCCAAGGCCAGGTTGGACACAGGGCTTGGAGCAGCCTGGGATGCAGCCTCCCTTTTTATCCCAATTTCCAGCCACATTTCCCTTCTCTCTTTCCCCATTTCTGAGGTGCTTGAGAGGTTCAGACTCCCTGGAACACCTGATCCCAAAGATTCCCCTCTAATGTATAACCCTGCCTTTTCATTTTAATTCTTATGGAATTTAGGGTTTTTTCCCCATTGGCTGAGGTACTTGGAGGTTCAGACTCCCTGGAACACCTGATCCCAAAGATTCCCCTCTAATGTATAACCCTCCCTTTTCATTTTAATTCTTACAGATTTAGGGGGTTTTCCCCATTGGCTGAGGTATTTGGAGGTTCAGACTCCCCAGAACACCTGATCCCAAAGATTCCCCTCTAATGTATAACCCTGCCTTTTCATTTTTAATTCTTAATGAATTTAGGGGTTTTTCCCCATTAGCTGAGGTACTTGAGAGGTTCAGACTCCTCGATACGCCTGATACTGAAGATTTCTTTTTCCCTTTTAATTTTTAATTCTTTCAGAATTTAGAGGCTTTTCTTCTCCATTGTTTCTTTCATCTTTCAATGTCTAATTTCATTTATCAGCAAACCTAAAGTTTATTTATAAAAGTCAATCTCTTTTTCCATTCATCCATCAGTGGAATCCTTCCCATTGTTTCTTTTATCTCCCAGTGCTGCTTTTATCTCCCAGCAGACCCACAGCTTGTTTGGAAACACAAATCCACCATTCCTCTCATAACCTAAAACTATAATTTTAAGAGAATTAACACAGCATAACTTTCTAACACAACACATATAATATTCATTTGAATATTTGCCGAAAGCTAATAATTAAATACTCATTTTTTTTTTCACATTTTTTGTGGCTGTCCAGGTGTCAGCAGCTCGGGAGGAGGTGCCTGGGCGCCGAGGCTTCCCTGGCTACATGTACACCGACCTGGCCACCATCTACGAGCGTGCAGGGCGTGTGGAGGGCAGGAACGGCTCCATCACCCAGATCCCCATCCTCACCATGCCCAACGACGGTGAGTCCTTGTGAAAAATGTGCCTGGAGTCACTGGGGCAATGTGCCACCTGTTGATGGAGTGACAAAACTGTCCTTTGTCCCCTTAAAAAGGAAAGAAGTTCAGAGGTTTAGGTGAAAAATGCCTCTCATAGGATCTGGGGAACTTCACCTCAAACTTAAGGAGAGCAAATTGGTGAGTCACTGTAGGAATGTGCCTCCTGAGTGACAAAAGTGTCCTTTGTCCCCTCAAAAAGGAAGGAAATTTAGAGGTTCAAGTGGAAAAGGCCTCTCATAGGACCTGGGTTTGTTCTGAAGTCTCAAGAGTTCACCTCAAACTTGAGAGCAAATTGGTGTAGGAATTCACTGTAGGATTGTGCCTCGAGTCCCTGGAGGAATGTGCATCTTGTTGACTGAGTGACAAAACTGTCCTTTGTGCCCTAAAAAGAGAAGTTTAGAGGTTTAGGTGAAAAAGGCATCTTACAGAACCTGGGGGACTTCACCTCAAATTTAAGGATTCCCAATTGGACAAAGCCAAAAAGTCCCACCTGGGCAATTCACTAGAATAAAGAAGAGAACAAAGAAATTAATCACTTTTGTGAGGTGTTTTACCAGGAGGAAGAATCTCTTGCACCTGGCTCGGTATTTTCTCTGTAAAGAGTTTGTTATTTTGCCTTTTATTAAAACCTTTTTGTTTCCAACACCACCACAGAAGCCATCCTGCTGATTTTATGCCATCTGAGGTAGCTGAGCTATCTTGGGTGTGAAATAAATCTCCAAGAGCTGCCTTGGGGTCACCCAGCAGCACAGCAGTCCTGGGGCCTTTAGGTTTCTTTCCTGCTCCAGGTTTTGGTGCTTTCTGCTAAAAATGTTCTGCCCTTTGAGGGCTCAGGCTTGGTGCTCATCCAAGAACACTTGGGATTTGTGGAGGGAATAATTGCTGAAGTCACCTGGCAACCTGCAGCTCAGTGCTAAAATGGATATAAAAAAGGCTGAAAATTTTCAAAACTTCTTTTTTTTTTTTTTTTTTTTTTTTTCACAGATATTACTCATCCCATCCCTGACTTGACTGGCTACATCACTGAGGGACAGATCTACGTGGACAGACAGCTGCACAACAGGCAGGTGTGTGCCTCATTGCTCTCAAGGTGCTTTGGGTTATTCTGAATTTGAAGGATTCCTGTTAATTCTGGGTGTTCTCCCCCAGATTTACCCTCCCATCAACGTGCTGCCCTCCCTGTCCCGGCTGATGAAGTCGGCCATCGGCGAGGGGATGACCAGGAAGGACCACGCTGATGTGTCCAACCAGCTGGTGAGTACAGAACCCCCTGGGCTGCCCAGCTGAGGCATCCAGAACATTCCCGAGGCTGCTTTCACTAAGCCTTGGCTGAGTGTTCAGTGAGAGGTTTGGAGTTTGAAGAGGAATTGTGGATGATTCCAGAGGAGGGGAGAGCCGAGCTGGGGGTGTTCACATGGAGAGAGCTCAGAGCCACCTCCAGGGCTTGAAGGGGATCCAAGGAGATCTGGGGAGGACAGGACACAGGAAATGGCTTCCATTGGCAGAGGGCAGGGATGGATGAGATATTGGGAAGGAATTCCTGGGCTGGAATTCCCAGAGCAGCACCAGGAGAGCTGGGGAGGGACTGGGGATGAAGGATGGAGGGACAGGACACAGGGAATGGAATCCACTCCCAGAGGATAGGAATGGATGAGATATTGGGAAGGAATTCATGGCTGGAATTCCCAGAGGAGCACAAGGAAGAGAGCTGGGGATGAAGGATGGAGGGACAGAACACAGAGAATGGAACCCACTTCCAGAGGACAGGGATGGATGGGATATTGGGAAGGAATTCATGACTGGAATTCCCAGAGGAGCACCAGGAGAGCTGGGGAGGGAGTGGGGATGAAGGATGGAGGGACAGAACACAGGGAATGGCTTCCACTCCCAGAGGATAGGAATGGATGAGATATTGGGAAGGAATTCCTGGCTGGAATTCCCAGAGCAGCACCAGGAGAGCTGGGGAGGAACTGGAGGGACAGGACACAGGAAATGGAACCCACTGCCAGAGGGCAGGGATGGATGGGATATTGGGAAGGAATTCCTGGCTGGGAGGGGCTGGGCTGGAATTCCCAGAGGAAACAATGAGTTATTTACAGAAAGTGTGTGAGAAAGTTTGCTACAAGAATGTAAACATCAGAAGGCTTAGAAAATGTTAAAAAATCAGGGTGACAGGGAGGGACAGAACACAGGGAATGGAACCCACTGCCAGGGGACAGGAATGGATGGGATATTGGGAATTGGGAATTCCTGGGCTGTGAGGGGCTGAGCTGGAATTCCCAGAGGAGCACAAGGAAGAGAGCTGGGGATGAAGGATGGAGGGACAGGACACAGGGAATGGAACCCACTGCCAGAGGGCAGGAGTGGATGGGATATTGGGAATTGGGAATTCCTGGCTGGAAATCCCAGAGCAGCACCAGGAGGGACTGGGGATGTGGGATGGAGGGACAGGACACAGGGAATGGAACCCACTGCCAGAGGGCAGGAATGGATGGGAGATTGGGAAAGAATTCCTGGCTGGAATTCCCAGAGAAGCTGTGGCTGCCCGTGTATCCCTGCAGTGCCAGGCTGGGACAAGCTGGGGCAGAGGGAGGTGTCCCTGGCGTGGCAGGGGTGGCATGAGGTGATGATGATGATGATGAGGTTTGAGGGCCCTGCCAGGCTCCCTGAGCCCCCTTTCCCCCCCAGTACGCATGCTACGCCATCGGCAAGGACGTGCAGGCCATGAAGGCCGTGGTGGGCGAGGAGGCGCTGACCTCTGATGATCTCCTGTACCTGGAGTTCCTGCAGAAGTTTGAGAAGAACTTCATCGCTCAGGGTAAGGCTGGCAGCAGCTGCCAGCGGGGCAGGGATCACAGCAGGGTGTTCCTTGTGCCACTCCCTGCCCCTCGTGTCCCCGCAGGGCCCTACGAGAACCGCACGGTGTTCGAGACGCTGGACATCGGCTGGCAGCTGCTCAGGATCTTCCCCAAGGAGATGCTCAAGAGGATCCCCCAGAGCACCCTGGCCGAGTTCTACCCTCGGGATGCCAAGCACTAGCCCGGCTCCTCGTGCCCCTGCTCTGTGGTTTGGTTTCCTTTTCCATGTGTTGGTGTTTCCCTGTCGCCCTCCCAGCTCCACCCAGCAGCAGGTGACACTTGTGGCGGTGTTCCCAGCTGAGAGCAGTTTGGAAAATTATTCCCTTCTCCCACAGGCTGCATCTCCAGGAGGATGCTGTGAAAATGTGCAATAGCCACCATGAGGTTTTGAGCTTTGAAATGAGCTTTTTGTGGGGTTCTCAAGGTGCTGAGCGTGACCAGAAATTGCAAACCTTCACTTTGAAAGCGTGGGTTAGAAAAAATGAAAGAGGAAATGTAACTTGCATTCCTTGGTGGCAACAAATGTGACAACATTTCCTTGGTGAAAAATGCAGGTTTGTAAGCAGGGCTGCACATTCTGAAAGGATGTGGAGGTGACACTTCCAGCAAAGGTGGAAAAGTCCTTGTCCTTTCAGAGGACAAAGGCCCCTGAGGTGCTACCTGAAATTACCAGGGTCAAGCTTAATTATTGAACTGCAGGTTTTAAATTGAAGTTTGCAGAGTAAATTTCCTCTTTCACCCTCTTTTGGTTGGATTCTGGAGATGCCAAACAGAACCAGCAGCTCAGTTTGGGCTCAGAATTGTCACCACAGCTGTTGGTGCTTCAAGGCTTTGTGCTGCTGCTGAGGGGAATCCTGAGAGCTGAAAACCAACCTAAAACCTGGCCTAGGTCTGCTGGTGTGAGCTCAGCTTTTAAACCATGGCCTGCACACACAAGGCAACAGGAGCTGATAAAAAAGGCAGCTTTCAATGTCAGAAGGGATATTTCCAACCTGCTCCAGGTGTGCCATGGCTGGAGCTGTTGTGGTTTGCACTCCAGGCACAGATTTGCCTCAGCATTCCCAAACTCTGCAGTCCTGGCTGGGCAATTCCGTGTTGTTCCTTTTTCCAACAGGTTCAGCTGAGGCTCTGGGCCCGCTGCTGCTGCTGGCACAATTCCATCAATTCCTTGCTTTTTCCAGGCTTTCCTGTAGTCTGAGCCCTGGGCTGGCTCAGCAGAGCATGTTGCACCTCCCTGCAGTGTCTGGGAAGGTGCTAACATGACTGGAATGTGCAAATTCCAGCTTTCCCTGAGGTCCCCATGTGCAGTTCTCTGGTTTGTCCCGTGTTCTCTGTGGCTGCAGCAGCGACTTGATTCCAGTGCATTCCACCCAAAGCTGTGTCCAGTCTCTTTTTCCTGAGGTTCAGGATGGGAGGGCAGAAGCCTTGGCATGAAAACACTTTAATGTAGAGAAATCTCTAAATAAATTAAATATGGAAGGTGTTAAACAAACGGGAGCTTTGGTGGTGAAAATTCACTTGGGGTGTTCCTGTCCCTGGGAATGGAGCAGCTCCAGTGTGGATTCAGGGTCACTGGAGCCACCCCCACATTGTCCCTGAGGAGGAGGAGGAGGAGGGTTTGACCTTCAGCCCCAGTCACGGGGAAAGGCTTTGCAGGAATGTGCAGGGAATGTGATCCCTCTGTGCTCACCTCCCTCTGCTGGGGGAGGCTTGGGAACCTCAAACTCCTGGAAAATCAGCTCAGGCCCCACTTGGGCTGGGGTTTTGGGTGTGATCAGCACTGGGGTGGGGGGGTCAGTGAGCCCAGAGCCTTCATCACCCCGGGCAGGTTACAGGGTTAGGAGAGACCCTGGACCAGGGCGGGACAGACTGAGCCTGCCCAGGGCCCTGGAAACCCAGGGATGGGCAAAGCAAACCTGGAATGGGCAAATCAAACCCTGGAATGGGCAAACCCAGGAATGGGCAAACCTGGAATGGGCAAATCAAACCCAAGAATGGGCAAACCTGGAATGGGCAAATCAAACCCAAGAATGGGCAAACCTGGAATGGGCAAATCAAACCCTGGAATGAGCAAACCCAGGAATGGGTAAATCAAACCCAAGAATCACCAAACCAGACCCAGGGATGGGCAAATCAAACCCAGGAATGGGCAAACCTGAAATGGGCAAATCAAACCCAGGAAATGGGCAAACCTGGAATGGGCAAATCAAACCCAAGAATGGGCAAACCTGGAATGGGCAAATCAAACCCTGGAATGAGCAAACCTGGAATCGGCAAACCAAACCAAACCCAGGAATGGGTAAATCAAACCCAAGAATGGGCAAACCTGGAATCGGCAAACCAAACCAAACCCAGGAATGGGCAAATCAAACCCAGGAATGGGCAAATCAAACCCAGGAATGAGCAAATTAAACCCAGGAATGGGCAAACCTGGAATCGGCAAACCAAACCCAGGAATGGGCAAACCTGGAATGGGCAAATCAAACCCTGGAATGGGCAAACCCAGGAATGGGTAAATCAAACCCAAGAATGGGCAAATCAAACCCAAGAATCACCAAACCAGACGCAGGAATGGGCAAATTAAACCCAGGAATGGGCAAACCTGGAATCGGCAAACCAAACCAAATCAAACCCAGGAATGAACAAAAGTAGGAATGACCAAACCAGGTCATGGAACTGCAGGAAATGAACAAAACCAGGATTGAGCAAACCAAAGCCAGGAATGACCAAAGTAAACCCAAAAATGGCAAACCTGGGAATGGGCAAGCCCAGAAATAACAAAACCAGAAATGCCCAAACCAAACGTGGGAATGAACAGAGCTAGGCATGGGCAGAACCAGGAATGACCAAACCAAACCGGGGAATGGCAAAGGCAGGAGTGGCAAACACAGGAATGGCCAAACCAAACCCAGGAATGAACAAATCAAGCCCGGGAATAGAAAACCCAGGAATGGGCAAACCCAGGAGTGGCAAACACAGGAATGGCCAAACCAAACCCAGGAATGAACAAATCAAACCTGGGAATAGAAAACCCAGGAGTGGCAAACACAGGAATGGCCAAACCAAACCCAGGAATGAACGAATCAAACCCGGGAATAGAAAACCCAGGAATGGGCAAACCCAGCAATGACCAAACCAAACCTGGCGATGGCAAACCCAGGAATCGACACCCCAAGCCCAGGAACTGCAAACCCAGCAATGACCAAACCAAACCTGGCGATGGCAAACCCAGGAATCGACACCCCAAGCCCAGGAACTGCAAACCCAGCAATGACCAAACCAAACCTGGCGATGGCAAACCCAGGAATCGACAACCCAAGCCCAGGAACTGCAAACCCAGCAATGACCAAACCAAACCTGGTGATGGCAAACCCAGGAATCGACAACCCAAGCCCAGGAACTGCAAACCCCCGCAGGTTTCCTCTCTCCCCAGCCCAGCGTTTCCCCCGAGCTGCTCAGCGCTGTGGGATGAACAAAGGCTTTGGGGTTCTGTCTGTCTGTCCCTGGCAGCGCTGTGACAGCTCTGGCACGGCTCTGTCCCGCCTGGGGACAGCAGGTACCGCCTCAAAGGGCCGTGCTGCTCTCCCAGCTGCCGCTGCCGGGCGTTTCCAACCCCGGCCGCTTTTTGAATTCAGATTTTTGATCCCATAATGAGTAACGAGCAGCGCCCGGGGGATGGCAGCCGGTCCGTGCGCGGGCACACGCCAGCTGTCCGTGCCTGGCCCGGGAGGGGAGGGGACAGCGCGGGCGGTCCCCCTGCCCCGGGGGCTCGGGGCCGATGGCAGATGCGAGGCAGGGCCGGCACCGGGCGGGTGCGCAGGGCGGCCGGGGCTCATTTGCACATCAAAAGCGGCGTTTGCTCCCCAAAGCCGGCCCTGCGAGAGCGGGGGGCTCCGGCCGGTCCCCCGTGCCGGGCAGCGCCGCGGAGGGGCTGCGGTGGAGTTGGGTTTGGGTTTAGGTTCGGGTTTGAGTTTAGGTTTAGGTTTGGGTTCGGGTTTGAGTTTAGGTTTAGGGTTGGGTTCGGGTTTGCGGTTGGATTCGTGTTTAGGTTTGGGATTGAGGTGGGTTCAGGTTTGGGGTTGGGTTCAGGTTCGGGTTTGGGGTTAAGTTTGGGATTGGGTTTGGGTTTGGCTTTAGGTTTGGGTTCGAGTTCGCATTCAGGTTTGGGTTCGGCTTTAGGTTTGGGGCTGGGTTCAGGTTTAGGTTTGGACTCAAGTTTAGTTTTGGGTTTAGGTTTGGGTTTGGATTCAGGTTTGGGGCTGGATTCGGGTTTGAATTTGGGTTTAGGTTCAAGTTTAGGTTTGGGGCTGGGTTCGGGCTTGGGGTTGGGTTTGGATTTGAGTTTAGGTTTGGATTTGAGTTCAGGTTTAGGTTTGGGTTCGAGTTTGGGCTTGGGTTTAAGTTTGAGTTCGGAGTTGGGTTTGGGTTCGGGGTTCAGGTTTGGGATTGGGTTTGGGGTTGGGTTCGAGTTTAGGTTCGGGTTTGGGTTCGGGTTTGAGTTCGGGTTTAGGTTTGTCTTCGGGTTGGGGTTCAGGTTCACGTTTGGTTTGGGTTTGGGTTTGGGGCTGTCTCTGCCCCACACACAGCCAGACACGCGTGCGGTGCCACCGGCGCGTTTTAAGCAGATGCAAATCGGCTTTGCTCCGTGCCGGCGCTCATTTGCATACCATCATTTGCATACGCTCATTAGCATACGCTCATTAGCCCAACGACCGCGCTGCTCCCGCGGCAGCTGCAGCGGGGCTGGAGCAGAGCAGGGACCCCCGAGAAGGGCTCGTTCTCCCTTTTGTCCCCCAAAATCCAGCCTGGCTGCCCTCAGGCCCTGCTCATGCTGAGCCTGACCCTGAGAGTGCTCAGAATGATTTCCCCTGGGATTATCCGGCCTTGCTGCTCCTTCCTGCTCTGTGTCCTGCAGGAGCAGGGTCCCAGCTGTCCTGGGGCTCTCCCGAGAGAAATTCACATCCTGGGGCTCTCCCAGGACAGGAGGAGCTCACATCCTGAGGCTCTCCTAGGAGAAGTTCACATCTTGAGGTTCTCCCAGCAGCATTTCACATCCTGAGGCTCTCCCAGACCAGGAGCAAGGTCCCAGCTGTCCTGGGGCTCTCCCAGGACCAGTTCACATCCTGGAGCTCTCCTAGGACCAGCTCACATCCTGAGGTTCTCCCAGCAGCATTTCACATCCTGAGGCTCTCCCAGGGCAGTAGGAGCTCACATCCTGAGGCTCTCCTAGGAGAAGTTCACATCCTGAGGTTCTCCCAGCAGCATTTCACATCCTGAGGCTCTCCCAGGACAGGAGGAGCTCACATCCTGATGCTCTCCCCTGCCAGGTTTGTGCCAAGCTCAGCCCCAGCTCCAGGAGGGGTTTGCTGGAAAAGGGGCAGGATCATCACCTGCCTTTCAGGAGAAGCAGCCCAAGGCCCTCAGGGCTGGGATTTTGGATCTCCAGGCATGAGGTTTTGGCTTCCCTGGGGGGTGTTTGTGCCCTCAGGGATGCTGCTGTCCCTCCTGGCCCTGCCCTCGCTCCTCCCGGTGCTGCTGAGCTGGGCTGTGACCTCCGAGGGACAGCGACATCCCCGTGAGGCTCAGGGCTCTCCTTGCTGCTCTCCTTTGGCTGCATTCCTGGCAAAAAAAGGGCTGGGAAGGGCTGGGCTGCACCCCCAGCCAGGTTGGGGTGGCTGTGACAGGAGGGACCCTCAGGGCACAGAGCCCTCATGGGGAATTCGCGTCCTTTACCTCCCAAGATGTTCCAAAATAAACTAAAAATAAATAAACTCTGGAAATCTGTTTCCCTCACTCCTGGGGCAGCGGGAGCACAGCCAAATTTGCTTGGAAATTTTGCTTGGAAAGCAGCAGCAGGTGCCTTTTTGGGGTGCACAGATCCACCCCCTGCCCCGTGGGTGCAGCCAGAATTTCCTGAAATTGGAAACTGGAAATTGGAAATTCCTGAAATTGGAGACTTTTCCCCATTTTCTGCTCCTCAGCCTCCCGCTTGGCCCTGCCCCCCATGCTGTTTTGATTTGGTTTGGAGCAAAACAGCTGAAACAGTCAAAATCCGATCTCAGGTTTGTTCCAGCAGCCGCACTTCACCTTCCCTCGGGAATTGTTTTCCCTGGATCTCCTCAGGGTCGGGACCTGCCTGCTCAGGGATGGGCTGGGGGTGAAATCCAGGCCCCCCTGCAGGGGCTGGGGGCTCAGACTGGGAGGATTATCCCGAGCCCAATCCCTGCTTTTCTCCATGCTCGGGTTATCCCAGCTGCAGAGCAGAGATAACTCCAGGGCCAGGTGCAGGGATGTCCCCAGAGGGGCTCTGGTGGGCTGTGATAAATTCACAGAATGATGAGGTTGGAAGAGACCTCTGAGATTATCGAGTCCAACCTGTGCCCCGACACCTCACCCAGACCATAGCACCCAGTGCCATGTCCAGGCTTTGTTTAAACACATCCAGAGATGGTGATTCCACCACCTCCCTGGGAAGAGCATCCCAGTATTTATTATTCTTTTGGTGAAAAATTTCTTCCTAATATCCAACCTATCCCTTCCCTGTGTCCTCTTCTGGTGGCTCGGGCATGGAGAATCAATCCCAACACCAACGAGCACCTGTCGCAGACATGTTTTATAAAAAATTCTTTCCTTAGGATTTTTCCTCCTGAGAAGCTGGGAGGCCTCAGGAACAAAATGTAAACAATGGTTATCTGCTGCTGTGGAATGCAACAGGTGCATCTGGGATTGGTCTCATGGGGTTGTTTCTAATTAATGGCCAATCACAGTCAGCTGGCTTGGACTCTCAGTCAGACACAAGATTTTATTATCATTCCATTCCTTTCTATTCCTTTCAAGCCTTCTGATGAAATCCTTTATTCTATTATTTTAGTAGAGTTTTAATATAATATATATCATAAAATAATAAATCAAGCCTTCTGAAACATGGAGTCCTCATCTCTTCCCTCATCCTGAGACCCCTCTCAACACTACCCAAGCACCTGCAGAGAGAGGCTGGGGAAGTTTTAAAAAATTTATTTATAAATAAAAAACATAAAATTAACCAGTAGTTTACATCAGTCACCAGAAAGAACATCCAAAAAAACATCAACAAAACCAAAAAAAAAAAAAAAAAAAAAAAAAAAAAAACCAAAAAAACCTGCAGAAAAATAATTCTCTTGTCCAGGCCGGGGCCTGGAGCGACACACCTGGAATGCGACGGGCACACACAGCGCGGTTGTGCAAAGGCAGCACGGCGAGGCCTCTGGAGATCACATCACAGAGCTGGGGGGGACACGGGGCCGGGGACACGCCTGGGGACAGGGACGGGGACGGGGACGGGGACAGGGACAGGGACAGGGACAGGGATGGGGACAGGGACAGGGATGGGGACAGGGACAGGGACAGGGACAGGGATGGGGACAGGGACAGGGACAGGGACAGGGACGGGGACAGGGACAGGGACGGGGACAGGGACGGGGACAGGGACAGGGACAGGGACGGGGACAGGGACAGGGACAGGGACGGGAATTGCCAGGACGGGCTCTGCTCCCTCCCGGCGGGGCTGTGCCAGTTCTGGGGAGGCACAAAATCCCTGCCGGCCTCGCTGTGCCCCCGATCCTTCAGCTTTGCGAACATCCTTCGGCTGGGCAAGGCTGGGCACGGGCAGGGGATGGGAGAGGGCAAGGGATGGGAAGGGATGGGCAGGGATGGGCAGGGACAGGGCAGGGAATGGGCAGGGACAGGGCAGGGAATGGGCAGGGCTGGCCCCGAGGGGCACCCGCAGGAGCCTGAGGTTGGCTTTTCCATCGGGCCGGGGTGAGCATCGCTTGTGACGGTGCCAGGGTGGGCTGGGCAGTGCCAAGTATGGCTGGGCAGTGCCAGGACCAGCTGGTCAGTGCTAGGAGTGGCTGGGCAGTACCAGGAGTGGATGGGCAGTGCCAGGACTGGCTGGGCAGTGCCAGGTATGGCTGAAAAGTACTAGGCTCAGCTGGACAATTCCAGACCCAGCTGGACAGTGCCAGGACTGGCTGGGCGGTGCCAGACCCGGCTGGGCAGTGCCAGGTATGACTGGGCAGTGCCAAGAAAGGCTGGGCAGTACCAGGCTCAGCTGGACACTGCCAGAACTATCTGGTCAGTGCCAGGACTGGCTGGGCAGTAGTAGGCTCAGCTGGGCAGTGCCAGGAGTGGCTGGGCAGTGCCAGGTATGGCTGGGTAGTACGAGGCTCAGCTGGGCAGTGCCAGGCCCAGCTAGGCAATGCCAGGAGTGGCTGGGCAGTGCCAGGCCCAGCTGGACAGTGCCAGGCCCAACTAGGCAATGCCAGGACTGGCTGGGCAGTGCCAGAACTGGCTGGGCAGTGCCAGGACCGGCTGGGCAGTGCTGGGTATGGCTGGGCAGTACTAGGCTCAGCTGGAAAATGCCAGGCCCAACTAGGCAATGCCAGGACTGGCCGGGCAATGCCAGGACTGGCTGGGCAGTGCCAGACCGAGCTGGACAGTGCCAGGAGTGGCTGGGCAGTGCTGGGCATGGCTGGGTAGTACTAGGCTCAGCTGGACAGTGCCAGGACCAGCTGGACAGTGCCAGAACTGGATGGGACGTGCCAGGAGTGTCTGGGCAGTGCCAGGCCTGGCTGGGCAGTGCCAGGAGTGTCTGGGCAGTGCCAGACCCGGCTGGGCAGCACTAGGCTCAGCTGGACAGTGCCAGGACCAGCTGGACAGTGCCAGGCCCAACTAGGCAATGCCAGACCTAGCTGGTCAGTACCAGATGCAGCTGGGCAGTGCCAGGACCAGCTGGTCAGTGCTAGGAGTGGCTGGGCAGTACCAAGACTGGATGGGCAGTGCCAGAACTGGCCAGGCAGTGCCAAGAAAGGCTGGGCAGTGCCAGGACTGGATGGGCAGTGCTAGGCTCAACTGGGCAGTGCCAGGACTGGCTGGGCAGTGTCAGGACTGGGTGGGCACTACCAGACCTGGCTGGGCAGAGCTAGGACTGGCCAGGCAGTGCCAGAGCCAGCTGGGCAGTGCCAGGCCCAGCTGGGTAGCACTAGGCTCAGCTGGACAGTGCCAGGAGCAACTAGGCAATGCCAGGACTGGCTGGGCAGTGCCAGACCTGGCTGGGCAGTGCCAGGACCATCTGGGCAGTGCCAGGCCCAGCCAGGAGAGCCGGGGCAGTGGTTTGGGGTGCTCAGGTGCAGAAGGCACAGACTGGTTCCTGTGTGTCACCTTTCCAGGCTGCAGTGGCGCGAGGGGCGCGGGATTTCGCACAGCTCGGAGCCCGTGGCCGAATTGGCGGCGTTGGGATCGTGCAAGAACCTCCCCCAAGAGCCCTGGAATGGGGCAGTGGGTAAATAATTGCAGCAAAAACATCATTGCACTGGCACAGAGGGGTGCCCTAGGGGGGAGGGGGTCCTGCTGGTTCCCTCCCCAGCCAGGGGGACACCATGGTCACCAGCGGGGCCACCTCGGTGTCTGTGGAGCCACTCGCTGGCGGCCGGAGGAGCTTTTAAGAGCTGGGGTAGAAATTAAGGTGGCAGTGGTTGGTTTGGGGTGTTTAACCAGCTCCCCTGGGCCGGATCCTGCGGGATCAGGGCACGGGAGGAGATAAGGCAGCCGGGAGGGACAGCCCCAGCGAGTGCAGGGGGCTGTGGGGTGAACACAAACCCCAATCCCTGCTCAGAACGTGGCTGGGACATTCCTGTGAATCCTCAGATCCAGCTGCTGCCTGGCAGCCGGGAGAAGGGATGGGGTCCTTGTCTGTGGGAGCTGGGAATGCCAGAGGGAGGGCTGTGGGGGCTGTGGGTGCAGTGTAGGGGCTGTGCTTGGACTGAATGGGGAGTTCAGGGTGATCTCAAGGTGATTTCAGGGTGATTTTGGGATGATTTTGGGGTGATTTCAGTGAGTTGGGCCCTACTGGGGGGTGTGAGCAGCTGGGGACCTTCCTGAGGCCCTCATGGGCTGGCACGGGTGGATGTGGCAGTGGCAGGAGGTGGCTCTGTGCTCCCACGGTGCCAAAGGAGGGTGAGGAGGAGTGGGAGCTTCCTCCAGGGATCTGGGGCTGATTCCTGCCACCATCAGTGGGCAGGACTGTGCTGTGCCATCCTTGGAGATGGGCATACACTGGGGCTGATTTCTGGGCACAAATTGGGGCTGATTCCTGCCCACCATGGGCAGGATGATACTGTGCCGTCCTTGGAGTTGGGCACACACTGGGGCTGATTCCTGCCACCATCAGCGGGCAGGATGCTGCTGTGCCATCCTTGGAGATGGGCACACACTGGGGCTGATTTCTGGGCACAAATTGGGGCTGATTCCTGCCCACAATGGGAAGGATGATACTGTGCCGTCCTTGGAGTTGGGCACACACTGGGGCTGATTCCTGCCACCATCAGCGGGCAGGATGGCGCTGTGCCATCCCGGGTGCTGTGCCATTCCCAGAGCTGGGCACAAATTTGGGCTGATTTCTGCCACTACCAGTGGGCAGGACTGTGGGAGCTGTGCCACCCCAGAGCTGTGCCATCCCCGGAGCAGGGCCAGGCTGTGTCCCCCCAGCCTGGAGCAGAGCATCCCCTGGGCGCTGGGCATGGATGGCAGAGAATTCCCTGGAGTCCTGATCCCTGCCCGGGGGCAGAGGGGGCAGTGCCAGGCTGGGGGAGCTGCGGGCACGTCACCATTGGCACGAGTGGCTTGGTCACCTCTGGAACACGACGGGCGGCGCAAGGACAGGGGGACACTGCGTGGCGGGGAGGGGACAGCTCCCCCGGCGGCTCAGATCTCGGTGGCGATGATGTCCTCGTAGGGGACGTCGGTGCCACCGGGGATCTCCAGCTCGATGGGCTCCTTGCCATCCTCGCCCGCTGCCAGCTGCTGCAGCATCTTCTCCAGGCTCTGGTTCCTCTTGTACATGTGCAGGTAGCTCTGCTGCAGCTGCTTCTGGTAGTGGATCACCTTCTCCTTCTCCTCCTTCCACGTCTGCCGCTCGTGCTGGAAGCTGCAGCTCATCTGCTCGTTGCTGTCGCGCTCCGCCTTCAGCTCGGCCCGCAGCCGCTCCAGCTGCCCCTGCAGGGCCTGGGCATCGTCCCCGCCCGGCCTGGGGAGCCCCTGGAGCTGCTCCCGCAGCGCGGCCAGCTCGGAGCGCAGCTCCAGGATCTCCTGCTCCAGCAGGTTCACCTTCTCGCGCAGCAGCTCCGACTCGTTCTTCTTGCGCTGCAGCTCGTTCTCGCACACCTCCAGCTCCATGGCCTTGGTGCGCAGCGACACCTCCAGCTCCTGGCTCTTCATCTCCAGCCCCTCCATCTTCAGCCTCACCTCCTTCAGCTGCGCCTTCAGGCTCAGGATCTCCGTGGTCTTGGTGGTGAGCTCGGTCTGAGACTCCTTCAGCTGCTGCTTCAGCAGCGAGATCTCACCGGATTTCTGGCACACCTGGAGGGGGTGAACATCTGAGTTAGGGCTGGAGCAGGGTCAGGGGGAAGCTGCTGGGTTTGGAAATTAAAGAATCCAAATCCTTCGGTGAACACCTGAGTTAGGGCTGGGCCATGAGTTAGGGCTGGACCAGGGCTCGGGAGCATGCTCAGGGGGAAGTTGCTGGCTAAAACTTCTGGACTTGAAAATTAAAGGATCCAAATCCTTCAGTGAACACCTGAGTTAGGGCTGGACCATGTGCGTCGCTCTAGGACACGAAATAAAACCACACTCATGCTGGAACCTCCAAGGTAAAAAAAAAGGGCAGTTTAATTTCTGACTCTAACATTTATAGACTTTCAAAAGTGACAGTGGATCGGAGGATGACAGTGCCACCTCTCCAATGACACTGGACAAACCAACAGTCTATTAAATTTATCTTCTTCTAGAAAAGAATGTGAAACTATAATTATTTACAGAAAAGTGCATGAGAAGGTTTGTTACAAGAATGTAAGCATCAGAAGAACTTAGAAGAACAGGGTGACACGTGTGACCCAGGCACAGCTGGGGTGCAGCATGTGGAGATCCCGAATTTAACTTTTTTACCATTATTTTTAGAATTCTAATTTAATTACAATTATTATTTATAATCAATACTACATTAAATAATATCATATATTATTTAATGTGGTATTAATTGTAAATATTAATATTATATATTAAATAATATAATATATTTTATATTAAATATTGATATTATGGATTGTATATATTAAATATTAATATTGTATATTAATTTATAATTACCTCTTCCTAAACATTGGAATTTCCAGCAGATTCACAGTGTTTGCTCAGCAATACCAAGGAGTGAGTAAATTAAGCTTAAGCAGAGAGTGGAAGGTTTTACTGCTCCCTAACAAACTTCCATGTCAAGCCCAAGGAGTTCCTATTTCCTTGTGGCAAGGCAGTTTTACAGCTCCTGTGGGGCAGGAAAACCGGAGCTGGAGGCCGGGAATGCTGAGTTAATTCAATGCCTGAGGGGATTTGTGCTGTGCTTGTTCCCTTGGGTGAGGGGAATGGTCCAGGGGGGCAGTGAGAGCCTCAACCCCACTGCCAGGGGGTTCTGCTGGGATTCACATCCATTTCCTACAGCCTGGGACGGGATGGGATGGGATGGGATGGGATGGGATGGGATGGAATGGGCTGGGGGGTTTGGAGCTCTCCTTGATCCCCCCTTTGCCTCTCACCTCCCACTGCGTCTCCTCCAGCGCCGGGGCAAAGCTGGTCTTCTCCTTCTCGTAGGACCTCAGCTTGGTCTCCAGCAGGTTCTGCTCCTTCATGAGTTTCTCCAGCTCCTCCCTCAGCTGCTGCTTCTCCTGCTGCAGCTGGAACACCTGCAGGTGCAGCACCTGCTGCGTCCGCTGTGTTTTCTGCGAGGTTTGCTTGAGTTTGCTGTTGCATTTCTGCTTCAGCCCCTCCAGCTCCTCCTTGCAGCGCCGCTGCTTCTCCTCGTAGGCCTGGCAGGAGCTGATTTCCTTCTCCTCGAAGCTCGACTGCAGCTCCTGCAGCTCACCCTCCCTCTCCAGCAGCTTCTGCTCCAGCTCCTGGATGGTGGATTCATCCGTGGCGATGGGCGAGCGCATGCAGGCGCTCTTCTCGGCGGCGGTGCGGTGCTGGGGCGCCTTGCCGGGGTTCAGGATCTTGTTGCCGCCGTCCGAGAAGGACATGGCCTTGAGGCTCATCATGTTGCTGTCCTGGATGATGGCACACTGCAGGATGTTGTGGGCAGAGCCCCCGAAGCGGCTGATGGGGCCCATGGGGGTGACCAGGGGCTCCAGCTGGTAGCTGCTGCTGGTGCTGTGCGTGGGCAGGCTGGACATGGAGTTGCGGCCGGAGTCGGACAGGCCCCCCGAGCAGGGCAGCGGCCGCAGCTCCTGCTCCTTGGCCTTCTCCGGGGGGTGCAGCTGCTGGGCCAGGGGACCCCCGCTCTCGGGGGACGAGTGCAGGATGGCCCCGGAACGCGGCAGCACCGGCTTGAAGGCCGTGGGACGAGGCAGCGGCTTCTCCCCGCCCTGCAGGGAGAGCAGAGCCCGTCAGCACCAAGGGAGCCCCGCGTGTGTCCTCCCACCCCACAGTCCCCCCAAGGCTCAAAGAGACTCAGGGGATGCTGCTGGCTGCAACTGCTGGGTTTGGAAATTAAAGGATCCAAATCCTTCAAGCTGCGTTGCTGATCCAAACTCCCAAAAGGTGAGGTGGCAGAGCTGCCCCTGCTCTCCCTGAGCTTCCTCAGTGACCACAACCAACACAACCCCGTGGTGGCATCTGACAGTGTGTAGGGGGATACACTATAAGTAAATAAGGTGGTATAGAATGTAATCTTACCCCCTAAAGAGTTGCAGATGAACCAATTATTAAGGATTAGGAGCAGGCCTGATGTTACAGGCGGCAGCTGCAGCCGATAAGAAGAGTGTTATAAAAGAGTGGATTGGTTGGTTGAGGGGAACTGGAGTCAGTTGGCTGCTGTGAGGACAAGGAAGAGTCAGTGCCTAGAGGAGATGCCTACGAGAAACATCAAGGAGATGCGAAACTCTAGCGACATGGAACCCTTGCAATGTACTGACAATAGAACTCTTGTAATAGAGTGACAACAAATGGTGACCCCGACGTGATTCAGGAAAAAGGACTTGAAGATATGATCCCATGGATTCGGGAACCCTGTGGATTCGGGACTAAACTATACAATCCCGTGGATTTGGGGAAAGAGGATTCGACTATATGACCCTGTGGATTTGGGGAAAAGGACTTGAATCCTAAACTATTGGCAAAATATATCAATTGCAGCTACTAATGCTTGTTAAATATGAGCATAAAAGATTTGGAAGAAAACTATGCGATATGGAGCCCTTGCAATGTAATGACAATAGAACTCTTGCACTATAACGACAACAACAGTGGGACATCCCCCTGCTCCCAGGGCTGCTTTTCCCCACTCACCACTTCCAGCTGGCTGGGGAAGGGCATCAGCTTCTGCGGCGTGGGCGTCCCGAAGTCCAGCGAGCCGCTCCCGGCGGGCACGGCCAGCTCGCCGCCGCCCAGCACGGTGTAGTCCGGCCGCTGGGCGCCGTGCGCCTTCTGGCTGACCTTGATGTAAAAGAAATCCTCATTCTTGCTGCTCTTGGAGCCGGACTTGTGGCCGGAGTCCTGCGAGAAGCCGAAGCGGAGCAGCCCGTCCGAGTAGCGGTTGAGCTTCTTCAGGTGCGAGGACTTGCGGAGCTTGTACTGGGAGGCGCGGCAGTGCTTGCTGTGGAAGCTGTGGCCGGAGATGAGGCTGCTGACGCTGCCCATGCTGCTCCCAGCGCCACCAGATCATAGCAGAGCCCGCGGTGTGGCCGGGAGCGCCGAGCCTGGGGACACGGGGACACGGTGTGAGCCAGGAGAGGACAGCCAGGGGTGGCAGAGCTCCCCGGTTCAGGGGTTGAGTGTTAAAAATCGGTTAGAAAGTGTAAAATAGTTGATAGATTGTTAAGCATGTGCTGTTAGTTTGGTTACAAGGTGTTGGAACCCAGGACATTGCTCTGGCTGCCCTGGAGGACTCAAGACTCTGGCAGGAGGCTTAGTGACATTGGCACGGAGTCAAAAACACCTGTGCCTTTGATTTTAACCCATTGCTGCAGACATCTTTTATGAAAAAACTTTTCCTTAAGATTTTTCCTCCTGAGAAGCTGAGAGGCCTCAAGAACAAAATGTAAACAACAATTATCTGCTATCCCAACAGACTCCCGCATCTCCTGCCCGTTCCTGGCCAGATCCCAGCTCCACAGCCTCTCCCGCGTCCCTCTCCACTTTCCAGTGCTCCTCTTAACCTGCCTGAAAAGGGGCACCGCGAGCCTTAATTAGCATTAGGCTTAATTAGCATTAATGGCTGTGCGGCACTCGAGCGGAGCACTGAGCGCTGCCATCAGAGGCATGAGGGGCTCCTCCGCTTTGTTGTGAGGGGAAAAATGTAAATAAAATAAAGCCCCAGCTCCTGGTGGCCTCCATGACACTCAGCTCTAATGGGGACGCAGATCCAGCTCGGTAATTAGCGGTGAGAAAGGGGAAAGGCTCATAAATAAAATTATCAGGGTGCTGTTTGCACTGAAGGAGGAGGGAGAGAAGGTTTCAGCTCCATGCGGTGTTTGAGCAGCTCAGAGCTCCCACTGGGTGCTCTGACCCACTACAGAGCTCCCTAGGCCGAGTTCCAAGTGGGAATCTGGGGGTTAAACCGGAGGTGGGAGAGGCTTGGGTGGTGGAGGGGGTGCAGGAATGCTGTGCCAGGGCCCCCTCACTGCCCTATCCTCAATCCCGGAGTCAGGCCTCTGTTTTCCCATTCCTCTTTCCCTATTCCTCTTTTCCCACTCCTCTCTTTTCAACTCCTCTCTTTTCCTACTTCTCTCTTTTCCCACCCCTCTTTTCCTATTCCTCTTTTCCCACTCCTCCCTTTCCCCTTCCTGTTTTCCCATTTCTCTTTTCCCACTCTTCTTTTTTCCCATTCTTCTTTCCCCTCTCCTCTCTTACCCCACTCCTCTTTTCTCACTTCTCTTTTCCCATTCCTGTTTCCCACCTTCTTTTCCCATTCCTCTTTTCCCACTCCTCTTTCCCCCTCCTCTCCTTTCCCACCCCTCTTTTCCTATTCCTCTTTTCCCACTCCTCTCTTATCCCCCCTCTATTCCTATTTTCCCACTCCTCTCTTTTCCCACTCCCCTCTTTTCCCAGCCCCTATTCCTATTCCTCTTTTCCCACTCCCCTTTTCCCATTCCCGTTTCCCACTCCTCTCTTTTCCCATTTCTGTTTTCCCCTTCCTCTCTTCCCCCACTCCCCTTTTCCCATTCCTGGCTGCTCCCAGCCCCACCCATTCTCATCCCTCCCTTTATTTCTTTTCCTCTCCCCATGCCCGAGGCCCGGGATGGCTGAAGGGCAGAGGGAGGACAGACAGACTGCCGGCCTAATCCCCAATTCCATTTCTGGGAGATTAAGAGACGCGAGAAAGGCCCGAGCGGCTGCCGGGGCGCTGCTGATACCGGACTAGCAGGGGAGGGATCGCTGCGGGGGACGCGACAATTGTCCCCACAGTTGTCCTCACTTTTGTCCCCACAATTGTCCCTACAATTCTCCCTATAATTGTTGCCACAATTGTCCCCACACAGCCTGCGCCGGTGTCTGCACAGGAAGGCGCTGTGACAATGACACAGGTGCCACCGGCGGCTGCAGCGTCCCGGGCTGTGACATTTCTTTTCCTCCTGGGGAGGTTTACACGCACACACAGCCCATCCCTGTACATTTATTTTCCCCCCGGGGGGGTTTACACTCACCCACAGCCCATCCCTGTACATTTATTTTCCCCCCAGAGCAGTTTACATGCACCTATAGTCCGTTCCTACACATTTCTTTTCCTCCTGGAGGGGTTTACACACACCCACAGCCCGTTCCTATAGTCCCTATACATTTATTTTCCACCCAGAGATGTTACATGCACCCACAGCCCCTCCTTGTACATTTATTTTTTCTCCTGGGAGGGTTTACACTCATCCATAGCCCATCCTATACATTCATTTTCCTCCTGGGGAGGTTTACACGCACGCACAGCCCATTCCTATACATTCATTTTCCCCCTAGAGGGTTTACACTCACCTACATCCCATCCCTATCTATTTATTTTCCACTTGGGGGAGTTCACTCTCACCTACAGCCCATCCCTATATATTTATTATCCCCCCAGAGGGGTTTACACGCACCCACAGCCTCTCCTCGTACATTTATTTTCCACACAGGGGGGTTCACATGCACCCACAGCCCATCCCTGTGTACTGATTTTCCCTCCAGAGGGGTTTTACATAGACCCACAGCCCCTCCCTGCACATTTGAGCCCCCAAAGTCTCAGATTTTCTCGCTGCCCCCACAGGCAGGTCCCCTGTGGATTTTTGGGTGTTTGTGGGAGCTGGGAGAAGCGAGGAGGCAGCGCTGGGACCCTCCAGCCTCTTTCCTCCTCTGGCAGGAGGCATTTCACAGAATCACAGAATCACAGAAATTCAAGGCTGGAAGAGACCTATAAGATCATCAAGTCCAACCCATGTTCTAACTATTCAACTAGATCATGGCAGCAAGTGCCACATCCAGGCTTTTGTTGAACTCTTCGAGGGATGGTGACTCCACCACCTCCCTGGGTAGATGATTCCAGTATCTGACCACTCTTTCTGTAAAATACTTCCTTCTTAATTCTAACTTGCATCTCCCTTGACGCAGCTTGAGACTGTGTCCTCTTGTTCTGTCTGTTGTCGTTGTTTCCATCCACCCCAGCCCTCCTACACACACCCCACAGGGTTGGGCACGTTCTTCTTCTCCTTCCCTGTTAAAAATGAGCACTTTGGAAGCCGTGGGGCAGTCGGGATTCAAGGGAACGACGGCAAAAAGAGGAGGCAGCAGGGATGGGAGGGCATGGGAGCACAAGGAGGGGTCAGAGCTGTCCCATTTCCCTGTTCAGCGCCTTCCCAGGGATCCAGAGGGGTTTGCTGAGCCACTAAACCCCAGCACTGAGGACATTGAGGATATTGACACACAAAAACCGCGAGGAAAAATCGTGGCTGGGTTTGAGCGGGTATGGATGGGTCAGAGCAGGGGTCATGTGAAGTGTGAAAGGGAAAAAAATAAATGTAAATAATAAATTTAAAGATGTAAATAAAAAGAAAGAAAAAGAAATCAATAATAGATAAATAAATAATGAAACTATAATAAATAAATAAATAAATGTGAATAAAAGGAAATAAAAAATAAATACTAAAAATATATTTTAAAATAAATAAAGAAATGATAAAATAGATGCAAATATAAATTAAATAAATAAAAATAAATAAGAGAAAAATAAATAATAAAAACAATTTAAAATAAATAAACAATTAAAATGTAAATAAAAATAAATAAGAGAAAAATAAATAAAATAAAAATAAAACATATTTCAAAATAAATAAATAACCAATAAAATTAAATGTAAATAAAAAGTAAATAGAAATAAATAAAGAAATAATAAATAAAGAAATAATAAATAAAGAAATAATAAAAATATAATTAGAAATAAATAAATAATTTTTAAAATAAATGTAAATAGAAAAATAAATGCTGAGAGTTAAAGTGGGGGTGTCCTGTGGGCCGCTGCGGGTGCACAGCTGGAGAGGGGGAGCACAGCTGGAAAAGGGGAGCACAGCTGGAGAGCACTGGGGGCTGGGGCTGCAACACGGCCAGAGGTCACAAAACCACAGAATTCAAATTAAATCGAATTTTTCAAATTAAAATTAATTTTTGAAATTGAAATTCAAATTAAAATCTTGAAATTAAAAAGATCTTGGAGATCGAGTCCAAGCTGTAAAAGGGAGAGCGGTGACAGGACCTGCGGGTGGGGTCACGACGTCCTCGGTGATGTCACCGATTAGGTCATTACCCCGATCAATTAGCTCAATTAGCTCAATTAGCGAGCACGGAGAGCCACAGAAGGCTCCAGCGCGTCCCTGCCGCTCTGTGCCCGCAGCAAACGAACCTTTCCAGGATCTTTTGGCACGAACCCCGTGTCCCCTCCCCAAGCAGCTCCGTGACCCTTCCAGCTCCACCTGGATCAGGGAATTCCAGAATCATGGAATTCCAGCTCACTCCTGGGAGCCTGGGGGGGGTCCTGGGGGGGCTGATCCCCACAAACAGCGCGGGCTGAACCCCGGCGTTGGGGGGAAACACGTGGATTCACCCACTCGGGCTTGTGCGGAGAGAACGGGGGAAAAGAATGAATGGCATCTCATCAGCGCAGTCATGCCTACCCCGCACGTGGGAGCGCCGCTCTCCCCCCCGCAATCCAGCCTTATCTCCCCCAATCTTATCTCCCGCAGCCTTTGAAGCTTTCCCCCCTTTCCCTGCTCCTTCCCGAGCAGGTTTCCCCGGCAGGAGCCGCGGTTTTGCTGCTCCGCTCCCTGCCGATCCTGTTCTTCCCCCCCCCGCCCCGCTCCATCTCTGGAATGCCAGCGCTTCCTTCTCGCCTCGCCCCCGCCTTTTCCCTCCTGGATTATTATTCATCCTCGCCGTGCAGATGCTCCCACACATTTGGGTGTTTGTTGGGAGATGCTGGGATGGCACGGAGCAGCTGGGGCTCAGCCTGAGCCTTCCTCTTCCTCTCCAGCATTGCCAGGTGCTGTGTCCCTGTTATGAGCCCTGTGTTTATTTCAGCCCTGTCCCACCCGGCCATCTGGGCCTTGGGGACACAGGGAATGTGGCCCTGGGGTAAAAAACTGGGAATTTCCATGGTGGAAAGTGCTACCTGAGCACCTGAGTTGGGATTTAGTGAAGGGAATGGCTCAGAGCAGAGCTCGGAGGGCAGATTTGCACTGAGCTGGGCCTGGGAGCTGCAGCAAACCCAGACTGAGCCTCCAGAAGCCCCAAAGGCGGCTGAACCCCCTGAGCTGGGCCTGCTCCCCAAACCCTGCTGGTTTTATTCTCCAAACTCTGCTCTTTTAGCCTTCCAAACCCTGCTTTTTTTTCTCTCCAAACCCAGCTCTTTTAGCCCTCCAAGCCCTGCTGGTTTTTCTCTCCAAACCCTGCTGGTTTTTCTCTCCAAACCCCGCTAGTTTTGCCATCTAAACCCTGCTCCTTTTGCTCCCCTAACCCTGCTTATTTATCCTCCAAACCCTGCTGGGCTTACTCTCCAAACCCTGCCCTTTTTGCTCCCTTAACCCTGCTCCATTTTGCCCTCCAAACTCTGCTTTTCCTCCCCAAACCCCATTCTTTTTGCCCTCCAAACCCCGCTCTTTTTAGTCTCCAAACCCTGCTGTTTTTTCTCTCCAAACCCTGCTCTTTTTACTCTCCAACCTCTGCTCCTTTTGCTCCCTAAACCCTGCTCCTTTCGCCCTCCAAATTCTGCTTTTGGGTCTCCAAACCCTGCTCTTTTTGCCGTTCAAACCCTGCTCCTTTTGCTCCCCTAACCCTGCTGGATTTCCCCTCCAAACCCTGATGTTTTTGCCCTCCCAACCTTGATCTTTCTGCCCTCCCACCCCTGTCCTTTTTGCCATGCAAACCCCGCTCCTTTTGCTCCTCAAACCCTGCTGCTTTTACCCTCCAAACCCAGCTCTTTTTACTCTCCAAACCCTGCTCATTTTGCCCTCCGAATTCTGCTTTTTTGCTCCCCAAACCCTGCTCCTTTTGCTCCCCAATCCCTGCTGGTTTTACCCCCCAAACCCCGCTGGTTTCCCCCTCCAAACCCTGCTGGTTTTACTCTCCAAACCCTGTCCTTTTTCCCCTCCAAACCCTGCTCTTTTTGCTCCCCTAACCCTCCTCTCTTTATTCTCCAAACCTTACTCTTTTTACTCTCCAAACCCTGCTGGTTTTACCCCCCAAACCCTGCTCTTTTTGCCCTCCAAACCCTGCTGGTTTTACCCCCCAAACCCTGCTGGTTTTACCCTCCAAACCCCGCTGGTTTTACCCTCCAAACCCCGCTGGTTTTACCCTCCAAACCCCGCTGGTTTCCCCCTCCAGACCCTGTTGCTTTTACTCTCCCAACCCTGCTCTTTTTGCCCTCCAAACCCTGCTGGTTTTACCCTCCAAACCCAGCTCTTTTTGCCCCCCAAACAAACAGCATCATCCATCGCTTGCCGAGCCCCGTGCCCGAGCCCCTCCCGGCTCTGCCGGGGCTGAATTCATCCCCAGCCCGGGCAGGCGCCGGCCTCTCGTCGCTCCTTTGTGCCTGGGGGCCCCACGACACGGATTTCATTCACTGCCACCCATTGTCCCCGCTCATTCAGCGACATGCACCGCGCTGGTTTGTGGCCGCGGGCCGGCACAAAGCGCTCCCCGATTTGCCATTAGCGAGGAGGGGAGGAGGGGACACTCGTGGAGAAGAATAAACCCGGGCTCGGTGACACGTTCCAGGCACTCGAGTGGCCCCGGAGTCCATCACACGCGCTCGCTGTTCTGGCAATGGGCACCGGGAGGATTCGTTAAGGGGAGCCGGTGCCAGGCGCTGGGTGGGCACCGTGCCAAGGGTGGCACTGCCGCTGTTCCCCCCTGGCAGCTGGGCACTGCGGGTGGGGGTGTGATTGCTCAATAGCAAAAAAAAAAAAAAAATAAAAAAGGGAGGGAAAAGGAAAAAAAAAAAGAGGGAAAGGAAAAAAAAAAGGGGGGAAAAGGAAAAAAAAAAGGAGAAAAAAACGGAGGAAAATGAGGGGAAAAGGGGGGAAAGGAAAAAAAAGGGGGGGAAGTAAGAAAAAATGAGGGAGAAGTAAAAAAAGGGAAAAAAGGAGGTACAAGGGGGAAAAAAGGGGGGGGAAGGGGGAAAATGGGGGAAAAGAGGGAAAAGGGGGGAAAAAGGAAAATAAAAGGGGGCAGAAGGAAAATAGGGAGAAAAAGGAGGAAAATGGGGAAAAACGGGGGGGAAAGGGAAAAAATAAAAGGGTGGAAAAGGAGGAAAAAGGAGGGAAAGAGGGAAAAAGGAAAAACTGGGGAAGAAAAAAGGAGGATAAAAAGGGGAAAAACGGGGGGGAAAGGGAGAAACAAAGGAGGGAAGGAAAAAAAGGGGAAAAACAGGGAAAAGGGGGGGAAAAAAGGGGAAAAAAAGGGGGAGGGGACGGAAGAAAAAGGGAGAAAAAAAGAAAAAAAAAAGGCAATCTACATCACAGCAGTTCCTGCGGGAGGGTGGCTGGGATCAAGGTCACTTAGAAAGCCAAAAACCACGGCTGAATTGAGCAGCAGCTTTGGGAAGGGCTCTGCGGGAGCCGCGGACACCCCGGGAGGGGCCGGGGCGCGGGTCCCGCCCGGGATGTGCCCAAAGCGGCCGCGCCGGGCGAGCAGGGTTGGACCAGCCCCGGTGGGACCAGCCCCGGGTTGGACCAGCCCCGGGTGGGACCAGCCCCGGGTTGGACCAGCCCCGGGTGAGACCAGCCCCGGGTGGGACCAGCCCCGGGTGAGACCAGCCCCGGGTGGGACCAGCCCCGGGTTGGACCAGTCCCGGGTGGGACCAGCCCCGGGTGGGACCAGCCCCGGGTGGGACCAGCCCCGTGGGCGGCTCCGAGCCGCCTTTGGGGCAGAGCAGGGGGGATTCCTGCGGTTCCCGGTGATTCACAGCCAGGCCCAGCTCCGGGGGTGCCACCCCACCCTGCCCGGGATTGCTCAACGCGCAGAAAATCGGTGTCAGCAGCGTCCCCACGACTTCCCACGGCTCCTCTTGGCTCTCTGCTTCAGTCCTTTAACTCCAAGGTTCAAATCCTCTCCCTAGCTTAACCCAAACCATCTCCCATGACTAACAACCCTCTCTAAATCAACCTCATCACAGCCCTCTCCTATGCCCTCCCAATCTTAATCACAGAATTTCTAGGTTGGGAGAGACCTTTAAGATCACCGAGTCCAACCCATGTTCTAACACCTCAACTAGATCATGGCACCAAGCGCCACATCCAGTCTTTTTTTAAACACATCGAGGGATGGTGACTCCGCCACCTCCCTGGGTGGATGATTCCAGTATTTGACCACTCTTTCTGCGAAAAACTTCCTCCTTAATTCTAGCCTGTATCTCCCTTGGCGCAACTTGAGATTGCGTCCTCTTGTTCTGTCTGTTGTTGCCCGGAGAAAGAGCCCGACCCGCAGCTCACCACAGCCACCCTTCAGGAAGCTGAAGAGGGTGATGAGGTCACCCCTGAGTCTCCTTTTCTCCAGGCTGAACAACCCCAGCTCCCTCAGTCGTTCTTCTCCAGTGGGGAAGCCGTGCTGGTATTCCAGAATCCCCAGATTATATCCAGGTAGGAATGCTTGGCTGGTGTTCCAGAACCTCCAGATTATATCCAGGCAGGAATGCTTGGCTGGTGTTCCAGAACCTCCAGATTATATCCAGGCAGGAATGCTTGGCTGGTGTTCCAGAACCTCCAGATTATATCCAGGCAGGAATGCTTGGCTGGTGTTCCAGAACCTCCAGATCATATCCAGGTAGGATATAATCTGGAGGTTCGGTGCTCGGTGCTCTCCTTTGGACACGCTCAAGCATCTCAACGTCCCTCCTAAACGCTACAGAGCGCAAAATCCTAAGCGACGTACGAGGCCGAAAGGGCCCAAACATTGTTGGACTAAAGCCTTGTGCCCAGCAAATCCCCGGCCTAGAGGGGGCATTTGTCCCTCTCCTCCCCGTCCCGTAGCCCCCAGGGATGTGGGGGTGACACAAACCCTGAGAGGCCACAGGCAGTGCCAGAATCCCCTGGGATGGAACCCCCCTGAGATCCTGCAGGGTCACAGCCCCTGGGAAAGCCAGGCTGAGGGAATGGGGCTGGAAAAGGTTCTGCCCCAAAAGGCTGCCAGAGCTCCAGGGATGGGATTTTTGTGGGTCTGCACAGACCCGAGACTCTGATCCCTGCGGGTCCCTCCCAGCTCAGGACATCCTGTGATCCCAGAATTAATTGGGATGGCACCAGATGGAGATGATGAGGGAGTGAACATCTTCATCCCCTCCCTCCTGCCAGTCCCCAAAAGTCACTTTTGGAATCTGCTGCTGCCAGACCAGCCCTGGAGCTGGGAGGGACCCGCAGGGATAAGATGGATGGATGGATGGATGGATGGATGGATGGATGGATGGATGGATGGATGGATGGATGGATGGATGGATGGATGGATGGATGGATGGATGGATGCTCCCTCCTGGATTCAGGCCAGCCTGGGAACATCCCAGCAGCTTGGGGATCCCTGCTCCACCCACCTCGGCTTGGCCTTCAGCTCTCCCTGCACTCAGCTGCGGCCAGACTCCCCAAACCCTGCTCCTTTTGCCCTCCAAATTCTGCTTTTGGGTCTCCAAATGCTGCTCCTTTTCCCCTCCAAACCCTGCTATTTCTTCTCTCCAAACCCTGACCTTTTTGCTCCCTAAACCTCGCTCCTTTTGCCCTCCAAATTCTGCTTTTTGCTCCCCAAACCCTGCTGCTTTTGCAACATTTATGTGAGCAGCCCCCAGCCCTGCCTGGTGAGAGCAGAACCCAAATTTTTCCTCCCTCATTTTTTGGGTTAAATCCACTCCAATCCCCTCTCAGCTGTCATTCCTGGCTCCACCACATGCCGGAGCCCCCCGGTGCCACCCGGAGCCCCCCGGTTCTGTCCCCGCCGGGCTTTGGAAGCTCGGTGATTCACCGGGCACCCACACGAGCCACATCAGTCATGTCCTTTTTGCTCCCTAAACCCTGCTCTTTTTGCTCTCCAAACCCTGCTATTTTTGCCCTCCAAACCCTGCCCTTTTTGCTCCCTAAACCCTGCTCCTTTTGCCCTCCAAATTCTGCTTTTGGGTCTCCAAATGCTGCTGGTTTTCCCCACCAAACCCTGCTATTTCTTCTCTCCAAACCCTGACCTTTTTGCTCCCTAAACCTCGCTCCTTTTGCCCTCCAAATTCCGCCTTTTGCTCCCCAAACTCTGCTGGTTTTGCCCTTTCCATCCTCCCAACACCAACATTTGTGTGAACAACCCCCAGCCCTGCCTGGTGAGAGCAGAACCCAAATTTTTCCTCCCTCATTTTTTGGGTTAAATCCACTCCAATCCCCTCTCAGCTGTCATTCCTGGCTCCACCACGTGCCGGAGCCCCCCTGTGCCACCCGGAGCCCCCCGGTTCTGTCCCCGCCGGGCTTTGGAAGCTCGGTGATTCACCGAGCACCCACACGAGCCACATCAGTCATGCCCTTTTTGCTCCCTAAACCCTGCTCCTTTTCCCCTCCAAACCCTGCTATTTCTTCTCTCCATACCCTGACCTTTTTGCTCCCTAAACCTCGCTCCTTTTGCCCTCCAAATTCCGCCTTTTGCTCCCCAAACC
Organism: Melospiza melodia melodia; assembly: GCF_035770615.1. Taxonomy (NCBI): domain Eukaryota; kingdom Metazoa; phylum Chordata; class Aves; order Passeriformes; family Passerellidae; genus Melospiza; species Melospiza melodia. The sequence continues at coordinate 9,861,788 of NC_086216.1, read as the reverse complement.
CTGCTGCTTTTGCCCTTTCCATCCTCCCAACACCAACATTTGTGTGAACAACCCCCAGCCCTGCCTGGTGAGAGCAGAACCCGAATTTTTCCTCCCTCATTTTTGGGTTAAATCCACTCCAATCCCCTCTCAGCCGTCATTCCTGGCTCCACCACATGCCGGAGCCCCCCGGTGCCACCCGGAGCCCCCCGGTTCTGTCCCCACCGGGTTTTGGAAGCTCGGTGATTCACCGAGCACCCACACGAGCCACATCAGTCATGTCCTTTTTGCTCCCTAAACCCTGCTCTTTCTGCCCTCCAAACCCTGCTATTTTTGCCCTCCAAACCCTGCCCTTATTGCTCCCTAAACCCTGTTCCTTTTGCCCTCCAAATTCTGCTTTTGGGTCTCCAAACGCTGCTGGTTTTCCCCTCCAAACCCTGCTATTTCTTCTCTCCATACCCTGACCTTTTTGCTCCCTAAACCTCGCTCCTTTTGCCCTCCAAATTCTGCCTTTTGCTCCCCAAACTCTGCTGCTTTTGCCCTTTCCGTCCTCCCAACACCAACATTTGTGTGAACAACCCCCAGCCCTGCCTGGTGAGAGCAAAACCCGAATTTTTCCTCCCTCATTTTTTGGGTTAAATCCACTCCAATCCCCTCTCAGCTGTCATTCCTGGCTCCACCACGTGCCGGAGCCCCCCGGTGCCACCCGGAGCCCCCCGGTTCTGTCCCCGCCGGGCTTTGGAAGCTCGGTGATTCACCGAGCACCCACACGAGCCACATCAGTCATGCCCTTTTTGCTCCCTAAACCCTGCTCCTTTTCCCCTCCAAACCCTGCTATTTCTTCTCTCCAAACCCTGACCTTTTTGCTCCCTAAACCTCGCTCCTTTTGCCCTCCAAATTCCGCCTTTTGCTCCCCAAACCCTGCTGCTTTTGCCCTTTCCATCCTCCCAACACCAACATTTGTGTGAACAACCCCCAGCCCTGCCTGGTGAGAGCAGAACCCGAATTTTTCCTCCCTCATTTTTTGGGTTAAATCCACTCCAATCCCCTCTCAGCCGTCATTCCTGGCTCCACCACGTGCCGGAGCCCCGCGGTGCCACCCGGAGCCCCCCGGTTCTGTCCCCGCCGGTCTTTGGGAGCTCGGTGATTCACCGGGCACCCACACGAGCCACATCAGTCATGCTCGGCTACAAAGGCAACGCGTGTGCGACACCGTTAAATATTCCTGGGGCGGAGAGAAAGATCCTTTCAGCTCCTCTAATTCCTCCCAGCATCTGGCTTTGCGCGCTAATGAGCGCCTGAGACGGCAATTAGAGCCCTGCTAATTGGCAAGGCAGCAACGCCCGCTCCCCGCTTTGGTTTGGGGACACCTGAAGGGTGACAGTGGCACCTGGGGTGTCACTCCCGTCCTGTGCCAGGCGCCAAATTTGGGGACAATTTGGGGACAATTTGGGATGCTGTGGGGGACACCTCGCTGGAGGTGCCATCCCTGCACTGGCCGAGATAATTTGGGGATATTTTGGGATAATTTGGGATATTTTGGGAGCCGTCTGCGGCTGGCAGGTGGTGCCGGGGTGGTGACAGCTGAGCCTGGAGCCGCCAGGCCCCTGCTCACACTTCCCTTCCCGCACAATCTGCCGCGGGGGGAGCTGAAATTCCTGGTACAGGGAACTGAAATTCCCAGCTCCAGGAGCTGAAATTCCCGTGTCCAGGGAGCTGAAATTCCTGGTCCAGGGGCCTGAAATTCCCGGCTCCAGAGAGCTGAAATTCCCGGCTACAGGCAGCTGAAATTCCCGCCTCCAGGAGCTGAAATTCCCGGCTCCATGGAGCTGAAATTCCCAACTCCAGGGGCTGAAATTCCCGGCTCCAAGTAGCTGAAATTCCCAACTCCAGGAGTTGAAATTCCCAACTGCAAGGAGCTGAAATTCCTGGCACAAGGGAGCTGAAATTCCCAGCTTCAGGGAGCTGATCCCAACTCCGGGGAGCTGAAATTCCCCTCTCCATGAGGCTGAAATTCCCGGTCCAAGGAGCTGAAATTCCCACTCCATGGAGCTGAAATTCCCGGCTCCAGGGGCTTGAAATTCCTGGCTCCAAGGAGCTGAAATTCCTGGCTCCAGGGGCTGAAATTCCTGGCTCCAGGGAGCTGAAATTCCCACGTTCAGGGGCCTGAAATTCCCGGCTCCAGGGAGCTGAAATTCCCACGTTCAGGGGCCTGAAATTCCTGGCTCCAGGGGCTGAAATTCCCGGCTCCATGGAGCTGAAATTCCCGGCTCCAGGGAGCTGAAATTCCCAGCTCCAAGGAGCTGAAATTCCCGCCTCCAGGACCTTAAATTCCTGACACAAGGGAGCCCAAATTCCCGCTTCCAGAGGCTGCTCTGCTCCAGGAGGGTTCGGGGATGGATCCCTGAATTCCTGCCCGGGCTGGGGGTCCCGCAGCCTCCCCCATTCTCTGCCTGCTGGGAGGGCTTTGCCTGCCCTGCTAAAAATAGCAGGGACTTGCTGTAACTCGCCATGAGCCCGAAATACTTCTCCATCCTCCCAGCTCACGTGGCTTCAGCCCTGAATTATGGATAAATACGACGAGGGGGCACCAAACCCATTCCCCTCGAGGTGCTGGCACCGAGGGCTCCTTCCCCAAACCCCAAAAAACCCGCGGGGAACACCTGGGCCCAGGCTCTTTGTGCTGCACGACTCCCCCGGGCACAGGAGGGGAGCAGCAGCATCCTCTCCATGTAGAGGCAAAATTTAGCAGCGGTGCTGGGGCTGCCATGGAGACCGGGCTGTGTTTGCAATCCCCGCGCCTTTTATTGTCTCTCTCTCTCTCCCCCCCCTCTCTGAAAAGCAGCCAGGAGCGGCAGGGCTGGCATTGCTTCGCTGGCATTGCCGTGTTGGCATTGCCACCCCGCTCCTGGTGGGCACAGCAGCCAGCCCAGCCCTGCCTGGGTGCCCGCTCTGCTCCTTCAGGGCCACCTCGGGCACCTCCTGGTCTCTGTGGGGACCAAAAAGCAAATTTGGGTTTGCTGGGGCTCAGGTGAGGGGCACGGGGCCACTCTCTGCTGTCCCCTCTTCCCTGTGCCCTGGGGACAGCCAAGGAATGGAGGAGAAGAGAAGGAATTGGGATGGAATTGGGCTGGTTTGGGGCTTTTTCCTCCAGCCAAATAATGGGGGACAAGGGCTGGAATTGGGTTGGTTTGGGGCACTTTTCCTACACCCAAGGAAGGGAGGACAAGAGGTGGAATTGGGCTGGAATCGGGCTGGTTTGGGGCTTTTTCCTACAGCCAAATAATGGGGGACAAGTTCTGGAATTGGGCTGGTTTGGGGATTTTTCTACAGGCAAGGAAGGGGGAACAAGGGGCTGGAATTGGACTGGAATTGGGCTGGTTTGGGGATTTTTCTACAGCCAAGGAATCGGGGACAAGAGCTGGAATTGGGCTGGTTTGGGGATTTTTATTCCAGCCAAGGAAGGGGGAACGAGAGCTGGAACTGGGCTGGAATTGGGCTGGTTTGGGGATTTTTTTCCTACAGCCAGGAATGAGGAAACAAGAGCTGAAATTGGGCTGGTTTGGGCATTTTTCCTACGCCTAAGGAAGGGGGGACAAGGGGCTGGGACTGGGCTGGAATTGGGGCTTTTTCCTACAGCCAAGGAATTTGGGACAAGGGCTGGAATTGGGCTGGTTTGGGGATTTTTCCTCCACCAAGGGCTGAGAAACAGGAGAGGGGGAGTCTCCGGCCCTGGCAGCAGCAGCAGCAAACCCCAAATCTCTGCCCCAGCCTGAGGAAAATGAGAACCAGAGGGAAAAACCTCTCCCAGGCAGGGCCTAAAGATCCTCCTCAAACCCAACCCAGCGCCAGGCCCGGGCTGGGCTTTGCTGTGGTTCCTCCTGCGCTGCCCTTCCCTGTCTGTGGCACCGGTTCCACCCAGTTTTGTCTAAATTTGGGGATTTTTTGTGCCTGCCTGGCGCTCAGAGCTCAGCTCCTGCTCGTTGGTGAGGAGCCAAGCTCAATCCTCGCCGCGAGGAGCATCTGCTGCTGCTGTCTCCTCATCCCCAGCTCCTCTCCTGCTTCCCAGGGTGTCACATCCCATCCCAAAGCTCCAGTGCAGCAGCAGAAGGGGGAAAAAAAACCCAAAAAAAACCCCCAAAAAAACCCCAATAAAACCCCCCCAAAAAACACCCAAAAAAAGAGGCAAATTCACTTCTCGCTTTCTATTTTCCTTTTCCAGACTTGGCCCGTGGTGAATTCCACCCCTTTAATGCCTGGCTGCCAAACGGAGCAGCTCTCCCAACGGGGAAATGTGCATCAAAGTTGCAGGGAATATTTAATTAACCTTTAAAGGAGCTCTTCCCTAAGTGGCTCAGGGAGATGTCGCTGAATCGTGCTGAAAATCGGGAGGGAGAAAAAGAAAAAGGAGGAAGTTAAAGATCCAAAATGTTCCTGGATGCTGAGCAGGAATCTCGGATTTTGGCTTGGGCAAGGGGCCAAATGCACAGTGCTGAAGCCAGGGGGAATTGGGCTGGTTTGGGGATTTTTACTACAGCCAAGGAATGGGGGAAAAGGGGCTGGAATTGGGCTGGTTTGGGGTTTTTTTCCTAGACCCAAGAAGGAGGGATAAGAGCTGGAATGGGGATGGAACTGGGTTGGTTTGGGGATTTTTCCTACAGCTAAGAATGGGGGAAAAGGGGCTGGAATTGGGGATTTCTCCTACAGCCAAGGAAGGAGGGATAAGAGCTGGAATGGGGCTGGTTTGGGGATTTTTATTCCAGCCAAGAATGGCGGGACAAGAGCTGGAATTGGGCTGGAACTGGGTTGGTTTGGGGATTTTTCCTACAGCAAAGAATGGGGGAAAAGGGGCTGGAATTGGGCTGGAATTGGGCTGGTTTGGGCATTTTTCCTACAGCCAAAGAAGAGGGGAAAGGGCTGGAATGGGGCTGGTTTGGGGCTTTTTATTCCAGTCAAGGAATGGGGGACAAAGGGCCGGAATTGGGTGGGTTTGATGCTTTTTCCTACAGCCAGGGAATGAGGGACAAGGGGCTGGAATTGGGGATTTTTCCTACGGCCAAGAATGGGGGAAAGAGCCGGAATTGGGCTGGAATTGGGTTGGTTTGGGGATTTTTCCTACAGCCAAATAATGGGGGACAAAAGCTGGAATTGGGCTGGAATTGGGTTGGTTTGGGGATTTTTCCTACAGCCAAGGAATGGGGAACAAGAGCTGGAATTGGGAGAACTCAGAGAGGACACCCTGGGATGGCAGCAGGGATTTTTGGGAGGTTTTTCCTTCCCCAGCATCTCCCAGCTCCATCCTCTCCCTCTCCCAGGCCTGGCAGGATCCTCCCAAAAATGAGAAAAATGATAAAAATTCCTTTCACGGAATGAAAAAAAAAATGATAAAAATTCCCTTCAGGCCGGAGGTGCCTTTTTGCTGAGGGGATAAATGGGAATATTTCAGCCCTGGCTGTGAGGAAGAGGGAGAAAGAGGGGGAAAGAAAGAGGGGGAAAGAAAGAGGGGGAAAGAAAGAGCAGGAAAGAGGAGGAAGAGCTGGCTGGGAATTCTGCAGGGATTTCACATTTGCTGCTGCTCATGCAGGATTTGCCTCCCCAAACCCAGCGAATGACCCCATTTAGGGCTTCCCACAAAAAAACCAGGAATCCCTTGGTGCTCTCAGAGGCTTCTCCCAGCCAGGGGAGCAGCACAAAACCAGGGCAGGCAGCAGGGAAAGCCCCACGTGCCGCATCTTTGTGCATTCCCTGCTATTTTTAACTAATCCCGAATGGAAAACCCTGCCTGGGGCTGCTGCTGCTGGAAAAATCCCCCCCAAAGGGCAGCTGGCCAGCGAGGAGCAGCGAATAAATCAGGCAGGGGTGGGTTTGGGGGCTGAGGAATAGCGAATAAATCAGGCAAGGGGTGGGTTTGGGGCCTCCCAAGAGAGAGGGGATTTATAAACATGGCAGGAAATGCTCAGGGAGGGGGGGACAGGAAAAATCCTCTCCAAATTTCCTGTCGGGGTTGAGCGTTCCCTGATTCTTGAGGGATGGAGCTGCCACGGAGCCACGGCCAGGCTGGGCTGCTGCAGGAGCAGCTTTAGGAGCAGTTTTAGCAGCAGGTTTAGCAGCTTTAGGAGCAGTTTTTTGGTTTTTTTCTGCAGCAGCAGCTCCAGGAATAGCTGCGGCGCTACTATGGATTCACACTTGGCCACGCAGCACCGAGCTCTGCCGGCGGCCCCGGGTGACTCCGAATCCCAAAAAGGGACCTCAGGGATCTCTGGGAAGCTCAAAAGGATCCCATTCCTGGTCCTGGGCGACTCTGTGTGCCAGGAAGGGCTCTCAGGGATTTCTGGAATGCTCAAAAGGATCAAATTCTCAGCCCTGGGTGACTCGAGGCTTTTTCCTACAGCCAAGGAATGGGGGACAAGGGCTGGAATTGGGCTGGAATTGGGCTGGAATTGGGCTGGTTTGGGGATTTTTCCTACAGCCAAGGAAGAGGGAAAAAGAGCTGGAATTGGGCTGGTTTGGGGATTTTTATTCCAGCCAAGGAATGGGGGATGAGGGGCTGGAATTGGGCTGGAATTGGGCTGGAATTGGGCTGGAATTGGGGAATTGGGCTTCTGTCCTGGGAAGGGCCCCTGGAGCTCGGCTCAGGTGCTCAGGGATTTCTGGGATGCTCAAAAGGATCAAATTCCCAGCCCTGGGTGACTCGAGGCTTTTTCCTACAGCCAAGGAATGGGGGATAAGGAGCCTGAATTGGGCTGGAATTGGGTTGGTTTTGGGATTTTTCCTACAGCCAAGGAATGGGGGACAAGGGGCTGGAATTGGGCTGGAATTGGGCTGGTGTGGGGATTTTTATTCCAGCCAAGGAATGGAAGATAAGGAGCTTGAATTGGGCTGGAATTGGGTTGGTTTGGGGATTTTTCCTACAGCCAAGGAAGAGGGAAAAAGAGCTGGAATTGGGCTGGTTTGGGGATTTTTATTCCAGCCAAGGAATGGGGGATGAGGAGCCTGAATTGGGCAGGAATTGGGTTGGTTTGGGGATTTTTCCTACAGCCAAGGACAAGGGGCTGGAATTGGGCTGGTTTGGGGCTTTTTTGCTACAGAAAAGAAGGGGAGACAAGAGCTGGAATTGGGCTGGAATTGGGCTGGTTTGGGGATTTTTGCTACAGTGAAGGAAAGGCAGGACAAGAGCTGGAATTGGGGAATTGGGTTTCTGTCCCGGGAAGGGCCCCTGGAGCTGGGCTCGGGCGCTCAGTGGTTTCTGGGATGCTCCCAAGGATCGGATTCCCGGCCCTGCTGCTCGGTGCTGCCCCTCTCTGCGTGCCGGGGATGCCTCACCTGAGCCTCACCTGAGCATGACAGGACCTGCCCGCTGCAGCCTGGGCCTTGCCGAGGGAGGGAAAAGGGATTTGGGGCTGAGGAGAGAGCCAGGGGGGCAGGAGGAGCTGGGACAGACCCTGGGACAGGGACAGAGCCCTGGGACAGACCCCATGGACAGATCCCTGTCCCCTCCGCAGCAGAGCAATGTCGCAGACACCTTTTTATGAAAAATCCTTTCCTTAGGATTTTTCCTCCTGAGAAGCTGGGAGGCCTCAGGAACAAAATGTGAACACTGGTTATCTGCTGCTGTGGAATGCAACAGGGGCATCTGGGATTGGTCTCATGTGGTTCTTTCTAATTAATGGCCAATCACAGTCAGCTGGCTCAGACAGAGAGTCCAAGCCACAAGCCTTTGTTATCATTCCTTTTTCTATTCTTAGCCAGCCTTCTGATGAAATCCTTTCTTCTATTCTTTTAGTAGAGTTTTAATATAATATATATAAAATAAAATAATAAATCAAACCTTCTGAAACACGGAGTCAGATCCACGTCTCTTACCTCAACCTGAGACCCCTGTGAGCACGGTCTCAGAGCATCCTCGCTGCCCCTCCTGCCCTGCACACCCGGGCACGGCACTGCAGAGCCCTGGCATCCCCCGTGCCCAGGGGGGCTCTGTGGGGGCTCTGGGCTGCTCCAGAGCTCTCATTTTGCTGGGGCAGACCCCTGGGACAGACCCCTGGGACAAAACCCTGGGACAGACCCCTGGTTCAGACCCATGGATGGATCCCAGGGATGGATCCCCTGGGATGAATCCCTGTCCCCTCCACAGCAGAGCATCCCCCTTGCCCTGCACACCTGGGCACGGCACTGCAGAGCCCGGGCATCCCCCGTGCTCACGGAGGCTCTGTGGGGGCTCTGGGCTGCTCCAGAGCTCTCAGATTTTGCTGGGACTGACCCCATGGACAGACCCCTGGGATGGATCCCTGTCCCCTCCACAGCAGAGCATCCCCCCTGCCCAGCACACCCGGGCACGGCACTGCAGAGCCCTGGCATCCCCCGTGCTCAGGAGGCTCTGTGGGGGCTCTGGGCTGCTCCAGATCTCTCATTTTGCTGGGACTGACCCCTGGGACACATCCCTGGGACAAAACCCTGGTTCAGACCCCATGGACAGATCCCTGGGACAGATCCCTGGGATGGATCCCTGTCCCCTCCACAGCAGAGCATCCTCCCTGCCCAGCACACCCGGGCACGGCACCGCGCAGCCCTGCCATCCTCCATGCTCATGGGGGGTCTGGGCTGCTCCAGAGCTCTCATTTTGCTGGGACTGACCCCTGGGACAGATCCCTGGGACAAAACCCTGGGACGGATCCCCAGTTCAGACCCCATGGACGGATCCCAGGGATGGATCCCCTGGGATGGATCCCCGTCCCCTCCACAGCAGAGCATCCCCCCTGCCCTGCACACCCGGGCACGGCACTGCAGAGCCCTGGCATCCCCCGTGCCCAGGGGGGCTCTGGGCTGCTCCAGATCTCTCATTTTGCTGGGACTGACCCCTGGGATGGATCCCTGGGACGGATCCCCAGTTCAGACCCCATGGACGGATCCCAGGGATGGATCCCCGTCCCCTCCTCAGCAGAGCATCCCCCCTGCCCTGCACACCTGGGCACGGCACCGCGCAGCGCTGCCATCCCCCACACCCGCCGGGCTCTGGGCTCCTCCAGATCTCTCATTTCGCTGCCTGAGCCTCTCCTGCCTTCTCCTCCCCCCCCTCGGCAGCGCTGAGTAACGGGGTGGGAGGGACGGAGCGGCCCCGTTCCCGTTCCCGGCCCCGCCGGGGGCTCCGGAGCATCCCCCGAGCCGCGGTTGTGCCGCCGAATGCGCTTTTGCAGCTGCCATTAATCGCCCCCAGCGCTGACGGGAGAGGGTTTCGCACTCGCGGCTCTTTGTGCCGCTCATTAACGGGGCTGGTAATTAATTAATGGGCCGAGAGGAGCGGCTCGGCAGCGCCCCCGGGAAAAGCCGGATGGGGGAGCGGGGGTGAGCTGGACACAGGGGAGGGACAGAGGGTGGCACTGGAAAAGCCTGGACGGGGACACAGGGGACAAGAGGGTGGCACTGGAAAATTTGGCTGGGGACACAGGGGACAAGAGGGTGGCACTGGAAAAGCCTGGATGGGGACACAGGGGACAGAGGGTGGCACTGGAAAAGCCTGGATGGGGACACAGGGGACAGAGGGTGGCACTGGAAAATTTGGATGGGGACACAGAGGGGACAGAGTGACACCAGAAGGGCCTGGCTGGGGACACAGAGGTGAGCTGGACACAGGGAAGGGACAGAGTGTGGAACTGGAAAAGCCGGGCTGGGGACACAGGGACACACAGAGGGGACAGAGAGTGACAAAGGGACACACAGAGGGGATGGAGTGACACTGGAAAATCCTGGATGGGGACACAGGGACACACACGGGGGACAAAGTGCGACATTGGAAGGGCCTGGCTGGGTGCACAAAGGCGAGCTGGACACAGGGAAGGGACAGAGTGACACTGGAATGGCCTGGCTGGGGACACAGGGACACATGGAAGGGACAGAGTGACACTGGAATGGCCTGGCTGGGTGCACAGGGGGCAGAGGGTGGCACTGGAAAACCGGGCTGGGGACACAGGGGACAGAGGGTGACATTGGAAGGGCCTGGCTGGGTGCACAGGGGTGAGCTGGACACAGGGAAAGGACAGAATGTGACACTGGAAAAGCCTGGCTGGGGACATGGAGGTGAGCTGGACACACGGAAGGGACAGAGGGTGACACGGGAAAAGCCTGGCTGGGGACACTGGGACACACACAGGGGACAGAGTGACACTGGGAGGGCCTGTCTGGGGACACTGGGACACACACAGGGGACAGAGTGACACTGGAAGGGCCTGTCTGGGGACACTGGGACACACACAGGGGACAGAGTGACACTGGAAGGGCCTGGCTGGGGACACAGAGGTGAGCTGGACACACACACAGGGGACAGAGTGTGACACTGGCCAGGACTGGAGGGTGACACTGGCCAGGAATCCCTGGCAGAGCTTCCCAGGGCAGGTAAATCAGTTTTGCTGCGTGATGCTTGATGGTGGAGGAGTTTTTTTTTTCCTTTGCTCTGGGGAGGGTTTGGGCAGCCACGGGGGCTCCTGTGGAAACCCACGGGGCTGCTCCCAAAAACGGGGTCCTGTTCCCAAAAATGGGACCCACACTGTTCCCTCCTGGCTGCCCGAGGGAGGAGAAGGTCACAGGACACAGACAGAAACCCCTGGGGCCCTGCTGGTGCCACGGCAGGAGGGGACAGCAGGAAAGCAACCCCAGCAGGGATGCAGCTGTGCCAGCCCTGCAGTGACACCGAGGGATGGGGACACATCCCTGCGGATGGAGGGTGGGATCAGCACTGGGGGGGGGGGGGGGTCCCACAGGACCCCAGACCCTCTCATGGGGGTGGGACCCTCCTGCCACACCAAGGGGGGACCCCAGGTCCCTCGGGAGATGTCACTGAGCGAACACGGCTCGGGGGGCTCAGCAGGGCCGGGAATGCCGTGTGCCAGGACGGGAATACCGCCGGCCAGGACGGGAATGCCGTGTGCCAGGACGGGAATGCCGCCTCCAGGACGGGAATGCCGTGTGCCAGGACGGGAATGCCGTGTGCCAGGACGGGAATGCCGTGTGCCAGGACGGGAATGCCGTGTGCCAGGACAGGAATGCCGCCGGCCAGGACGGGAATACCGTGTGCCAGGACGGGAATGCCGTGTGCCAGGACGGGAATACCGCCGGCCAGGACGGGAATGCCGCCTGCCAGGACGTGTCCCCGCTCTCGGTCCCCCCAGGGAGCACCTGGATGTGTCCCCAGCGAGCGCTCGGTGTCGCCGTGAGAGCGGTGACAGCCCGGCCGTGGCAGCGCTCCAGCGCCGCGTTTCCAGGCGCGATTCCTCCCCGGCTTTCCAGGAGGAGCTGCGCGGCCTCGGGGCGGCTCTGCCCCTCCCTCCCCCGCCTTGCCCGGGCTGCAGAGCCCCGGGAAGGGCCCTGCAGGGCCGGAGCTGCCGCATCCATCCAGGTGCGCTCGGCGTTTTCCCGCAGGGGCCCCCGCGCTCCTTCCTCGCCTCCCACGCAACCGGCGCTGCCCCCGCGCAGCTCCAGCGGCGAAAAATTCCTGCAGGGGGAATGGTGGAGCAGGCAGCCCCTCAGCCGGGGTGGCTCCGAGCTGATGACAACAAACCAAAGGCATCCACCCGTCCGCTCCTCGCCTTCCTTCCCTCCTCGCCGGAGCTCTGTAACCCGAGGCAGCCCGCACCGAGGTGCTGCTGAACAGGCAGAATTTTCTCGCTGCCGTGTGAAAAGAAGTTTGCCAGACTTCAGAGGGAAGCGGAAAGAGCCGGGGCTGAGCTGCGGGGGAGGCTGCGAGCGGCCGGAGGGACGGGAGCCGGCAGCGGGGGCGAGTCCGGCCGCTCTGCCGGGGCCATCCCGGCTCTTTGTGACCGAGCCCGAGCCCCGTCCCGGGGCTGCACCGGGAGAGCGGCGGTGCGGGGCATCGCGCCCGGCGTGGGGGTCACCCCAAAACCATCGCGTTACGGGGAGCCCCCACCGCGCATCACGGTCCCTCGGTGTCCCATCAGCGTCCCCCGGCGCCACCAGCGCTTCCCCCGCGCGTCCCCTCCGTGCCCTGCCCGGTGTCCCCCCCCGGCGTCCCCCGTGCCCACCTCGGGTGGCCGCTGGCTCCTCGGCGCGGCGCGGGGCTCCGCGGGGCTCCCGGAGCGGCCCGGCCGCAGCATCCCCGGCGAGGCGGCGGCGGAGGAGGAGCCCGGACCCCGCGCCCGCGCACCGGGCCCGCCCCAGCGCAGCCCACCGCCTTTGTGCGCCGGCCCCCGGCCCCTCCTCCGCGCCCCCGGCCCCTCCTCCGCGCCCCCGGCCCCTCCTCCGCTCCCCGGGCTGGGGATGGGGCAGGAGCGGCGTTTTCTGCTCGGATGCTGAGCGAGAAGGGCCCGCGGGGGGATCCGGGCTCGCCGGAGCTGGGGTTGGGTCCGGTGCTTCGGGAACGGGAGGAGCAGCCAGGAGCCCGCCCGGCTGGGAAATGTCCGGGCTGAAGTTCCTGTTCTGCTGCATTCGCAGCGAGGACTTTGAGCTCCAAAACCCCGGCCTGGGCTGTGCCCGGCTCACGCCACAGCCTGGTGGCACCAGCAGGGACACGATCCCGCGGCTCTGACCGCCCTCAACCCGCTCGGGGGGCTGGAGCTGCTGGGCCGGGGGGGACCTGAGCCCTCTGACCCTCCTGCCTCGGCCTCGCCGGAGTGCGAGGGACGCTCGAAGGGAAACCCCGAAGGTCTCTAAATCCGCTCAGGTGGGCCCCGATTTCCGTAGCCCAAGCAGGTCACCAAGCCCAGGATCCAGTTCCAGGCTGTGCGTGGCCGCAGCGAGGTTTGCCCTGGTTTGACCCGCGAAGGTCTCTGCTAAATCCACTCAGGTGGGCCCCCATTTCTGGAGCCCAACAGGTGAGGTTGGTTCTGCTCCCGATTTTCCAGCTCCGTGTCCTTCCCGTTGCTCGCTGGCAGCCTGGAACGGGGCTGGAGGTGCAGCGACATTGCCACATCCCTTCCGTGCCTGCCCACCGGCCCCTGGGGGGGTTTGCCTCCTCCTCCTCCTCACCTGGGGGCCGCTCCCTGCCCGCATTTTCCTGCCTGGATTTTCCTGCCCGGAGTTTTCCACCTGCCCCGCGCGGGGCCGGGGCGCTGACGCAGCGCTCAGGAATCCCCCGGGCAGCTGGAGCCACATCTGGGCTTGTCTCGGCCACATCTGGGCTTGTCCCGGGCACATCTGGGCTTGTCCAGCGGCCCGGTCCAGTATGCGGGGAGGGGGGATCGCCCGAGCCAGAACAGGATCCCATTCCAAAATAGGATCCACATTCCAGCTCAGGACCCCATTTCAGCCCAGGATCCCTCACTCCAGCACAAGATTCCAAATTTCAGAACAGGATCCCCAGTTCCAGCCCAGGATCCCCCATTCCAGCCCAGGATCCCCTGTTCCAGCCTGGATCCCAATTTCAGAACAGGACCCCCAGTTCCAGCCCAGGATCCCACATTCCAGCCCAGGATCCCCAAATCCACCTTGGGATTCCCATTCCAGCCCGGGATCCCCCATTCCAGCCCGGGATCCCCCATTTCAGCCCACGATCCCTGTTCAGTCTCACATTGGGCTGCTGGTGCTCATGGTATTGGGATCATTGTATCCCATGGGGTTGGGATCGTGTCCTGTGGGATTGGGATCATTGTGTCCCATGGGTTGGGAGGGTGCCCTATATGCTTGGGATGGTGTCCCATGGGGCTGGGATGGTCTCCCATGGTATTGGGATCATTGTATCCATGGGGTTGGGATCGTGTCCTGTGGGATTGGGATCATTGTGTCCCATGGGATTGGGATTGTTGTGTCCCATGGCATTGGGACCATTGTGTCCCATAGGGTTGGAGTGGTGTCCCATGGATTGGGATCATTGTGTCCCTTGAGGTTGGGATGGTGTCCACTGGAATTGGGATCATCGTGTCTCATGGGATTGGGATCATTGTGTCCCACGGGGTTGGGATGGTGCCCTATAGGCTTGGATTGTGTTTCATGGGGTTGGATGGTTTCCCATGGCACTGGGATCATTGTGCTCCACGGGGTTGGGATGGTGTTGGTCCCATGGGGCTGGGATGCTCTCCCATGGGATTGGGATCGTTGTGCCCCACGGGGTTGGATGGTGTCCACTGGAATTGGGATCATCATGTCCCATGGATTGGGATCGTTGTGTCTCATGGCCTTGGGATCATCGTGACCCATGGGGTTGGATGGTGCCCTATGGGATTGGATTGTGTTTCGTGGGGTTGGGGATGGTGTCCCATGGCCTTGGATCATTGTGTTCCATAGCATTGGGACCATTGTGTCCCGTGGGATTGGGATGGTTTTCCTTGACATTGGAGTCATTGTGCCCCACGGGGTTGGGATGGTGTCCCATGGGGCTGGGGTGGTCTCCCATGGTATTGGGATCCTTGTGCCCCACGGGGTTGGGATGGTTGTCCCACGGGGTCGGGACGGTGTCCCATGGCTGGATTCTCCATCCTCTGGCACAGCCAGGGATCTCAGCCCTGGATTTGCTCCATTTCCCAGTGGGGGCTGGCCCAGCACCCCAGGACTGGGCGGGAAGCGCGACCCCAATCCCGGCCCTGCCCTCCCGGGCTTGACAGGAGCGGGAACAGAGAGCGGGCTGCCATTGATGGGATTTAGGGGATTTATGGGATCGAGGTGATTTATGGCAGACGAGATCCACCCCCTGCCTTTTCCTGACGCCGTTTCCTGGCAGCTCCCTCGGTGTCTCTGCTGGGCTGAGCAGCTCCCACAGCCCCGAGAGCAGGGATGGAATCCGATACTCTGGGAGCTCCGGAGTGAGGGAGGAGGGAGAGAAGGAGGAGGAGAAAGAAGGAGGAGGAGGAGGAGGAAGAGGAGAAAATGAAGGAGAAGGAGGAGAGAAGGGAGGGAGAAGAGAGAGAGGAGGAGGAGGAGGGGAAGAAGAGAAGGAGGAGGAGGAAGAGAACGAGGAGGAAGAAGAAGAGAGGGAGAGGGAAGAAGGAGAGGAAGAGAGAGAAGGTGAAGGAAGAAAAGGAAAAGAAGGAGAAGGAGGAGGAGGAGAAGGAGAAGGGAGGGAGAAGAGAGAGGGGAGGAGGAGATGGAGGAGGAGGGGAAGGAAGAGAACGAGGAGGAGGAAGAGAAGAAGGAGGAGGAGGCGGTGAAGAAAGAAGAGAGGGAGGAGAAGGAGAAGGAAGAGAAGAGGGAGAGTAAAATTAGAAGTAGAAACAGGAGGACAAGGAGAAGGAGAGGAACGAGAAAGCAAGTTCACGTGAGCACAGAGAGGGTTCAGCAGGATTCCACGAGGGAAAAGGCCCAGGAAAATGGTGATGATTCATTGTCAGCGAGCTCCGTGTTTTCTATAGCAAACCACAAACAGGAGGGATCTGCTCCAGCTGGGCCAGAGGCTGGAGCTGCCAGGAATTCTCTGGGCTGGAGCTCAGCAATTCCAACACCGTGGGGGGGTTGCGGGGGAAAGAGCCCCGCGATGTCCCTGGGCTGTCCCTGGGCTGTCCCTGAGGGCATGCTCGGCTCTTCCTGGGCTGGACCTTGACCTGCCTGGCTGCCCCATCCCATCCCACCCCATCCCACCCCATCCCATCCCATCCCATCCATCCCATCCCATCCCATCCCATCCCATCCCACCCCATCCCATCCCATCCCATCCCAATCCCATCCCATGGATCCCAATCCCATCCTTGGCACCACCAGCCCCATGGACCTGGCTGTGCAGGAATATCAGCCCAGCCATGGGGTGGGGGCTCCTCCCAAAGGAATTGGCCTGGAATCCCTGCAGAGAGGAGGCATCACTCTGTGCATCCCTCCTATGGCGTGGTTGCTCCTTGGGAGAGGTTCCCTATCCAGTGCTGCCCACCCCATCCCATGGATCCCATTCCTCCAATGGATCCCATGGATCTCATCCAATGGATCCATCCACCCCATGGACCCCATCCCATCCCATGGATCCCATTCCATCCAATGGATCCCATGGATCTCATCCATGGATCCCATCCCATTCCTTCCCATGGATCCCATCCCATCCCACCCCTATGGATCCCATCCCATCCCATCCCATGGATCCCATCCATCCCATCCCATCCATCCATCCCATCCCATCCCATCCATCCCATCCATCCCATCCCATCCCCATCCCATCCCATCCCCATCCCATCCCAATCCTGTCAGAACTCGCCCCGGTGCCGCCGCCTCCCCGCAGCCGCCTCGGAGCCGCGGTTGCTTCACTGCGGAGTCACCTGGAAACCTTCCCAGGCAAGGGAGCCCCGGAGAGGAGCTGGAACGGATCCCAGTGGAGCTTTGGGCTCCTGAGGAGCGTGGGGTGAAGGCCAGGTCCTGAAATGCCTCCCTGAATCCACCTGGATTCCCCGTGGTGGGACCTGAGCTGTTGTGAAAATCCCCCCCCCGCAAACATTCCACGTTTTAAGTTTAAAAATTCTTCCAGCAAAACTCAACCACAAAAAAAGACAACAACAACAACAAAAAAATCACAATAATCCACTTTTTGTCCTTCGGGGGGTGAACCACGGGTGATTTGTTTCCCTGCAGGGGAATTTGGGCAGGAAATTTTCCTGGCCTGACTCAGGTTTGGTGGCCCCGGGAGTGGCTCAGGTGGGCAGTGAGTCCCTCCATGTCCCCTCCCACCCCTCCTTCCTCCCTGGACACAGCCTAAGTGGATTTGCATAGCTACATGGAATGAAATCCTTAAATTTTAGTACAAAGGAAAAGCAGAAATGACAAAGACAGGATTTTCCCCCCCCTCCCCCTTTTTTTTTTTTTTCCATTTTTTTACTACTCCCAGATTATTTACAAATCCCTTGAAATTGGATAGAACTCGGTTCACACTCGTTTGCTGCTCGGGGAGGGAATTACAAGATAATCAGATCAGTGATAAAAGCAAGAAGTAGGTGTGTATTTAATGACTTTTTCCCCACAGAGCCATGAGGGAGGATTGGAGGAGTGAGGGAAAAGCTGGAAAAGGAAACAAAACAAAACCTACAAAGGCTCCGATGGCACCCGGGGCTGGCAGGGGAAGAAATTCTACCTTGTTTTTCCACCTGGATTTTCAACAGATCCAGGCAGGGGATGTGGGGTGGGGATGGGGATAGGGAAGGACATCCACGGGGCTGTCCCAGCTCTCCTGGTTTGGAGGATGGGGTTTTGCTTCCCAAAAGCACAGGACAGGAGTTTCTCCTTCCAAGAAGGAGAAAGCGGCCGTGGACTGCACAAAGGGTGATCCCAAAGGCTGATCCCAGAGCCTGATCCAAAGGGTGATCCCAAAGGGTGATCCAAAATCTGACCTAAAGGGTGATCCCAAAGGGTTATCCAAAACCTCATCCAAAGGCTGATCCCAAAGTCTGATCTCAAAACCTGATCCCAAAGGCTGATCCAAACGGTGATCCCAAAGCCTGATCCCAAGTTTGGTCTCGCAGCCTGATCCCAAAGCCTGAGCTTGAGCTCAAGACCTGGTCCCAAAGCCTGAGCCTTCCTGTAGGTGTCAGAGCAGGGATTTGGGACTTCATGACTGGGATATGGCTTTGGGATTGCTGAGGGCTGAGCTTTGGGCTCAGCTTTAGGGCTGGGAATATTCATGAGCTCATCCCAGCTGCTGTCCCAGGGTTTTGTCCCCATTGAGCTGTACAAAGGGATTTCCCAGCCAGGCCCAGGGATAATTCTGACAATTCTTGTTCTGGTGGGTGGAGCAGGGAATCCCTCCCAACCCATCCCAACCCATCCCTATCCATCCCAACCCATCCCAACCCATCCCAACCCATCCCAACCCATTCCAACCCATCCCAACCCATCCCAACCCATTCCCAACCCATTCCAACCCATCCCAACCCGTCCCAACCCATCCCAACCCATCCCACCCATTCAACCCATCCCAACCCATCCCAACCCCATCCCAACCCATCCAACCCACCCATCCCATCCCAACCCATCCCAACCATTCCAACCCATCCCAACCCATCCCAACCCATCCCAATTCATCCCATCCCAACCCAACCCAACCATTCCAACTGATCCCAACTCATCCCAACCCATCCCAATTCATCCCATCCCAACCATCCCAACCCATCCCAACTCATCCCAACCCATTCCAACCCATCCCAATTCATCCCAACCCAACCCATCCCAACCAACCCATCCCAACTCATCCCAACCCATCCCAACCCATCCCAACCCATCCCAATCCTACCCTGGGAGTGTGTCCTTCCCAGCAGGAAAGGTGACTCCCACCAGCTCCTCTGTAATTTGGGGTAAAACCTCACCCACCCAGAACAATCCCAGCATGGTTTGGGCTGGAAGGGACCTGAAATATCCAATTCCATGGGCAGGGACACCTCCCACGATCCCAACCTGGCCGTGGGCACTGCCAGAGGTCCAGGGGCAGCCACAGCTGCTCTGGAAATCCCTGCAGCGTTCCCAGGGAGCTCCAGCCTGCTTAGGCCAGGCTTTGCTCCCAGTTCCCATTCCTGGAGCCCTGAGAAGCAGCTCTGGCTCCAATCCCAGCAAAAAAAAAAAAAAAAAAAAAAAAAAAAACAAACCAAAAAACCAAACAAAACCCTCAAAAGGTCGTGAGAAAAAATCCAGAGAAAATCCAGTCCCATCCCTGCTCAGAGGCAGATTGATATTTCCTGTTCCACTTCTGGGATTCATCCCTGCCTTTGTCATTAGAATTAAAGTGAGAGCTGGGCAATTGGAATTAAAGGGAACTCCTGGCAGACCCTCAGCTGCAAATCCTGCTCAAAATCCTGCTCCAAATCCTGCTCCAAAAAAATCTTGCTCCAAAAAATCCTGCTCCAAAAAATCCTGCTCTAAATCCTGCTCCAAAATCCTGCCTCCAGATCCTGCTCCAAATCCTGTTTGAAATCCTGCTCTAAAAAACCTGCTCCAAAATTCTGCTTCAAAATCGTGCTCAAAAAAAATCCTACTCCAAATCCTGCTCCAAATCCTGCTCTGAAATCCTGCTCCAAAAAGCCCTGCTCCAAATCCTGCCCCAAAAATTCCTGCTCCAAAAAATCCTTCTCCAAAATTTCTGCTCCTAAATCCTACTCTAAATCCTGATCAAAAAAAAATCCCGCTCCAGAAAAATCTGCTCCAAAATCCTGCTCCAAATCCTGCTCCAAAAAATCCTTCTCCAAAATTTCTGCTCCGAAATCCTGCTCTAAGTCCTGCTCAAAAAAAATCCCGCTCCAGAAAATCCTTCTCCAAATTTCTGCTCCGAAATCCTACTCTAAATCCTGCTCAAAAAAAAAACAACCCACTCCAGAAAATCCTGCTCCAGAATCCTGCTCCAGATCCTGCTCCAGATCCTGCTCCTGGTCTGGGGAGGCAGATAGGGGTGGAATCTCAGGGGAGGAAGGTGGGAAGGCAAAGGGAGATCCCAAAATGCAGGAGGAGCTGGAGTCAGTGTTCACTTTTGGGGTCAGAAATGGGAATATCAGTGGTGAGATATCCCAAACTGTTCATCCCAGTCCAGGAGTCACTTTTGGGTCAGAAATGTGAATATTGGTGGATAAATATTCCAAAATTTCATCCCAAACCAGGTGTCACATCTGGGAATATCAGTGGGTGAGAGATCCCAGACTTTGTAATCCCAATCCAGGTGTCACATTTGGGTCAGAAATGGGAATATCATGGGTGAGATATCCCAAACTCTCATCCCAACCCAGGATTTAGGGTTAAAAATGGGAATATCAATGTGTGAGGTATCCCCACCCCAGTGCCATCCCAATTCCCATCTCTGGAGCAGAACTTTTCTCTCTTTCTCAGAAGAAAACTTTTCTCTCCCTTTTTCCTTCTCAGCCTTTTCCTCCTCCTCCCTCCCCTCATTACTCACCATTTACGCAATCCTTATCTCCATTCTGCTGAGCCCGCCGGCTCTGCCTGCCCGGATTCACCCCCAGGACACCTCAGGCCCTTCTCCTGCTGCTTTCCAGGGAAAATAAAAACAGCAGGAAAAGGGCCTGGAATTCCCCGTGGGTGCTCAGTGCTTCTGCTCCGTTGGCCTCCAGATCCAATCCTCCTCAATAATTCAGCAGAGCTGCTGCACTCCGGGGTTGAATAATTCATCTGGAGCTGGAGGGGGGAGATGTGCCCACCCCACCCTGGGCCAGCAGGAGCTGGATGAGTTTTGAGGCCCATTCCATGATTCCAGCCCTCTCCATGCTGGATGAAATCCTTTTTTCCGCTGGAAATGAGGATTTACAACACAGGATGCTGGAATTGGGTTAAAATGTCCCACGGGGGTGATTTTGGGGCTGTAGCGGGAATATCCCAATTTTTGGGGGTCTGGGACACTTTGGGGTTTATTCATTTCCCTCACCCAGCTGTGAAAAACCCTTTTGGCTGCTCTGCTGCAAATTGGAAGCCCTTAAAGTGACTTAAATCACTCCTAAAGAGGAGCAGTAATTCCGGGATTTATTGAGCCCGGGGCTGCGTAAACACGGCTTTGAGCTGGGCTCGCTAAATCAGATTTTCCTCTCTGCTGATTCTCCAGAGCCCTTTAAGACGGTTTCGGGTTGATTTAAGCCCAGCCTGGGCCGGGGGAGGCAGGAGAGCTGAAATTCCCGTCCCTGGCGAAGCGGGATGCTCCAGAATTTTCCCATCCCAGCGCAGTCCCAGCGCTCACCTGGAGCTTTATTAAATAAACCCGGACTCGGCTGCAGGGCCCGCCTCGCCCGCCAGAGGCTGCTGGTGCCGTTTGGAACCGTCCTGAATTCCAGCCCCATAAATTCCAGCCCCATCCCCTCCCGAATTCCAGCCCTACACTCTCCTGAATTCCAGCCTCATCATCTCCCGAATTTCGGCCTCATCCTCTTCGAATTCCAGCTCCATCCTCTCCTGAATTCCAGCCCCATCCTCTCTTAAATTCCAGCCCCATCCTCTCCAGAATTCCAGCATCATCTTCTCCTGAATTCCAGCTCATCCCCTCCCGAATTCCAGCCCTATACTCTCCTGAATTCCAATCTCATCATCTCCCGAATTCCAGCCTTATCCTCTCCTGAATTCCAGCCCCATCCTCTCTTAAATTCCAGCCCCATCCTCTCCAGAATTCCAAGATCTCCCACGGATTCCTTTCCAGGATCCCTTTGATCCCAGAATTCCCCAATCCCTTTCCAGGAACCCTCAATCCCTTTCCAGGATCCCTTTGATCCCAAAATCCCCCGATCCCTTTCCAGAACCCCCCGATCCCTTTCTAGGATCCCCCGATCCCTTCCCAGGGCAGTTTTGGAGCAGTGACCTCTGCAATGTCCCCTGCTGTCCCTTCCCAGCCTCAGGGTCCCCAAACCATGTCCTGCTCCTTCCCAGGACCCCTCTGTTCCTTCATGTGGATTTTGTGCCTCTGTGACCCCTCCACCCTTTTTGGGGAGCAAACCTGGAGGGGTTTGGTGGCCAAAACCCAAATTTGGGGGTTTGTGGCATTGCCACTGCCCAGGTGAGACCCCAGTTTGGGATTTTGTGCCTCTGTCACCCCCTCGACCTCTTTTGGGAGCAAACCTGGAGGGGTTTTGGTGGCCACGGCACAAATTTGGGATTTTGTGACTTTCCTGCTTCCTGGGAAGATCCCAAACCAGCCCCAAACCCACCTGGGCATGGGAGGGGGGAATTCTGAAAGTTCTGAACGCCCCCAGGTAAAACCCCTGAAATTCCCCAGGTCAGGGCTCACCATGGCAACCATGGGTGGGCACCGGGCAAAATCTGGGAATGGGAGCCTGGAGAATTCCCAGCCAGATTCCTGGAGAATTCCCAGCCACATTCTGAGAATTCTCAGCCAGATTCCCAGAGAATTCCCAGCCACATCCCCAGAGAATCCCAGCCAGATTCTGGAGAATTCTCAGCCAGGTTCCTGAAGAATTCCCAGCCACATCCCCAGAGAATTCCCAGCCACATTCCTGGAGAATTCCCAGCCACATCCTCAGAGAATTCCCAGAGAATTCCCAGCCACACCCCAGAGAATTCCCAGCCACATTCCTGGAGAATTCCCAGCCACATTCCTGGAGAATTCCCAGAGAATTCCCAGCCACACCCCAGAGAATTCCCAGCCAGATTCCTGAAGAATTCCCAGCCACATCCACAGAGAATTCCCATCCACATTCCTGGAGAATTCCAGCAGGTTCCTGAAGAATTCCCAGCCACATTCCTGCAGAATTCCCAGCCACATCCCAGAGAATTCCCAGCCACATTCCTGGAGAATTCCCAGCCAGGTTCCTGAATAATTCCCAGACAGATTCCCAGAGAATTCCCAGCCACATTCCTGAGAATTCCCAGCCACATCCTCAGAGAATTCCCAGAGAATTCCCAGCCACATCCCCAGAGAATTCCCAGCCACATCCCCAGAGAATTCCAGCACATTCCTGGAGAATTCCCAGAGAATTCCCAGCCAGATCCCAGAGAATTCCCAGCCACATTCCTGGAGAATTCCCAGCAACATTCCTGAAGAATTCCCAGCCAGATCCTCAGAGAATTCCAGCCACATTCCTGGAGAATTCCCAGCCACATTCCG
The DNA here is from genome assembly GCF_035770615.1 of Melospiza melodia melodia. Lineage (NCBI taxonomy): Eukaryota > Metazoa > Chordata > Aves > Passeriformes > Passerellidae > Melospiza > Melospiza melodia. The sequence goes on along the minus strand of NC_086216.1, from coordinate 9,839,359 downwards.
GAGAATTCCCGGAGAATTCCCAGCCACATCCCAGAGAATTCCCAGCCAGATTCCTGGAGAATTCCCAGCCACGTTCCCGAGAATTCCCAGCCACATTCCTGGAGAATTCCCAGCCAGGTTCCTGAAGAATTCCCAGCCACATTCCTGCAGAATTCCCAGCCACATCCCCAGAGAATTCCCAGCCACATTCCTGGAGAATTCCCAGCCAGGTTCCTGAAGAATTCCCAGCCAGATCCCCAGAGAATTCCCATCCACATTCCTGGAGAATTCCCAGCACATCCTCAGAGAATTCCCAGAGAATTCCAGCCACATCCCCAGAGAATTCCCAGCCACATTCCTGGAGAATTCCCAGCAACATTCCTGGAGAATTCCCAGAGAATTCCCAGCCAGATCCCCAGAGAATTCCCAGCCAGATTCCTGAGAATTCCCAGCAACATTCCTGAAGAATCCCAGCCAGATCCTCAGAGAATTCCCAGCCACATCCCCAGAGAATTCCCAGCCAGATTCCTGGAGAATTCCCAGCCACTTCCCGGAGAATTCCCAGCCACATTCCTGCAGAATTCCCAGCCATTCTGGGCTGTATCGGGGCTGCTTTGATGCCGTTTTCTGCCAGGTAGGGCCCGGGCAGGCCGGGCTGTAATTAGCAGGCTGTAATTATCGGGCTGTGATTGAGCATTGCCATAGTTACTGTCTGCTCCTGGGCTTGTTCCCCTGCCCGTGGAAATTCAGAGCTGGGAATTGCTGGATTCATCCTGGAGGGAAAAGGGAAGGGAAAAGGGAAGGGAAAGGGAAGGGAAGGGAAGGAGAAGGGAAGGAAGGGAAGGGAAGGGAAGGGAAGGGAAGGGAAGGGAAGGGAAGGAAGGGAAGGGAAGGGAAGGGAAGGGAAGGGAAGGGAAGGGAAGGGAAGGGAAGGGAAGGAAGGGAAGGGAAGGGAAGGGAAGGGAAGGGAAGGTAGGAAGGGAAAGGAAGGAGGAAAGGAAAGGAAAGGAAAGGAAAGAAAGGAAAGGAAAGGAAAGGAAAGGAAAGGAAAAGGAAAGGAAAGGAAAGGAAAGGAAAAGAAAGGAAAGGAAAGGAAAGGAAAGGAAAGGAAAGGAAAGGAAGGAAAGGAAAGGAAAGGAAGGATAAAGGAAAGGAAAGGAAAGGAAAGGAAAGGAAAGGAAAGGAAAGGGAGAAGGAAAGGAAAGGAAAGGAAAGGGAGAAGGAAAGGGAGAAGGAAAGGGAGAAGGAAAGGGAGAAGGAAAGGAAGAAGGAAAGGAAGAAGGAAAGGAAGAAGGAAAGGAATCCCAGACTGGAGGGGATTCCCAAGCCAAGCTGGGCTCAGGAGGAGCTCAGAATGTTCCTGCCAGGAGATTTACGGGATGTTTAACAGCTCTGCCCATCCCCGGGGGTGTTTGTTGGCTCCTCCTTGGATAACTCAAGCTGTTCCGGAGGCTCCCCGTGCCATGAGTGCCCTCCGAGGATTCATTAGGGCTCGAGCCAGGGGTTTGTAAAGCAGGCACGGGTTTGTCCTGGGAAAACTGCTCCGAGGAGAGGAAAAAAACGGCATCAAAATGCTGCAGGGGGAATGAGGGAGGAATCCCAGGATGTGGCACCAGCAGGAGTCAGGATGGGTGGGAAAAACCACCCCGTAAATTTCTCCTTTTGCTGAAATCTGCGGAAAAGCGGAATTGAACGCCCGGGCTCAGGTGCGAGCGCTGGGGATTCGGCTCTGGCTGCTCCAAAAATCCCGAATAACTCCTCGGGATTGGGGTGGGATTTCAGCACCAAGCAGAGGCTCCGTGGGGATTTATGGGATTTATGGGATTTGTGGGTTAACTCCCGTGGAAAGCGATTCCTTATGGGAAGGAAAGGAAAGGTTTGGTCTCGCAGGTTTGGTCTCACCCTGAAATTTTCACCCCAAATTGCCCAAAATTGGGATGGTTTGTAACAGCAGAGTGACCCCAGGGCCAGACAGGGAGTCAGAGGGAAATGAAGTGTGGCTGTGGTGGCACCTGGGGACACACCTGAGGACACCAGGGGACACCTGGGCACACCAGGGGACACCTGGGCACACCTGAGCATGTCTGGGGACACACCTGAGGACACACCTGGGGACACACCTGGGGACATACCTGGGGACACACCTGGGGACAGCTGGGGACAGCTGGTGACACGGCTGGGGACACTTCAGGGCACACCTGAGGACACATCTGGGCACACCTGAAGACACCTGGTGACACATCTGGGGACAGCTAATGACACCTGGGATCACACCTGGTGACACCTGAGGACACTTGAGGACATACTTGGGCACACCAGAGGACACACCTGGTGACACCTGGTGACACACCTGAGGACAGACCTGAGCACACCTGAGCACACCTGGGAACACACCTGGGGACAGCTGGGGACAGCCCAGGACACCAGGGGACAGACAAACCTGGGGATGCACCTGGGGATGCACCTGGGGACACCTGGGGACAGCTGGTGACACCTGAGGACACCTGGGGGCAGCCTGAGCATGCCTGAGCACACCTGGTGACACCCGGGGCCGCTTGTCACCGCTGGCCCTCCTGGCACAGCCCAGAGCCACATCCTGGTGCTGGAACTCCGGGAATTTCCCCCTGGAATTCTGCCCCACTCTGGGGCAAGGTCGGCTCTGCCAGGAGGGCTCGGTGCTCTCGAGTTTTCCCCCAAATTTTCCACCATTCCCTCACATTTTCATCCCGCTTTTCCTTCCTGCCTGCTGTCTCCAGGACTTCCCGGCCAGAATCCACAAGCAGTGTAGGATTATGGATTCCTCCTGCCTGGCAAGAAGTTTTTTATTTTACTCCTTTGATAATAAATTAAACTCCAATTTTCACTCCTCGCCTTGAATTCTCCCCTTTTCACCTGAGTGGGATTTTCGCTGGAGGTGTTTAATGCCCCTCTAATCCCCGAGCTCCCAGGGGGGCACCAAAGCTGCTTTACAAACCCAGCAATCCTGCAGCACAAAGTGCGTTTTTATTATTCCCGTTGCCATCAAAGTCCCCAAAAAAAAAAAAAAAAAACCCCGTGCCCTAAATGTGATGCAGTCAATAATAAATTTACCTAAAGTTCAACTTATCCTGGAAAAGCACCTGGAAAGGGATGGGTTGGGATGGGGGGAAGCATCCGAGGGTGGGGGTGGCAGTGGGGGTCACCCAGCTGGGTTTGGGGTCAACCAGGTGGGTATGAGGTCACTCAGATGGATTTGGGGTCACCCAGTTGGGTTTGGGGTCAATCAGATGGGTTTGGGGTCACCCAGATGGACTTGGGGCCATCCAGCTGGGTTTGGGGTGAATTAGATGGGTTTGGGGTCACCCAGGTGGGTTTGGGTCACATAGATGGATTAGGGGGTCAACCAGATGTGTTTGTGGTCAACCAGATGGATTTGGAGGCACCCAGATGGACTTGGGGGCACCCAGGTAGGTTTGGGGTCACCCAGGTAGGTTTGGGGTCACCCAGATGGGTTTGGGGTCACCCAGATGGACTTGGGGACACCCAGGTGGGTTTGGGGTCACCCAGATGGATTTGGAGGCACCCAGATGGACTTGGGGGCACCCAGGTGGTTTTGGGGTCAACCAGGTGGGTTTGGGGTCACCCAGATGGACTTGGGGGCACCCAGGTGAGTTTGGGGTCAACCAGGTGGGTTTGGGGTCACCCAGATGGACTTGGGGCACCCCGATGGATTTGGGGTCACCCCGCCCGATTTGGGACCGCCCAGATGGATCTGGGATCACCCCGATGGATTTGGGCTCAACCAGGTGGGTTTGGGGTCACCCAGATTGGTTTGGGATCACCCAGATGGGTTTGGGGTCACCCAGATGGGTTTGGGATCACTCAGATGGGTTTGGGGTCACCCAGGTGGGTTTGGGACCAAACAGGTGGGTTTGGGGGTCACATAGATGGATTAGGGGGTCAACCAGATGTGTTTGGGGTCAACCAGATGGATTTGGAGGCACCCAGATGGACTTGGGGGCACCCAGGTGGGTTTGGGGTCAACCAGGTGGGTTTGGGGTCACCCAGATGGACTTGGGGGCACCCAGGTGGGTTTGGGGTCAATCAGGTGGGTTTGGGATCACCCCACTCGATTTGGGACCGCCCAGATGGATCTGGGATCGCCCCGATGGATTTGGGCTCAACCAGGTGGGTTTGGGGTCACCCAGATGGAGTCTGAGGGCCACCCAACTGGGTTTGGGGTTTGGGGTCACCCAGGTGGGTTTGGGGGTCACCCAGGTGGGTTTGAGGTCACCCAGATGGACTTGGGGGCACCCAGGTGGGTTTGGGGTCAACCAGGTGGGTTTGGGGTCACCCAGATTGGTTTGGGATCACCCAGATGGGTTTGGGGTCATCCAGATGGGTTTGAGGTCACCCCGCTCGATTTGGGACCACCCAGATGGATCTGGATCACCCCGATGGATTTGGGGTAAACCAGGTGGGTTTGGGGGGTCACCCAGGTGGTTTTGGGGTCACCCCATTGGATTTGGGATTGCGGGAATTGAGGGAATTGCGGGATTTGAGGGAATTGCGCGTTCGGGGCCGGCAGCAGCGCTAGGTGGCAGGAGTCAGTCGCGCACGGGGAAGGATGCGGGCAGAAATCCGGAGAAGGGATTCGGGAGCTCCTGTGGCCCTGGAATCGCTCCGGGCTGGAATTCCGGCCCTGGCAGCCCGATCCCAAACCCGCACCCCACATTTCCTCCGGCCCGGGGAACGGGGAGGGGGATTTGGGTCTGTCCTGCTCCAGGATGGGGATTTGGGAATCTCCTGCTCCAGGATGGGGGATTTGGGAATCTCCTGCTCCAGGATGGGGGATTTGGGAATCTCCTGCTCCAGGATGGGGGATTTGGGAATCTCCTGCTCCAGGATGGGGATTTGGGAATCTCCTGCTCCACGATGGGGATTTGGGTCTGTCCTGCTCCAGGATGGGGATTTGGGAATCTCCTGCTCCACGATGGGGATTTGGGACTGTCCTGCTCCAGGATGGGGATTTGGGAATCTCCTGCTCCACGATGGGGGATTTGGGAATCTCCTGCTCCACGATGGGGATTTGGGACTGTCCTGCTCCAGGATGGGGGATTTGGGACTGTCCTGCTCCAGGATGGGGGATTTGGGACTGTCCTGCTCCAGGATGGGGATTTGGGACTGTCCTGCTCCAGGATGGGGATTTGGGAGGTTCTTCCTGCTCCAGGATGGGGATTTGGGAATCTCCTGCTCCAGGATGGGGATTTGGGAATCTCCTGCTCCACGATGGGGATTTGGGAGGTTCTTCCTGCTCCAGAGTTTGGATTTGGGAGGTTTTGCAAGCTTGGACTTGGATCTGTGCAGAGAATCCAGGCCTGGGTCTGGGACGTGCTCGAGATGCAGCTTGGGGTGGGGATTGTGGGGTTTGGGATTTGTGGGGTTTGGGATCTGTGGGGTTCAGGATCTGTGGGGTTCAGGATCTGTGGGGTTTGGGATCTGTGGGGTTCAGGATCTGTGGGGTTTGGGATCTGTGGGGTTCGGGATCTGTGGGGTTTGGGATCTGTGGGGCTTGAGATCTGTGGGGTTTGGGATCTGTGGGGTTTGGGATCTGTGGGGTGCGGGATCTGTGGGGTTCGGGATTTGTGGGGTTTGGGATCTGTGGGTTCAGGATCTGTGGGGTTCGGGATCTGTGGGGTTTCTCTGGGGGGTGTTTTAGTTGAGACCTGTAGCTGGGAATCCCTGCAGAGCCTCAGGAATGGAATCACACAGATTTTCACACCCAACCCCAACCTCCACCGAGCCATCATTCCATAACCACCCCATAAATCTGGGGAATCAATCTCCCCATTCCAAGAAGGAAAAAATCCCGGAGCCAGCGGGGCTGAGTGCTTCTCCAGCCCTTCCCTTTCCTCCCAGCTCCCTGGCTCAACAAAACATCCCTTTGAGAGAAATATTTCCATCTTTCTGAGTCTTTTTAGAACTTTTATTTGCCTGGGGCTCGGCTTTTTGGGCCGCTGTCGCTTCTCCCGACTCTAAAGTGCTGCCCTGGAGCCGGAGCCACCACTCCAGAGCTCCCCTGTGGGAATCCACAAAATCAGAGGGTTTTGGGAAAGCTGCAAAAGGCCTCAGAGACAGCAGAACTGTGATCAGAGCTGAGCAGCAGCCATGAGATTGGTCAGCAGAAAAATAATTTAAAATGTAGAAAAGCAAGGACAAATAGAACAATGGACTGTGTATTGATGCTTGTCTAGAATAACTCTGTAATCTACAGAAAACTTTATCTGGTGAGATATTAGGAAGTTTTAAGCTTAATAAAAGCTGTGTGCATTGTTTTAAGGCTCACAAGCAGGTGTTGTATTTGAGAGAAGCAAGTATTGTTTTAACCAAAGGTGCCTGTGCTTAAAGTGATTCTATAAAACTACTGTCAATGTGCTTTTGCTTTGTGTGATTGGTCAAAAAACTTATAAAGTGAGTTGTAACATTAAATTCTTCACCTGCTGCCTGGGATGTGAACTGGTGGCAGCTTCCCATTGTCATAACCATGGAATGGCAGTGATGCTGGAAAATCAAACAGCTCAAGGCACGTTCCCAGCAGTCCCGTCCCATTTGTGATCTGTAAAAAGCCCCCGGCCGGCGGCATCTCCGAGGTTCTGTGTGATTTTATCGGAGGCAGAGGCAGCTGATGCAAAATCAATCCCCGGAACACCCGAAGGACAGAGGAGATCGGTGCCGAACGTTGTAGCGACAACAAAAGGAACGATTCCCCCTCGGGTTCCTCGCCCTGGGAATCTCCGCAGGGATGGAGGAGTGATAACAGGAGGATAAAGGAAAGAGGGAGAGGGATGGGAGCGGGATCTGGGCAGAGCAAACCCCGCGGAGCTGCTCCGGGAGGCCGAGACCCCTCGGGGATGGCGCGGAGGAGGCGGCGGGCGGTGATTGCTCCTTTCAGCCGCTGATTGCTCCTTTCATCGCCGCACAATGGCCTGGGATGGGATCCGGCCTCTCCTGCCAGCCCGGGAATGAGGGGAAATATCCCAGTGCTCCAATCCCTTGGGAACTGATCCAGGCTCCGCTCCCAGCCTGAGAATGGAGATATCCCAGTGCTCCAATCCTTCAGGATCTGATCCAGGCTCCGCTCCCAGCCTGAGAATGGAGATATCCCAGTGCTCCAATCCCTCAGGATCTGATCCAGGCTCTGCTCCCAGCCTGGGATTGACGGGAGATATCCCAGTGCTCCAATCCTTCAGGATCTGATCCAGGCTCTGCTCCCAGCCTGGGATTGACGGGAGATATCCCAGTGCTCCAATCCCTCAGGATCTGATCCATCCCAGTGCTCCCAGCCTGGGATTGACGGGAGATATCCCAGTGCTCCAATCCCTCAGGATCCGATCCATCCCAGTGCTCCCAGCCTGGGATTGAGGGGAGATATCCCAGTGCTCCAATCCCTCAGGATCTGATCCATCCCAGTGCTCCCAGCCTGGGATTGAGGGGAGATATCCCAGTGCTCCAATCCTTCAGGATCTGACCCATCCCAGTGCTCCCAGCCTGGGATTGAGGGGAGATATCCCAGTGCTCCAATCCTTCAGGATCCGATCCATCCCAGTGCTCCCAGCCTGAGAATGGAGATATCCCAGTGCTCCAATCCTTCAGGATCTGATCCATCCCAGTGCTCCCAGCCTGGGATCGAGGGGAGATATCCCAGTGCTCCAATCCCTCAGGATCTGATCTATCCCAGTGCTCCCAGCCTGGGACTGAGGGAAGATATCCCAGTGCTCCCAATATGCCAGGATCTGATCCAGGCTCTCCTCCCAGGCCCAGGAATGAGGAGGAATGAGGGGAGATATCCCAGTGCTCCAATCCCTTGGCATCTGATCCAGGCTCTGCTCCCAGCCCTGGGAATCAGGGCAATATCAGGGATGTGGGATGAATCTTGGATAATGTAGTAATATTGGGGATGTGAGAATATCGGGAATACTGGGGATGAACTGGATAATGTGGGAATATCGAGGATGTGGGAGTATCAGGGATGAACTCGATAATGTGAGAATGTCAGGGATGTGGGATGAACCCCTGGATAATGTGGGAATATCGAGGATGTGGGAGTATCAGGGATGAACTCGATAATGTGAGAATGTCAGGGATGTGGGATGAACCCCTGGATAATGTGGGAATATTGGGGATGTGGGAATATCAGGGATGAACTCGATAATGGGAGAATATCAGGGATGTGGGATGAACCCCTGGATAATGTGGGAATATCGAGGCTGTGGGAACACCAGGGATGTGGAATCAAGGGATGGGGATCCAGAGGTGGGGATCCCAGGGATGGGGATCCAGAGGTGGGGATCCCAGGGATGGGGATCCAAGGGTGGGAATCCAGGGATGGGGATCCAGAGGTGGGGATCCCAGGGATGGGGATCCAAGGGTGGGAATCCAGGGATGTGGGATCCAGGGATGGGGATCCAGGGTGGGGATCCAGGGTGGGGATCCAGGGATGGCAATCCAGGTGTCCCCGTGTCACCCGCAGCCCTGCCGGATCACCTGCCCTGCCCGTGTTTGCTTTGAGCCGCCGCTGCTGTGATTGACTCGCGGATCAATTAAAGCAGCGCGGGCAGATGGAGCGCTCGGATCCTGAGCTCTCCCCCCCCGATCTCCTCCTCTCTCTCTCTCTCCCCAGGGGCCTCTCAGGTTAATTGCCCTGATCTCTCTCTGCCTTTTTGCGCCGGCCCTCAAGGACTGCCTGGCAAATCCTGCCCTCCCGAATCCGGGCCGCGAGCAGGAGCAGGAGCAGGAGTAGGAGCAGGAGCAGGAGCAGGAGCAGCAGGAGGAGGAGGAGGAGGAGGAGGAGGGAGAATTGATTTGCTCCATCAGGCAGCAGCAGCGGTTGCTGGCACTGTTTAATTCTCAGTTCAAGCCCCGTGGAGAATGCGAACGGCTCCGCTGCTCGGCCAATTTACAGCTCTGACAAGCTGCTAAACAACGTCTCTGTCAGAGCCCGGCGGCACCGGGACCGCCGAGGGTGGCGGGGGAGGCGCAGGTGAGGAGGAGGAGGAGGAGGAGGAGGAGAAGCAGAGGGAGAGGGAGGAGAAGGAGAAAGGAGAAGGAAGAGGAGGAGGGGAAGGAGGAGAAGGAGAAGGAGAAGGAGAAGGAGAAGGAGAAGGAGAAGGAGAAGGAGAAGGAGAAGGAGAAGGAGAAGGAGAAGGAGAAGGAGAAGGAGAAGGAGAAGGAGAAGGAGAAGGAGAAGGAGAAGGAAAGGGAGAGAGAGGAGGAAGAGGAGGAGGGGAAGGAGAAGAGGGATAAAGAGAGAGAGAAGGAGGAGGGAGAAAAGGAAAAGGAGGAGGAAGAGGAGGAGGGGAAGGAGAAGGAGAAAGAGAAGGAGAGGGAGAAGGAGGTGGGGAAGGAGAAGGAAAAGGAGGAGGAGAGGGGGAAGGGGGATGAGAAGGAAGAAGGAAGAGGAGGAGGGGAAGGAGGACGGGAAGCAGGAGGAGAGGGAGAAGGGGATGGAGAAGGAGAAAAAGGAGAAGGATAGGGAGATAGAGAAGGAGGAAGAGGAGGAAAAGAAAGGAGAGAAAGGGAAGGAAGAGGAGAAGGGGGAGGAGGAGAAGAGGAAAGAGGAAGAAGAGGAAAGAGGAGGAGGAGGAGAGAGGGAGGGAGAGAGAGAAGGAGGAGGGAGAAGAGGAAAAGGAGGGGGAGAAAGGGAAAGAGGAGGAGAAGAGGAAAGAGGAAGAGGAGGAGGAGGAGAGGGAGAGGGAGAGGGAGGAAGAGGAGGAGAAGAAGGAGGAAGAGGAGGAGGTTGTTTCTGCTGAGCATCCCCCTCTGCCCACGCTGGGCAGCCCCTCCTGCCCCTCCTGGCCAGTCCAGGGATTCGGAAGAGGCTGAGGGGTGGAAACGGGGCTGGGATGGAGCTGTCCGGGGCTGTGGTGAATGGGAGGGGCTGCAGGCACTCACAGCTCTGTCAGTGAGTGGCAAAATGATGAGAATCCAGCAAAACTCCCCAAAACCCAACTTGGGGTCGCTCCTTTGGGGTTTGGAGCGTTGGGTGCTCAGGTCAAGGAGGACTCCTGCCAGGATTCACCCAGGGAGGAGCTGGGGAATCGTCCCACACTCCAGGATGATTTTAAAGATATTTTTTAAGATATTTTTTTACACAAAACCCTTTTGCTCTGGGGAACACCCAGGCCTGGCAGAGTCCCTGCTAATCTGATCAGGCTGCACTAATTCCAGGCTGGAATCAGGGCCTGATACCGAATTTAGGTAAATTATCTCCCTAATAATGACAAATCAATTATGGGTGCACCTGCTCCAAAAATCACCTGTGGCAAGGCAGCCAAAAGCCTCGGGAATAATCCCAGCACAGAGCCAGGGAATTAATGAATCCTCATCTGCTGCTGGTGCAGCACAAAAGGGAAACAAACCCAGAATCCTTCTTGGGGTTTATTATTAAGAGATTTGATGAAGAGATTTTGCTTTTCTTCACATCTTTTTTTCTGCCTTTTTTTTGCCATGAGCCTGGCTGGGAAGCGAGGTTTGGACTGGGATCTGTTCCAGAGCTGGGGTTTGGTTTTGGGGAGCTGGGGACGGGCTGGGAGGCTGCTGTGACATTTGTGTGACATTTGTGACATCCTGGCAGGACACCCTGTGCTGTGGCTGGGCTGAAACAGATCCCCTGGTGTTGGGGAAGATGAAACAGGAAAGCCTTATAAATATGATTGTCTGGCAAAAGATTTTGAGAATATGGAAACTATAAGTGAGATGGAAATGAAAGCAAGCTTTGAGGTCCCTCAGTTACTGAACAACTGGAAAACAATGGTGTGGCTGGCTGAAGGTGATCCCCTTTGGATGGAACAACACCCTCTGCTTGCAGACAGCTCCAAGGCTCAGAGCAGACCCTACAGCTTGGCAGAAGGGCCCAAAGAGGAGTTTTTAGGGTTTAAAATGTAACACAGGATGGTAATGTAGTGATTCTTATAGGCTGTATGGAAATGCTGTAGGATTTGTATCTTATACTGGATTGGTTGGTGAGAATCAGAATATTCAGCACAGAAGATTTATTGTATTGGAATGGGAACTTTGCACTCTTACCTCTTGTCTCTTAGCTCTTGCCTTTTATTCTCTTACCTCTTTTACTCTCTCACCCTCTCATCCTCTCCACCCCTCTCTTCTCTCAGCCCTGCTCTGGGCTGTGCCTGGCAGCTCCCAGCAGGGCCCTTTGCAATAAACCCCAAATTCCACAACCTGGCTGCAGAAATCTCTCATCTCCATCCATCCCAACCCATCAATCCTACACCGAGGGAGCTGGGAAGCTCTGGGAATTGCTGCCAAGGGCAAGGATGGCATCGCTGGTGCCAGCCCAGCCCTCTTCCAGCTCTGGGAATGGCTTTGGGGTCACCTCGTGCCCCCCTCCCTCCATCCCTGCCCCTTTATGGGCTCTAATTCCCGCTGTGCCATTTGGTGCCAGGTGGGCATCCCGTGTTTGGGGACATTATTTGTGCTGACAGCACTGATGGGACTTTTCATCAAGCAATTAAATCGAAAAAAAAAAACCAAAAAAAATAAAAAACCGACAAGAAAGGGCCCAGCTTGTTCTAAAACACAAAGGCAGCAGCCGGCATAAATTACCGAGCGGAGCTGTGTTTACTCCAGCGCATTCCCGCGGGGGATAATTAGGGAAGAGGCTGGATCTGAGTTCCAGGAGGCACCGGGGGATGCTGCCAAGTCCCCGAGCTCGGCCGCACCCCCCGGATCTGAGAAGGGGATCGGCCAGGGGAGAGCGGGGAGAGATTCCTGAAGTGCTCTGAGTTTGGGGTTTCCTGCGTGGGATGATCCTCGTTAGCTGAGATCCCAATTAATGCCCGTGATCAGGGGCGGAGCACTTGGAATTGGGATGGGATGGAACAGTTTGTACTGAGCAGGAATTGGGATCAGGGATCAGGGCTGGAATAATTTGCTCTGAGCAGGAATTGGGATCAAGGCTGGAGCACTTGGCCCTGAGCAGGAATTGGGATCAGGGGTGGCAGGAATTGAGATCAGGAATGAAATAATTTGATCTGATCAGGAACTGGGATCAGAGGTGGCAGGAATTGGGATCAGGGGTGGCAGGAATTGAGATCAGGGCTGAAATAGTTTGATCTGATCAGGAACTGGGATCAGGGGTGGCAGGAATTGGGATCAGGGGTGGCAGGAATTGGGATCAGGGCTAGAACAGTTTGTTCTGAGCAGGAATCGGGATCAGGGGTGGCAGGAATTGAGATCAGGGCTGAAATAATTTGATCTGATCAGGAACTGGGATCAGGGGCGGCAGGAATTGGGATCAGGGCTAGAATAGTTTGATCTGAGCAGGAATGGGGATTAAGGCTAGAGAAGTTTGTTCTAATCAGAAATTAGGATCAGGGATGGCAGGAATTGGGATCCAGGCTGGAGCACTTTGCTGTGAGCAGGAATTGGGATCAAAGCTGGAATCACTTGTTTTGAGCAGGAATTGGAATCAGGGCTGGAATCATTTGATGTGAGCAGGAAATGAGATCAAGGCAGGAGCACTTGGCCCTGAGCAGGAATTGGGATCAAGGCTGTTCTCTGCTCTGAGCTGGAATTGGGATCAGGGGTGGCAGGAATTGCATCAGGGCTGGAGCAGTTTGCTCTGAGCAGGAATAGGGGCTGGGAATGGATGCCAATGTTCCCACAAGTCAGAGGGGCTTTAAGGAGACCTTTGGGGTCCTCTCCCTGTGAACTGGACCTGCTCCTGCACCCCCATCCCTCCTGCAGCACCACCAGACCCCCAAAATCTGCGTGCTTTGATCTCCTGGTGCAATTCCTGGAGAAACCCCAAACAGGGACTCTCTGCATCCTTATCTTGGTCCTGGAGGAGGAGAGGAGCAGAGGTGATGCTGGGAGGGGTCACACCCCCATGGCCGTGGGGTGACTGGAGAGTGGGAATTCTGCTGGAAATGGGCTCAGTCCGTGCCCTGTTCCCTTGATCACGGAGTCCTGGAATGGTTTGGGTTGGGAGGGACCTCAAAGCCACCCCCAAGGACACCTCAGGCTGCTCCAACCCGGCCTTGCACATTCCAGGGAGCAGCCACATCTCCCATGGAAAATCCATTCCCAAAGAGATCCCTCACAGGGTTAAACCTTGAGACAGGAAGGATCCAAATGCAAAAAGCCAAGTGGTTCTCAGGATTTAGGGTTTTTTTAACTTTTTTTTTTAATTTTTTTTTAATTACCGTCCTCCGGCGCATTTTAATTTGAGGCATCAAAGGCAGGAGACAAAGCCGTGCGAATCTGGAGCCGTACCTGCGGTGGCCGGGCGTGTGCCTGTCATCTGCAGCCTTTGCTGGGGACAAACAAACCCTCTCCTCTTTGTTCTCTCTGCTGTTCCGTTCTGTGCATTAATTTCTCCTCTAAAGTTAAAAAAAAAAAAAAAATTACTAAAAAAAAAAAAAATCCGCGAGATTCGGCACTTTGCAGGAAAAATAAAGGTGGCGTTTAGGGGATTAAAAAGAAAATACCTCTTTTCTTTCAACTAAATTACAAAGTGCTCGTGCTGCTTTGTACCTGAGAGCCGGAGGAGAGGAGCAGGTGGGTTTTGGTGGCAGATGGGAGGCGGGGAGGGAACGGCTGAGCTGAGACCCAGAGCCGAGCAGGGGACGTTGGAATTGTCCCTGCTGGGGTGGCCGTGCCTGAACTGGGGCTGTGACACTCCAATGGTTCCACTCCTGCCCCTGCACAGCTCCAGGAGAGCGGGATTGTGGAATCACAGGAGGGAATTGTGGAATCGCCGAGGTTGGGAAACTCCCCAAGGTCACCGGGTCCAACCTTGTCCACAGCCCAGAGCTCTGAGTGCTGCAGGCATTCCTGGGTCACCTCCAGGGATGGGGACTCCAAACCGCCTTGGGCAGTGCTTAACAGCCTTTTCCATGGAGAAATCCCTGTGGATGGCACTGCTGAGGCTGTTCCTTCTCGTCCTGGGAGAAACCAGCAGATCCAGCCCCAAATGGAGGTGCTGAGCTGCACTTTCCTTTCCTGGATCCCCTGACAGTCCTTGTGACCTCCCTCTGAGCCTTTCCTGAGCTTTTCCAGAGGCTGGGATCTGGTGCTTTCCCCTGGAATGATGTCAGGGCGACATTTGTTCCCCACCCTGAGGAGCTCCTGGGTTGGGTTTGGCTGTGCAGAGGCGCTGCTGCTTCCCAGAACTTCCATCCCATGGAAGGGTTCCAAGGGGAGCAGAATCCATGCTGCTTCCCAGAACTTGCATCCCATGGAAGGGTTCCAAGGGGAGAAGAATCCATGCTGCTTCCCAGAACTTGCATCCCATGGAAGGGCTCCAACGGGAGCGGAATCTGCTTCCCAGAATGTCCATCCCATGGAATGACTTTACCAGGAACAGAATCCAGAACTTTCGTCCCGTGGAATATCTCTAACGGGAGCAGAATCCATGCTGCTTCCCAGAACTTCCACCCCATAAAACGGCTCTAACAGGAGCAGAATCCAGAACTTCCATCCCATAAAATAGCTCTAATGGGAGCGGAATCCAGAACTTCCATCCCATGGAAGGGCCCCAATGGAAGCAGAATCCAGAACTTTCATCCCATGGAATGGCTTTACCAGGAGCAGAATCCGTGTTGCTTCCCAGAACTTTCATCTCACGGAATGGCTTTACCAGGAGCAGAATCCAGAATTTCCATCCCATGGAATGGCTCCAACAGGAACAGAATCCATGTTGCTTCCCAGAACTTCCACCCCATAAAACGGCTCTAACAGGAGCAGAATCCAGAACTTTCATCCCATAAAATAGCTCTAATGGGAGCGGAATCCAGAACTTCCATCCCATGGAAGGGCCCCAATGGAAGCAGAATCCAGAACTTTCATCCCATGGAATGGCTTATACCAGGAGCAGAATCCGTGTTGCTTCCCAGAACTTTCATCTCACGGAATGGCTTTACCAGGAGCAGAATCCAGAACTTTCATCCCATGGAATGGCTTTAACAGGAGTAGAATCCAGAACTTTCATCCCATGGAACATCTCTAACGGAAGCAGAATCCATGCTGCTTCCCAGAACTTTCATCCCACGGAATGGCTTTAACAGGAGCAGAATTCAGGTTCCCAATTCCCACCTCATTTCCCAGATCCCTCCGAGCCTTTCTCACGGCGCAGCGCGAGGCCGAGCCGCTGGAATTCCTCCAGCGCCAGGATGGATCACCCCCTTGATTGCTGTCAGGGTGCTCCTAAGTGCCTCCATCCATCATTCCCAGCATTTTCCGAGCGGGAATGAGCGCCCAGGTGCCAATCTCAGCTCCTGGAGCCTCTCCACATGTCCCTTCCTTCGCTCCCCGCCTGTTTTAGTGCCACCCTAACGAGCTCTCGCTGCACAGGGCACAATGAAGCCATGGCTAATTAAGCACAATTAAGGAAATTAAGGAAAGGCCCCCGTCTGTCAGGTGTCCTCATCAAAGCCTCCACGGCAATTCCAGCGATAAACGGGATTCCAGCTCCGTAAAACTCCAAGAGGCGTTTTGGGATCTCAGAGGCGCGAGCAGGGAAGGATTTGAGTTTAAAATTCCAGCTTTAATGGGTTTGAGCTGGAAAACAGGAAATTTTGCGGGGATTTTGGAGTGGAATTCCTGGCTGGGATGGAATTCCCAGGGGAGCTGTGGCTGCCCCATCCCTGGAAGTATCCCTGGGATGCAGAAGGTGTGGCTGCCCATGGCAGGGGTGGAATGAGGGAATTTTAAGGTCCCTTCCCACCCAAACCAGTCTGGAATTCTGTAATTAAATATTCCTGCTGTTCCTTCTTTCCCTTAAGCTGCTTTTCTGTCCCAGCAGAGCTCCTGGGGGAAAAAACCTCCGTGGGTGGAGCTCAGGAAACAATCCAAGCGGCAGAGGGGAAAATGGATATTTTTTTAATTGGTAGAAATGTTTAAAAGTTTCTTCCTGGGATTTAAACCACTGGAGAAAGGTGGGAGCAACAGGGAAATAAAAATTACAGGGAATATTGGGCTTTTCCCAGCATGGAATTCCCACCCAAAAGAGGCCAATCCCTGCTGATTTTGGGTTTGCTTTGGGACCTATTTTGAGTTGCTATGGGAGAGATTTTGGGGTTGCTTTGGGACCAATTTTGGGACCACTTTGGGAGGAATTTTGAGTTTGCTTTCAGAGGAGTTTTGGGATTGTTTTGGGATAGATTTTGGGTTTGCTTTAGGAGAGATTTTGGGTTTGCTTTGGGACCAATTTTGGGTTCACTTTGGGACCAATTTTGGGATTGTTTTGGGAGGGATTTTGGGTTTGCATCGGGAGGAGTTTTGGGTTTGCTTTGGGAGGGATTTTGGGTTTTCTTTGGGAGGGATTTTGGGATTGCTTTGGGATGGATTTTGGGGTTACTTTGGGACCGATTTGGGTTAGCTTTGGGACCCATTTTGGGATTGCTTTGGGGGGAATTTTGGGTTTGCTTTGGGAGGGATTTTGGGTTTGCTTTGGGACCAATTTTGGGTTCACTTTGGGACCAATTTTGGGATTGTTTTGGGAGGGATTTTGGGTTTGCATCGGGAGGAGTTTTGGGTTTGCTTTGGGAGGGATTTTGGGTTTTCTTTGGGAGGGATTTTGGGATTGCTTTGGGATGGATTTTGGGGTTACTTTGGGACCGATTTGGGTTAGCTTTGGGACCCATTTTGGGATTGCTTTGGGGGGAATTTTGGGTTTGCTTTGGGATGGATTTTGGAATGGTTTTGGGATGGCTTTGGGATTGCTTTGGGAGGGATTTAGGGTTTGCTTTGGGAGGGATTTTGTGCTTGCTTTGGGAGGAGTTTTGGGATTGCTTTGGGAGGTATTTTGGGTTTGCTTTTGGGAGGAATTTTGGGATTGCTTTGGGAGGGATTTTGGGTTTGCTTTGGGATGGATTTTGGGTTTTCTTTGGGAGGGATTTTGGGATTGCTTTGAGATGGATTTTGGGGTTACTTTGGGACTGATTTGGGTTTGCTTTGGGACCTATTTTGGGTTTACTTTGGGACTGATTTGGGTTAGCTTTGGGACCAATTTTGGGATTGCTTTGCTGGGAATTTTGGGTTTGCTTTGGGATGGATTTTGGAATGGTTTTGGGGATGGCTTTGGGATTGCTTTGGGAGGGATTTTGGGCTTGCTTTGGGAGGGATTTTGTGCTTGCTTTGGGAGGGATTTTGGGCTTGCTTTGGGAGGGATTTCGGGGACTCAGCGATGGGAAACGCGGCGGCACTGGGGTTGATTATCGATGCTAAACGCGGAGCATCCCCTGACAGCCGAGCCCTCAGATCTCCGAGCCATCAAATCCCCGCCTGAGCTTCCCCGCTCGGCGAGAAATGATGGAGAGGACGGGGAAAGAAAGGGATGAAAGTGTGGAAATCGCTCCTGGAGCTGCTCACCTCTGCCTCAACCCGCCGCTTTCATGTCGCGCGGATTTGTTTTGATCGCTGCGAGCCGGGGCTGGTTTGAGTCCCGTTCCTGGGATTCATGGAAATGAGGAGCCGCTAATGAGTGCGGCTGTGGGAGTGGGAGCAGCAGGAGCGGGATTTGGGGTTTGGGATCTGGGATTTGGGATGTAGGATGAGTGATTTGGGATGCAGGGTTTGGGATTTGGGATGTAGGATGAGTGATTTGGGATGCAGGGTGAGGGATTTGGGATTTGGGATGTAGGATGAGTGATTTGGGATGCAAGGTGTGGGATTTGGAGTGCAGGATGCAGGGTGATGGATTTGGGATTTGGGGTGCGAGATAAGGATGTGGGATTTGGGGGTGAGGGATCTGGGGTGTGGGATGCGGGATTTCTGATTTGGGATCAGGGACTTGGGATTTGGGACTTGGTAGATGGGATTTGGGATGCAGGAGGCAGAATGCAGGAAAAGGGCTGTGGAATTTGGGATGCAGGATTTGGGGTGTGAGATTTGGAATGCGGGATTTGGAATGTCGGATTTAGGATTTGGGATTTGGGATATGGAATTTAGGATGTGGGATTTGGGGTGCAGGATTTGGGATTTGGGATGTGGTATGTGGGATTTGGGGTGCAGGATTTGGGATTTGGGATGTGGTATGTGGGATTTGGGGTGCGGGATGCAGGATACGGGATGAGGGATTTGGGGCGCAGGATTTGGGATTTGGGATGCTCTGCCCAACCCCGAAATGCCGTGACCCCAAAGCTGTGCCAACAGGACCTTCAAGAACCAGAACAGAACTGTGGAAAATCCCATGGGAATCCCATCAAAACTGCATTTTTATGAAGGCATTTCACATTTTGATGTAGAATTGAAACTTTTTTCTCTAATATCCTGATTCTCCTGGAAAAATGGTGGAAATCCCATTGCTACAACTCAAGTTTTATGGGGGGAAAAAGGAGAAAACTCAAGTTTTATGGGAAAAAACGGGAAAAACTCAAGTTTTGTGAAAAAAATTCACCTAATTTGGAGCGTGTTGGAATTATTTTCCCCAAGGACGCTGTCCCACATTAAATAGGAATTAAATTCAGTTTTTGCTCGGTGTGTTATTTCTAACAGAAATGCATTTTTACCCTTTTTAGGTTTTTTTTTTTTTTCCTTTCCTATTCTAAATAATTCCGTGGCTCCTTGACTGTCAATGCACCCAAATGGAAAGAAAAGCTGATTTCCATCCACTTAAATCCATCTAAAATGAGCCCATTAGGAGCCACCTTCATCTGGTGTTTATTTTGAGGAGAAAAAACCCAATTTGGGGCATCTCCCACTGCTGAAAATTCACATTTTGGACTTGCTGTCCTTTTGTCCCAAAGTTGGGGGGTTTTTTTGCTGCAGATGTTTTCAATTTCTCCCCAATTTGTTGGAATTATCCTGACGAGCATTCCTGCCAAAAAATGAAGGTCGGGAAAACTCAATTTTCCCCGGGAAAATAAATAAAATATGTTCTCATGCAACCTGTTCATTAAGCTGAAAAATGAGAGAAAATTAAAATTGTAATTAGGATTGAAATTAGAATTAAAATTAGAATTAAAATTAGAATTAAAATTAGAATTAAAATTAAAATCTGGAGGCTTCTCCCAGATTTCACCAATACAAATTGTGGATATGGGAATTTTTTGGGGCCAAAGAGCCCAATCTGGCAGCTGGGAGCATTTCAAGCTTCCAAGAAATACCTGGGAGAGGAGTTGGTGCTTTGTCTGGCATGGACAGGAGAAATCCAGCTGTAAAAAATGAAATTTTTTCCCTGGAATTCCACCATTGATTTGCACCCATTTTTGCCCCATTTTTGGCTCCTTTTTTCCCAGGATTTTAGGGTGAAGTTGTGAGGGGAATTTGGGGTTTTTATTTGAATTTTGGGTGAGGAATTGGGGCTGGGGTGGAGGGGACATCTTGAGGACTTTGCAACTTGAGGGCGTCACCTGAGGCGATCACCTGAGAAATCAATATAATATAATATAATATAATATAATATAATATAATATAATATAATATAATATAATATAATATAACATAACATAACATAACATAACATAACATAACATAACATAACATAACATAACATAACACAATACAGAAAAGTAATTATTATTAAAAAAATTTAATAATTTAATGATTTAATATTGATATTTATATGAATTATTTATAAATAAAGCAGCCAGAAACTTGGGATTTAGGTGCCATGGATCATTCCCATCTCCACATTCCCACTGCTCCAGGATTGGGATATTTCACAGCCAGGGGTGGGGGCTGAGCCCCAGCTGCTGCTTCCCATCGAGGCCTCGAAATCCTCAATTAATTCTGATTTGAGCAGCCAGCTCTTTGTTTGTTCAATTAAAACCAGCTGCTTATTGAAAGAAACATATTTTTTGGGAATTAGCAGCCATGTGCCGGGTGGATGTTTCCCACTTCGTTGTCAGGGCTCAGACACAAAGCTGTGTTTAATAATAAATTTTTATTTTCCCTTTTTCAATTATAGTGGTGGGGGGAAATCATCCCATTAATTCTGAATTAAATGAACATTTGGAAATGAACATTTGGAAATGAACGTTTTGGAAAATCTCTATTCCCAGCACTGGTGGTGCTGTGTTCCAGCTGGCTCTGGGGAAGATCTGCTGGGATTTTCCTGCTGGAATTTTCTCCTGGATGATCCAAGCAGGCCTGGGACCTCCAAAGCTTCAGCTCTGCCCTCTCCAAACCCTCACTTGGAGACACTGCAAGCACCTCCCTTCTTTCCCAACAAAAAAAGACTCCGGGAATCTCAATGTTTAGCAGAAAATGGGGATAATTGGGTCTTCCTGGAGCAGGCAGGGAGGGCCATGAATGATTTAGAGGGAGCTGGATCAGAGATTTCTCCTGTGCTGCTGAAACATTTATTGCGCCTTCCTCGAGCTGGGCCGGGCTTTGTTTGTGCTGATCTCTGAGGAAAAAGTGTTCATCCACCCCAAAATATGGGCGGGGGGAGGGAAAAACTTCCCAGGGCCAGCCAGATCTGGGATTTGGGGTGGTTTTGTCTCAGCCTTGCAGCTCGTGGGGTTTTGGGTTGGAGTGGTGGCGGGGCAAGACGTGGCCTTGTCACTTGGGCCCTTGGATGGGTTATTCCCATTTTTGTGCTCTTGGACAGGTTATTCCCTTTATTTTGAGCCTTCGGATGGTTATTCTCATTTTGTTGTGGCCTTGGACGAGTTATTCCTTTTTTCTGTTCCCTTGCATGGGTTATTCTCATTTTTTATGCCCTTGGATAGGTTATTCCCTTTATTTTTGTTCCCCTGGATTGGTTATTCCCTTTTCTTGAGCCCTTGGAAGAGTTATTCCCATTTTTTGTGCCCTTGGACAGGTTCTTCCCTTTTTTCATGCCCTTGGGTGGGTTATTCCCATTTTTTGAGCCCTTGAACAGATTATTCCTATTTTTTGCACTCTTGCACATGTTATTCCCACTTTTTGACCCCTTGATGGGTCATTCCCATTTTTTTGTGCCCTTGGACAGCTTATTCCCATTTTCTGTTCTCTTGGATGGATTATTCCCATTTTTTCAGGCTCTCAATGGGTTATTCCCACTTTTTATGCCTTTGGACAGATTATTCCCATTTTCTTGTACCCTTGGATGCGCTATTCCCTTTTTTTCCAGCCTCATCTCCAGGATCCCTCCCCGCTGCACAAAACGTTTGTTCCCTGATCACAGGGACCCTTTGACAGGGCAGTTCCTGTCTCACCATCCCCAATTTCACTCAGTGCTTCCTTTTTTCTCCCCGGAATCCGAAGGTGTCTGCGCGCTCTGCCCGGCCCCATCGCCCGAGGCCAAGCCTGACCTTTGCTGCTCAGGGAAAAAAAAAATGGGGATTTTTGAACAGAAAACAACTTGTGAGGAGTGATGGAAAGAACAAAAAAACCCTCTGAGGGCTCACTCTGGGAGAGGAGGGAGGAGCAGAATTCCCAGATTTGTTCCTGCTCCGGCAAGTCTCGTCCCTTGGGAGCTGTGCCATGGTAGTGGCACTGTGGTGACACTGTGGTGGTGGCAGGGACAGGGAGGCCAGGCAGAGGGCACCCCGCTAGGTGGCTGTCTTGGTTTGGAAAGCCAGGAGTCTGCTGAGGAGGGCAGGAGCCTCCCCTGAAATGGAGAATGTAAGCCCTCCCCACCCCTCCGAAATTGGTACAAATTTTAAATTAAGGGGCTCTCAGGAAAAAATATGGGAGCAGGAAATAACAGTTCTTTAATAGGGAAAGGAAAAAAAAAATATTAAAGGGTAAAACAAACAATGCAGGACACTAGAACAACACTGACAGAGTCAGAACCCAAGCTGACACCCTGTGGGTCAGGGTGTTGGCAGCAGTCCCATTGGAATTGTGGCTCAGCCCTCCTGCAGTGTCAGGGCTGGTTCTGCTGGAGCAGGGATCCTGGACAAGGGTGGAGTCTTCCTCTGAAGATCCAGGGGCAGAGGCAGCTGCTGCTCCTCTGGGGAATCCAGTGAAGAAGCCGTGCTGGTGTCTCAAAAACCTCTGGATTATATCCAGGCAGGAATTCTTGGCTGGTGTTCCAGAATTTTCAGATTATATCCAGGCAGGAATGCTTGGCTGGTGTTCCACAATCTCCAGATTATATCCAGGTAGGAATGCTTGGCTGGGGTTCCACAATCTCCAGATTATATCCAGGTAGGAATGCTTGGCTGGTGTTCCAGAATCCCCAGATTATATCCAGGCAGGAATGCTTGGCTGGTGTTCCAGGATCTCCAGATTATATCCAGGCAGGAATGCTTGGCTGGTGTTCCAGAATCCCCAGATTATATCCAGGCAGGAATGCTTGGCTGGTGTTCCACAATCTCCAGATTATATCCAGGTAGGAATTCTTGGCTCCTCCCTCTGGGCTCACCTCTCCCAATGGGATGCTGTAGTTCTTATCAGCCATGCAGTGACATTCAATAGCTGTTATCAGCAATGTCCCCTCCTGAGGGAGGTGTGATTGTGGTCACTCAAAGAGAGAGATAAGGCAAACTGCCCACTTGACAAAAGATAATCTGCCACACAGATGGTAATGGAAAACATCTTCCATTGTAACTTTCAATAGTGGCAATGCCCATCCATGCCTCAGCCCCGGATTTGGGATGTGCAGAACCTTGGGATTCTCGGAATTCTGTGCTCTGGCCCTGGCAGGAAGTGGCACCAGAGCAGTGTGGCGGTGAGTGAAGGGACCCCTGGGCAGGCTTGGAGCTCTCCCACACATGGCTCCTGCTCTCACTGGGGGAACGAGGCCCTCTCTGCATCCAGACATTCCCAAGTATCCAGGAAAGACCGGGAGGGAGGGAGGGAGGGATGCACCTCCCAGCCCCCACCCCTCTCCCTGCCCTTATCTCAGGTTTACGGCACAATCTGCAGCCCTGCCTTTAGATAAAAGGGGCGATAGCGAGGGCGTGCAAAGTTTAGAGCCTCGTTTTTCTCCTTTCAGGCAAAGGCAAAGGATATAAAACCAAGAGCGAGGCACCGATAAAAGGAGAAAAGTTGTATTTCTTCCAATAAAACCCCAACAGCGGCTGCTTCCTGCGGCCTCCGGGCCGGGATCAAGAACTGTCAACCCCATTTTTGGCAGCTCCAAAATCCTGGGATGCTGCTGCCATTCCCAGCTCGGGAATCACTCCAGGTTCATGCCATAAATCCGGGATAACAGCTCTGCCCATGATGGGATCCTGGAAAACCAGAGATGCTCCAGGGGCTGTCCCAGTGCCACCATTCCCAGCCCAGCTGGGAACACTCCTGGATGAAGGAACAAAAAAATCAGGAACCATGGGCAGGTCTGGGGTGAGCACAGAGCAACCTCGTGGATGTTCTCTGCCCCTTTCCCCCACTTTACCAATAAAATAGACAGAAATGTTTAAAAAGCTGATTTTTTTTGGTAATTCTGGGCCTCACCATGGCTCAGGCTGATTTAACAGTCTCAGGGACATTCCTTTGTTTACAAATCAATATTTCGCCCAGGAACAGCAGGACCTGCCATAAATATCCTCGTAAATATCCTCATAAACACCCTCATAAATATCTCCATAAACAACTTCCCAGCCACCTGAACCCCATCCACAGGTTCCCCTGGCATGGATCCCACAAGGAGCCCCATGCTGCCTGGGCCAGGGAGGATTTTTGGGATCTGCTGGGATCCAGGTGGCCTGGAAAAGGTTAAAATTAAAAGAAAAAGTTGAAAAAAGGCCCAGGGAATGCAGAGCCTTGCAGACAATTCCTGTATCTGAGCTTTGGAATTGCCCCTGCTCATTATTGAATGGAGTGGGTTTGGGAAATTCAGGGAATTTGTTTTCTCTTGCAGTGGAATAATCCATTACAATAAATGATTAAATTTACAATAAATAGGAACACAATAGGAACAATACAAATTTACAATAAATGATAAATTTACAATAAATAGGAACATTCTGAGGCTCTCAGGTGCTGGAGAGGGAAAAAAATTGAGGGAAAAGGTGAAGAAACAAGAGAGCAGGGGCTGTGAGCCTGCGGAGCTCCAGGGATCTTCCAGGAATCCCATTGGATTGGGAATGTGCTGGGACTAGGACAGCACTTCCAGGAATCCCATTGGATTGGGAATGTGCTGGACTGGGACATCAGTTCCAGGAATCCCATTGCATTGGGAATATGGTGGGAGGAACTTCCAGGAATCCCAGTGGATTTGGGAATGTGCTGGGAGGAACTTCCAGGAATCCCATTGGATTGGGAATGTGCTGGACTGGGACAGCAGTTCCAGGAATCCCATTGCATTGGGAATATGGTGGGAGGAACTTCCAGGAATCCCATTGGATTGGGAATGTGCTGGTGGCTCCCTGCTCCTGCTAGGAATTCCTAGAAATTCTAGGATTTGGATGTATTTAACCCCTGGAAGTGTCCCAGGCTGGAGGGTTTGGGGCATGCTGGGATCATGGCAGGTGCACATGGATGGGATTTATGGTCCCTTCCCACCTCATCCACCGTGGGATAATCCTGTTTTTGGGGTTAAATGGCTCAAAGCTGATCCCAAATCTCCATCCCAGCCCTGCCTGGGCTGTGGGACACCTTTCCTTGGGGTGGGGAGGTCCCAAATGTCCACTCTGAGGTGGCAGCAGCCCCTTCTGGTGCAGGGGAACCCCCAAACCAGCCGTGCTGGGAAGAAAGGAGCAGCAGAACACCACCAGCATGCAATTATCATCGACCGGGATTTTATGATGCTTCAGAAATAAAAAAATACAGAAAGAAAAAAAAAAAAAAAAAAAAAAAAACCAACGAAAAAAACACCAAAAAATAATTAAAAAAAAAATCAAAAAACCAGGATAAACCCAACTAAACCCCAAGGCGGCAGAAGAAGAGAGGAGGAGGCAAAGAGAGCAATCGGGGAATCATTCTCGGCGCAAATTGCCCTCGGGAAAGGAACGTGTCAGAGCAGATTGAGGGATGGTGTCATCCCAGGGGAGGCAGCGCAGACGGAAACAAATCCCGGCAGGAAAAGCTGCTGAAAACCGAGGGAGACCCCCGGGATCCTCCTCTGCTCCCCCCTCCCCTCCGCAGAGACCCGGCTGCCCTTTATGAGCAATAAAACCCCAAACGGCACGAGCAGGGAGGATAAATGACAAAGAGGGGGTTAATGAGAGGAAGATTAATTGCTGGAGAACCCCACGGCGCCACAAAACGCTGCTGGGCTGTCCCCAGGGCTGGGCTTTGATTTGTCACCGCTCACGGGGGTGTGACAGCCCCTGTCCCCCGGCCCTGCGCCCCCATCCTGACCCCAATGTCCTCCAGGTGCCCAGGAGGGGCAGATATTCCCTATAAATCATCGGCGGATGAGGCAGCCCTGAAATCAGCACCTGCCCTTTCCGAGAGCCGCTTTCCCTTTTCCCAATGCCCGTGGAGGGGAGGATTTGGGATGCAGGGGGAGGATTTGGGATATGTTGAACAAATCTCAGGTAGAGGGGAGGATTTGGGGTGTGGAAATCAGGATTTGGGACGTGCTCAACAAATCCCAGGTGGAGGGGAGGATTTGGGATGTGGAGGGAACGATTTGGGATGTGTCAGACACATCTCATGTGGAGGGAACAATCTGGGATGTGGAGGGAACAATTTGGGATGTGGAGGGGAGGATTTGGGGTGTGGAGGGGAGGATTTGGGGTGTGGGGGGAACAATTTGGGATGTGGAGGGGAGGATTTGGGATGTGGAGGGGAGGATTTGGGGTGTGGAGGGCAGGACTTGGGATGTGTTGAAAAAATCTCAGGTGGAGGGGAGGATTTGCAATCTGGAGGGAATGATTTGGGATGTGTCAGACACATCCCACGTGGAGGGGATGATTTGGGATGCAGGGGGAGGATTTGGGATATGCTGAACCAATCTCGGGTAGAGGGGAGGATTTGGGATGTGGAAATCAGGATCTGGGACGTGTTCAACAAATCCCAGGTGGAGGGGAGGATTTGGGATGTGGAGGGAATGATTTGGGATGTGTCAGACACATCGCATGTGGAGGGGATAATTTGGGATGTGGAGGGAACAATTTGGGATGTGGAGGGGAGGATTTGGGGTGTGGAGGGGAGGATTTGGGGTGTGGAGGGGAGGATTTGGGGTGTGGGGGGAACAATTTGGGATGTGGAGGGGAGGATTTGGGATGTGGAGGGGAGGATTTGGGGTGTGGAGGGCAGGACTTGGGATGTGTTGAAAAAATCCCAGGTGGAGGGGAGGATTTGCAATCTGGAGGGAATGATTTGGGATGTGTCAGACACATCCCACGTGGAGGGGATGATTTGGGATGCAGGGGGAGGATTTGGGATATGCGGAACCAATCTCGGGTAGAGGGGAGGATTTGGGATGTGGAAATCAGGATCTGGGACGTGTTCAACAAATCCCAGGTGGATGGGAGGATTTAGGATGTGGAGGGAACGATTTGGGATGTGTCAGACACATCTCATGTGGAGGGAACAATCTGGGATGTGGAGGGAACAATTTGGGATGTGGAGGGGAGGATTTGGGGTGTGGAGGGGAGGATTTGGGGTGTGGAGGGCAGGACTTGGGATGTGTTGAAAAATCTCAGGTGGAGGGGAGGATTTGCAATCTGGAGGGAATGATTTGTGATGTGTCAGACACATCCCACGTGGAGGGGATGATTTGGGATGCAGGGGGAGGATTTGGGATATGCTGAACCAATCTCGGGTAGAGGGGAGGATTTGGGATGTGGAAATCGGGATTTGGGACGTGTTCAACAAATCCCAGGTGGATGGGAGGATTTGGGATGTGGAGGGAACGATTTGGGATGTGTCAGACACATCTCATGTGGAGGGGATAATTTGGGATGTGGAGGGGAGGATTTGGGATGTGGAGGGGAGGATTTGGGATGTGGAGGGGAGGATTTGGGATGTGGAGGGCAGGATTTGGGATGTGGAGGGCAGGACTTGGGATGTGTTGAAAAAATCTCAGGTGGAGGGGAGAATTTGCAATCTGGAGGGAATGATTTGTGATGTGTCAGACACATCCCACGTGGAGGGGATGATTTGGGATGTGGAGGGGATGATTTTGGGATGTATCAGACACATCCCATGTGGAGGGAATGATTTGGGATATGTTGGACACATCCCACATGGAGGGGATGATGGAGGGGAGGATTTGGGATGTGGATGGGAGGATTTGGGATGTGTCAGACACATCTCACGTGGAGGGGATGATTTGGGATCTGGAGGGGATAATTTGGGATGTGGAGGGAATGATTTGGGATGTGTTGAACAAATCCCAGGTGAAGGGAGGATTTGGTATGTGTCAGACACATCCCACATGGAGAAGATAATTTGGGATGTGGAGAGGATGATTTGGGATGCGAAGGGAACAATTTGGGATGCAGAGGGGAGGATTTAGGATGGGAGAGCTCCAGGAGAGCCAGAGCTGCCAGATTTCATGGGTTTTGGGTCAGGATCTGAGGTGGGATCCATCACATCCCTGATTTGCACCAGCACATGTTTGGGACCTTCATCCAGGTCAGGTGTCCAAGAGGAGTGGGACAATCCTGTGGGGGGGTTTCACTGGAGGTGGGATGAGAAGTGGGATGGGCTCTGCTGGATCTGTGGGATGAGTTGGAGATGTGGGATGAGATCTGTCTGAAGTAGAATGAGCTGTGGGAGATGTGGGATGAGATCTGTCTGAAGCTGTGGGAGATGTGGGATGAGCTCTTCTGGATCTGTGAGATGAGCTGTGGGATGAACTCTGCCCAAGCTCCATCTCTCGGAAAAACAGGATTGATCTGGAACCCCTGGAGCTGGGAATGAGGGTCAGAGCCCTCCAGCCTCCATCCCAGCTCCGTCCCACCTCTCCAAGAGGATCTGGAGCAGAGCCCGGGTTCTGACAGTGGATATTTAATGATTTCCCCCAGGGCAGAGCTCAGGCAAACAGGTTTGTCATTTATTTCCACAGATTTCCTGGAGTATTATTAATTTCCCAGGATAAACTCCATTAGGAGAAGGCATTAATTTCTGGGATATAACTTATTCACAGCTCTGCAGACAGGGATTCCACCGGTTAAGAATTACTCAAATATTGATCTGGACATTTCTAATTAACTTTGCCCATGTGTTAATATGCATACACCCCCAAATTGATTTTGGACGGCCCAATAATGAGATTTAATACCTGAGGTAACGTATATTTATGTGTTTAATTATTAGATTCATTAGCAATTTTAATAAATGCTCTCGGCTCGGGATTGAAGCACCGCTCTTGACACTTGTTGACTTTCCCTGTCGCTGCCTCAGCAGAGGAAGGAGAGACAAAAGCCCTGCCTGGGAAGCAATTAACACCTTGTGTAATTATTAATACATTCCCCGTGCCTGCAGCGTGGTTGGGTTTGAAACCGAGGCCATCTGGGAGAAGAACAAAAATATCTGACGGGTTCCTGGCACTGGGGGGGGAGCAGGGAGTGTGAAATCCGTGTGGGGAAGCAGCAGGAGAACGGCACGGAGAGAGACAGAGCTCCAGGGGGAAATTCCAAACCCCAAATTCCCAAATCCCAAATTCCCAAATCTCCAAATTCCCAAATCTGAAATTTCCAAATCCCGAATTCCTGCTGCATTTCCATGGCAGAGAAGGGATGGGATGACCCCAAGGATGTGGGGATGGTGGTCCAGGAGCTGCTGCTGGGGTGGGGATGTTCTGCCTCAAATCTCGTCTTTTCCTTCCCAAATATCCAGGTTTTCCTGCAGCATCAACCTTGGAATACCCCTATCCGTACTCAAATCCAATCCCAAATATCCAGGTTTGCCTGCACATCAACCTTGGAGCACCCCTATGCACACCCAGATCCATCCCAAATATCCAGGTTTTCCTACAGTATTGATCTTGGAGTGCCTCTATCCATACCCAGATCCAGCCCCAAATATCCAGGTTTTCCTACAGTATTGATCTTGGAGTGCCCCTATCCACACCCAGATCCATCCCAAATATCCAGGTTTTCCTGTGGCATTGACCTTGGAGTGCCCCTATCCACACCTGGAATCTTTTGGGGTGGAGAGACCTGAAATCTCACCTCAGGATGGGATCTATCCCATTCCAGCCATCCTATCTCAGGGTGGGATTTCCCATGGCCAGGGACACCTTCCCCAATCCCAGGCTGCTCCCAGCCCCTTCCAGCATGGATTTGAACACTCCCAGGGATGTGATATCCCCCAAAAATGATGGAATTGGGCATTTTGGAGCCATGCAAAGCCCCCCTGGATCCCCCTCTTGGAGTATCCCAGGGTCCATCCCCTCTTCCAAGCTGGAATTGCTTCCCAAGTGCCTGAACTACTGCAACCTCTCAGTCTGAACCATTGCCCCCATTTATTTTGGGCTCCGTTTCTATTCTGCCATCCTGGAGCCACAAATATCCTGTAAAAAAACAACTCCTTTCCCAGAGATTTACAGCCTTGTGTCCCAAATCCATCACGGGAATGGCCTCATCCTCCCCCCACGATGACTCCAGGCCCGAGACGTGGCCGCTAATAACCTAAAAACCCATTTTTGAAGGGTTTGTGTCCAGCTGCTGCCACCTCATCCCAACATTCCCCCCTCCCTCGCGTGCCCGCGGACGCCTGGGCAGCCTCGCAGCGTTTCCGAGCACTCAGTTATAATTTGGTGCTGGGACCATTGGGAAATTGCCGACAATTTGGATGAAAATGGTTGGAAAATTGCAGTGTTTAGGCCCATTTTGCTGGGCTGTGTGTGTGCAGAAATTGCAGAGGAAAACACTGGAAGAGGCCAGCTTGGAAACAGGCACTGGAATCCTGCGGGTGCCGGGATGTCCCCAGGGTGTTCTGGATTTGTAAATAAACGTGTAAATCCAGGCAAAGAAATTGGCCCTGAGGGAAGCAAAGGGCAGGGAAAAATTGGGAAAAGGGGATGGGAGGGGAGGGGGCGCCCTGGGAGGCTGTGGCCGATCCCACAATATTCCCAGATGAAGCTCAGTTTGGGCAGGGCTGTGGTTGTCCTCAACACTTGGAGTTGTTCCGGCGTCTTTTTGGGAATAAAACATCCCAGGGGTTGTTTATGTGTTTGCCCAATGACGGTTTGTACATTTCTCCCAGGAATTTGTCCCAAATTTTGCCTGTTGGGATTGTTGATGCACCTCAGGGAGAGCAAGAAGGTCTTGGTGCTTCCCCCACCCATTTTTAATTATTCCATGATGAAAGGCCTTTTCCAACCCAACCAATTCCATGTTCTTATGAAATGTCTTTTCCACTCAAATATGATTCTCTGAGAAGACTTTTCCAACCCAAACATTTCCGTGACTATATGGAAGGTCTCTTATCCCAACAATTCCATGGCTCTATGAAAGGTTTTATACCCCAACAATTCCATGGCTCTATGAAAGGTTTTATATCTCAACAATTCCATGGTTCTATGGAAGGTCTTGTATCCCAACAATTCCGTGGTTCTATGAAAGGTTTTTTGTCCCAACAATTCCATGGTTCTATGGAAGGTCTTGTATCCCAACAATTCTGTGGTTCTATGAAAGGTTTTTTATCCCAACAATTCCATGGCTCTATGGAAAGCTTTTTTATCCCAATGATTCCATGGTTCTCTGAAGGGTATTTCCCCCCAAAACAATTCCATAATTCTGTGACTGCATGAAGAAACTGGAAGGGAAATATTTATGCAAAGCTGCCGCTCACCTCACCCCAAATCCCACTTTTTCCCCATTTCCCAAAACCCACTTTTTCCCTATTTCCCAGATACCACTTTTCCTCCATTTCCTAGATCCCCTTTTCCCTGTTCCCAAGCCCAGGAGCCCCACGATGTCCATGGCAGTTTTGGTTCCACCCCAAAACCTTGGCAAAGCCCCCAGAAGTGGGAGAGGAACGCAGGGAAGAGATGGAACCAGAGGAATTCTCCCAGTCTGGCTTCCCTGGCCGGAATGCGCTGCTAATTAACCGGCAGACAAACAGCAGCCGGGCTCTAATTTGCATAAATCTGCATCGTCAGCCTGGGAGGTAAACAATGGCAGCAGGAGGGGGATTCGCTCCTCATTCAGTGGGAATTATCAGGGAGGGACCCGAGGTTCTGAGGCAAACCCTGAAATCACAACGCAATTCCCAAGCCTGGGCAGAGCTGAGCTCAGGGTTTGCATTTTCTGGAGTCACAGGGAGCCACAAATCAGCCCCAAATCCTCATATCCAGCCACCCGCTGACCTCTCCCTCTCCCCAGTGAAGGTTGGGAGCACAAAGTGTAAAACTGAACAATCAGAAGGTTTTTTGCTGGATGGGAAGGAAGCCCCTGGAGGGTTTCCAGGAGCTGTGTGGAACGCTGCACTCCCGTCCTCAGGAAAGCTCCTTGATCCTGGCTCGGCCTCAGCCACACAGGAGCTTCCAGGAGATGAGGAGTCAGAGGAATCACTCGGCTCCAGACAACTGCTCCAAGGTCTGTGCCGAGTCAGGATTTTCCAGGAGCTCTTTTCCAGCTCCATGGTCATTATTCAGATTTTCTGGTGCTGTTTTCTCTGTGCAGACTCCAGGCTTTTTAAACTTTTTTTTTTTTTCTTTTCCCCTAAGAACCTCACCATTACTGTGGATACTTTTCCTTTAATACTGCAAGGATTAAACAGAAATAATTCTCCTTTTGTGCTTCCTCCCTGCCTGGACGCTGACCTCGGTGCTGAGCTCAGCTGGCCTCAGCTGGGGCTCTTTTCCAGGCCAGGAAAAGGGAATTAATCCCATCCCTCCATCCTTCCATCCCTGCCCGAGGATAGAACAGGGGTTGGTAAATCAGGATTTAGGGAAATCAGGAATTATTTGCCCCAAGATCCACATCGAACATCCCCTGGCAGAGGTGGGAGCTTCCTGGATCCAGAGATTCACCTCAGGACTTGGTGGAGAGATTGAATTTCTTTGCGTTCCCAGGGATTTTGTGGGAAATCAGGAATTATTTACCCCAGGATCTACATCAAACACCGCCTCGCAGAGGTGGGACCTGCCTGGATCCAGGGATTCACCTCAGGGCTTGGTGGTACTGAATAAATTGTATTTCCTCGCATTCCTGGACATTTTGTGAGAAATCAGGAATTATTTGCCCCATCAAACATTCCCTGGCAGAGGTGGGAGCTTCCTGGATCCAGGGATTCACCTCAGGACTTGGCGCAGAGATTGAATTTCTTTGCGTTCCCAGGGATTTCGTGGCAATTCTGGGATAAACGGACCCAAACAAATCCAAGCTGTGGGAAAGTTCTGGAAAGACCAGAGGGAATTTGCCGCTGTGGGATGCACTGGTGGCCTCATTCCCTGGGAAATCCGTTGCCACGGGAATGGAGGGAATCTCCAGTGCGTTCGAATCCCAAAGAGTTAACGAGCCGAGCGATTAAAAGCCGTGCATCGCGTCTTCCTCGAAATTCTTGAAGGACTTCCAAAGGGAAGGAGGGAAGCGCTGGAAGGGCTCTGATCCCCCTCCTTCCCCCGGCGCGGATTTGTGATGTGCGGGAGGCAGATGAGAGAATTCCTGCTCGGCACCGAGCAGGGATGAGAGATTAAATCAACCTGCTCGGCCCCGCTCCCCGCGCTCGCTCGCAGATGCTGAAATATTTATTTAAAGGAGAAGGAGAGGGGGGATGGCAGGAGGGGGAAACACGGAATTAAAATGTTCATTAGCTTACAAGGCGTGTTTAATGGGAGCCTTGTTTCAGCTGGATAAAGGATTCCCTGCATTTCTCCCATTCTGGGAAAGGCTGGGAACAAACACCTGGGGAGGGCATGGAGAGATGGGAGTGAGGGGCATCTCTCCCTAAATCCATCTATTTCTGGCTTTTCCAGGATTATTTCACCCCATGCTGGTGGAGGAGCTGGGGCGGGATTGTTGAGATGGGGTTTGGGATTCTCCAGGGTTTTTTTAATGTTGGGGTGCTCAGAGATCTCTCAGCTGCCTGTTGGATCCATATTCCAAATTTCCCATGGGGATTCCTCACTTTGCCCTGGAACAAAACCACTCCCTGAGCAAATCCATGGGTGGGACCCATATTCCCATTTTTCCTTCAAGATTCCTCAGCTTTGCCCTGGAACAAACCAAGTTCCCACATCACTTGGAATTTGTCTCCCCTGCAATTTTTTCCTGGAGCAACCAGATTGGAAAAACATCTTACATGGAAATCTTCATGGAATGGGAGAAAGGAAGATGTAAAGTGGGTGGATTCTGGGGGAAATAAAGGGGTTTGTTCTCGGTGCCAGTTAATGAAATTAGAAAATGGAGACGAGCCGGGCTGATATCCTACAGGGAAAGATAAAATATGTTGGGAAAAAAAAAACCAACAAACCCAACCAAAAAAAAGAAAAAAAAAAGCCCACAATACTGCAGCTCCTTGGAAATGTCAAAATATTGCATTTCCCAGGATGATAAAGATGGAAGAAATAGCCGGGTTTCAGTTTCAAGTGCCACGTCATCGCTCTTCCCCTCTATAATTTTTATTCAAATGGGAAAGTGCCAGGTAGTCGTTCCAGAGGGAATCCAAGGTTTATCCTGGGAAAGGGCCTGGGAACAAGGCTGGGAGTGCCACCCCCAGGGGGTGATGCCACTGCTGCCACCCTGGGGCTTCCGTGGGGTTTTGGGGGCAAATCCAGTGGGGTTTTCCAATGTGCATCCATTTTCCAGTGTGTATCCATGGGTTTTTCCAATGTATATCCATTCATTTTTCCGCTGTATATCCATTTTCCAGTGTGTATCCATGTATTTTTCCAATGTATATCCCCTTTTCTAGTGTGCATCCACGAGTTTTTCCAATGTGTGTAGATTTATTTTTCCACTGTATATCCATTTTACATGTATATCCATTTATTTTTCCTCTGTACATCCACTTTTCTAGTGTGTATCCATGGGTTTTCCCAGTGTATATCCATTTTTCCAGTGTATATATATTTTTCCAGTATACATCTATTTTCCCAGCATGTATCCAGTATATTTTCCCAGTGTATATCCATTTTTTTTGAGCATTTATCTATTTTCTCAGCATGTATCCAGTTCATTTTCCCAGTCTGCATCCATTTTTGGAGCATATATCTGGTTTTTGAGCATATTTCTATTTTTCCAGCATGTATCCAGTGTATTTTCCCAGTCTGCATCCATTTTCCAGTGTATATCCATTTTTTGAGCAAATATATATTTTCCCAGTGTGTTTCTATTTTTCCAGCATGTATCCAGTATATCTTCCCAGTCTATATCCATTTCTGGAGCATATATCTATTTTCCAGTGTATATCTATTTTTCCAGCACGTATCCAGTGTATTTTCCCAGTCTATATAAATTTTCCAGTGTATATCCATTTTTCCAGTGTATATATATTTTCCCAGTGTATATCCATTTTTTGAGCATATATATCCATTTTTTTTGAGCGTATATCTATTTTCACAGCATGCATCCAGTGTATTTTCCCAGTCTGTATCCATTTTTGGAGCATATATCTGGTTTTTGAGCATATATCTATTTTCCAGTGTATATCTATTTTTCCAGCATGTATTCAGTGTATTTTCCCAGTCTATATCCATTTCCAGTGTAAATCCATTTTTTGAGCATATATCCACGTTTTTCCAGTGTATATATATTTTTCCAGTACATATCTATTTCCCCAGCATGTATCCAGTATATTTTCCCAGTCTGTATCCATTTTTTGAGCCTATAACTATTTTTCCAGCGTATATCCAGTGGGAGGGTGGAATGAAATGGATGCCCCATTCCCAGTCCACTCTCCCCATTTAACAATGGAAAAAACTCTGGATGGAAGAACCTGGGGGATGGAAGAACCCGTGGGTGCTGTTGGTGACAAAAAGGGACAACTCCGATCTCCCCAAAGAGCTGTGCCAACCTCAGCTTTTAAATCCAGCAGCCCTTCGGAATCAGGCAGATGTTTCCAGGAGATTTCCCAGCACATTTGGAAGCCTGGAGGGATTTTTTTATCTCCTTTTTTTTTTTTTTTAATTCCAAGCGTTGTCATAAAAGCTCTGGGAGGCAGAGGGTGAAGCGGCGACATTTTAACTCCTCTCTTTAGTCCCTAAATGAAAGTCTTTAAATGGGATGGTTTTGGAATAAACTTCCCGATGTGCATTAAAGGAACAGCTGGAGAAGGGACAGCAGGAATATCAAGTTATTCATTCCTGATTATCTCAGGAATTTTGGGGTTTATTGGCTGCAAAGGGAAGAATTTTCTCTCTGCCCCTCACAGACCCATCCTGAGCTTCCACCTGGGATGAGCTCTGGAGTTCCTTGGACCCAGCTGACCCTGGGCAAATCCTCATTCCCATCCCAAAACCCTTTGGGAGGAAAGGATTCCATGATTTCTCCAAGGGCTGATTTTCCAGGGCTTCCTAAAGCAGGGAAAGCCAAAACAAACCTCCTCCAGCTAAGAAATTTGGGTATTTTTATCCCTCCTTCCCTCTAATGATGCTCCTCTCCTGATCCCGGGGTGGTAGAGCAGCACCAAACCCTGGATCCTGGGAATATCAAACATTCAGGAGCAGATAACAAGGAGGGAAGGGAAAGGAAGCTTTTCCCAGGGGAGAGGAGCAGGCTTGGATGGAAAATAAAAATCCCAGAGGGGCTCAGGACTGGGAAAAGGTGGGAAGGGGTCTCTGTCACTCATTCCAGGCCTCCCTGGCTCCATGAAAATCCCAGGGAATGCTGGGTGGGATTTTGAGCCCTTTGCCTTCCCTGAGCCCTGCTCGGGACCTCTGCCTTCTCCAGCAGCAACGTGCAGTCCTCAGCCTTTGGAATAAAGGAATTATTCCAGAGGTGAGGCCAATTATCCCTCGGTGCTGTTAATTCGGTGTTTAGGAAGGCAGGAAGCAGTTCCAGGGCTCTGGAATTACACCAAGCATGTGAACAAAAAGCAATTAAAATTCCTGATCCTGCTGATCCATACACAACCTCCCTGCCCCCCCTCATTGTTTTGGTGGGTTTTTTGTGGAATTCCAAGTCATTAAAGGCACTAATTCTGCTCTTATGAGGGTTGTAGAGGAGCTGAACCCTCCTTGACCCCTTTGGTAACATCACAGCCCAAAACTTGGGGTTTTATGAGGTTTTATGGGGTTTCCCCATCTCATCCAGGGTCAGGAACAGAAGCCAGCCCTGATCAGGCCTGGAATTAAAAACAAAGCCAGCAAAAATTAAAAATAACACGTGAGGAATCAAAAATACATCTCCAACCTGCAAAATCAACCAGGGGAGGAAGGGCAGGGCCGGGCCAGGATCATCCCAGGGATGCAGAGCCTGAGGAAGCACAGGGTGAATTTTTCATCAAAGGTGGCAGGACCGGTGTCGGGGGGCAGAGGGGGGGGGTTTATCTTTATCTTTTATCTCTGCTGGAATGCCCAGAGCCAGAAGGATCAGCTGGAAGGATCCCTCTGCCTGTTCTGGATGATTTATACATCTGGAGAAAGGCAGAGCGTGGCTGGGAAGGGCCGAGGAGGATCCCGCTGGGTGGGAACATCCCAGATCTCCTCCACGTTCTCTGCTCCTCCCTCTCCTCCTTGGAACCATTTCTGCCTTTTTCCCCTAGCTTGGAATCCACAAAAGCCAAGGCAGCATCCGGGAGTGAAAGGTGGCAAATCAGGGATTTGTAACCCACAAAACTGTCTGTCTCCACCTTTATTTCAGGCTGGGAACATTTCTAATTTGAGACATTCCAAAGTGGAATTTCCCCTCATATTTCCATGGGTGTTTCCTGCAGGGACCGATCCCACTTCAGAGAGAAAATCCATGGGTACCCAAAGGAGTCCTGAGGCCTTTGGTGGCCTCCTGAGCATCCCTTGCTCAGGCCTTGGATTCCCAGTGGGAATCCTTGGGAAGCCCAAGGCTGGAGTACAGAGAGACACTCCGCTCCCAAACCCTCCTAAACAACCCCAACCATTCCCAT
Organism: Melospiza melodia melodia; assembly: GCF_035770615.1. Taxonomy (NCBI): domain Eukaryota; kingdom Metazoa; phylum Chordata; class Aves; order Passeriformes; family Passerellidae; genus Melospiza; species Melospiza melodia. Next base: position 9,802,597 of record NC_086216.1, on the reverse strand, counting down.
TTATACCTCCAAAAACCCCTTTTCCTCAAAAAATCCCAACCCTTGAGTACCTCTTGCTCACACCTTGGATTCCCAATGGGAATCCTCGGAAAATGTGAGGCTGGAGTACAGAGGGACACTCTGCTCCCAAAACCTCCTAAATACCCCCAACCATTCCCATTTATTCCCCCAAAATATCCCTTTTTCCCCCAAAATCCCAAACTCTCAGCATTCCCTTGCTCAGGCCCTGATTCCCAGTGGGAATCCTTGGAAAGCCCAAGGCTGGAGTACAGAGAGATGCTCCGCTCCCAAACCCTCCTAAACAACCCCAACCATTCCCATTTATACCTCCAAAAACCCCTTTTCCTCAAAAAATCCCAACCCTTGAGTACCTCTTGCTCACACCTTGGATTCCCAATGGGAATCCTCGGAAAATGTGAGGCTGGAGTACAGAGGGACACTCTGCTCCCAAAACCTCCTAAATACCCCCAACCATTCCCATTTATTCCCCCAAAATATCCCTTTTCCCCCCAAAATCCCAAACTCTCAGCATTCCCTTGCTCAGGCCCTGATTCCCAGTGGGAATCCTTGGAAAGCCCAAGGCTGGAGTACAGAGAGATGCTCCGCTCCCAAACCCTCCTAACTACCCCAACCCTTCCCATTTATATCTCCAAAAAAACCCTTTTCCCCAAAAAATCCCAACCCCTGAGTACCTCTTTCTCACACCTTGGATTCCCAATGGGAATCATTGGAAAATGTGAGACTGGGGAAGAAGAACACTCGACTCTCAATCCTTCCAAACTACCCCCAACCATTCCCATTTATGACCCAAAATATCCCTTTTTCCCCCAAAATCCCAAACTCTCAGCATTCCCTTGTTTAGGCCCTGATTCCCAGTGGGAATCCTTGGAATGCCCAAGGCTGGAGTACAGAGAGACGCTCTGCTCCCAAACCCTCCTAACTACCCCAACCCTTCCCATTTATATCTCCAAAAAAACCCTTTTCCCCAAAAAATCCCAACCCCTGAGTACCTCTTTCTCACACCTTGGATTCCCAATGGGAATCATCGGAAAATGTGAGGCGGGGGAAGAAGAACACTCGACTCTCAATCCTTCCAAACTACCCCCAACCATTCCCATTTATTCCCCTAAAATATCCCTTTTTTTCCCCAAAACCCCAATGCTTCAGCATTCCCTTACTCAGGCCTTGGATTCCCAGTGGGAATCCTTGGAAAACCCAAGTCTGGTGTACAGAGGGACACTCAGCTCTAAAACCCTCCTAAATACCCTCAACCATTCTCATTTATTCCCCTAAAATATCCCTTTTTCCCCCAAAAAGTCCAACCCCTGAGCATCCCTTGTTCAGGCCTTGGATTCCCAATGGGAGTCCTTGGGAATCCAAAGCTGGAGTACAGAGGGACAAAACTCTCCTAACGACCCCCAACCATTCCCACTCCCCCAAAAACCCCTTTTCCCCCCAAAATCCCATCCCTGATCTTCTGGAGTTGTTCTGAGCTCCCTCCTCGCTGCCCCTCTAGCCCAGTGGGACCAGGAGGAGATTTTCCAGCTTGGTTTTTCCCTTTCAAAGCAGGGATATCATTCCCGAGGAAGCGGGCACGGCGCGGGGAAGGAGCAGAGCACAAAGGCTGTCACTCGACCGCAGCAGAATGGGGCCAGCAAGCGGTGGCAGCTGAATTTCCTAAGCAACAAAGCTCCCGTTTTCATGCAAATGTCCCTGAGAAATGAAATCCCGGCGAAGAGAAAGGCAGATAATGCGTTATATAAGCAGAATTATCTCGGCACAGACGGATTCTTCCAAGGGTTTGGGGTTTATCCGTGTTTTTTTTTTTTGTATTTATTTTGGAGCCCTCGGCGCCTCGATTGGGGCCGGGGAGGGGATGGCAGAGCAGTTTTATCACCCACAAAGCCCCTCTGGATTGAGAGGTGGATGTGGATAAAACTCGGGAAAAGATTCCGTGCCCCGATAGCGCCGCCTTGCATCCCGCAGGATCCCGGAGCGCTCGGCAAACGTCCATTAATGAGGCCTCAGAGGAGCTCCCGGCCCTGCAATTTTGGAGATGAAGGCTCCGATCCAGCAGGAAGGCAAACGAGATCGGGATGTGCCAGGAGCTGAACTCGGCTCCTCTCCCCTCTCAGCCATTCCATCCCTGCAGAGGCAGCCAGGAAAAGCAGGAATTTTTACCTGGATTTTGTCAGGATGCTCCAGCAGTGCTGCTCTGGGAGATGATTCCAGCTCTGGGAAAAGTGGGGCCCGTCCATGGATCCATCCCAGCAGCTCCCAGCTCCTTCTCCCTCCAGTTCCTATTTTCCTTAATGTTTTTATGCATTTGGGGAGATTTGGGGTCATCACTCTTGCATCCCTCCTGGCTCTTCCTGGCACCCCGTGCTCATGGAACTCATTCCCACCCAGGCAGGACAGGAATTTGAACAGATCCCACCAGATCTGGGATTTAGAGCTGATTCCTGGTGATCCCGTGGATCCCGGTACTGGGTACAAGACCATCAGCATGCCAAGAAAACATCCTGGGATGAGGATTCAGGAACATCTTCAGGCTTTTCCCCTCATTCCCACCAGGAAACCCATCCCAGGAGAAGCCTCATTCCCGGCATGAGGGTATCACCGTACAATCGCTCACATTTCGATTTCGAAGAGAGGCTGGCAAAAAAAATCTGAAATTTTCACCCCATGCTCGTGGAACTCATTCCCACCCAGGCAGGGCAGGAATTTGAACAGAACCCACCAGAATCGGGATTTAGAGCGGATTCCTGGTGATCCCATGGATCTGGGTACAAAAACCGTCAGCATGCCAGGAAAACATCCTGGGATGAGAATTCAGGATCATCCCCAGGCTTTTCCCCTCATCCCCACCAGAAAACCCATCCCAGGAGAAGCTGCATTCCTGGAGTGGGAGTGTCACCATCCAACCCCCCAAATTTCGATTTCAAAGAAAGGCCGGCGAAAAAATCTGAAATTTTGCCGCGTTCCCGCTGCAAAGCCACTCCGGGCTGGAAAATAGGCCAATTTCCACCTTATCTGCTGCCTCCAGCTGGGATGTGAAAAGCTCCGAGGAAAAAAAGCCCATCTCGGCTTTATCTCCTCACCGCAAAGTTTAATTATCCGCGGCTGTTCCGCCGCATTGTGGCCGTGCCCGCGCGGGGACAGCGGCGGTGACAGAGGCTGGGACAGCCACAGATGGCACCTCCCAGGCAGCAATACCTGGACTTTTCCATCTGGGATGGGTCAGGCAGGAATATTTCTCCTTTTTCTTGCTTTTTTAAAAATTTTTATTTTTAATTTTATTTATATATATTTATATATATCTGCCGTCTGTGTCGAGGAGCCGGAATTTCTCAGCTCGCGCTCGTTCCGTGCCCACGTGCGCGGGACCTGTGTGGGATCCGTGAGGAGCCGCGGTGTCCATCAATTATTTATAGCAGGAACGGCTTCGTTTTGCTCCTCCTTTATTCCCCATTAGCTCCGTGGTAAATACAGGGGAAAAAAAAAACAAAGCAAAAAATCAGGGATGGAGGCACCGAGGAGCTCCAGGAATAAATCCACCAAGGAGGGGCAAATGTTAGGGGATGGGGAAGGGCTGGGAGTTGGAGGGAATAAAAAGCTTTAATCCAAGAAGGGTTTAAATACTCTTCTAAATGTCAGCTCCCTAATAGCTTGTCCCGAGTCCCGGCGTGCTGGGAAATGGAAATGATGGCGAGATCCCGTTCCCAACAGGAGCTTTCCCCATTTCCATCTCCTCTCCCTGATCGCTCTGATTGCATTTAATTCATCAATTTCTGTTTGGGTGGGTTTTTTTTTTTTTTTTTTACTTCCTCCTCCACCCTTCCCCTCTTCCTCTCATTTTCTCTCTGGTGTTCAGCCAGAAATTAAATTCTTGCCTTGGGAAGATCTGGGGAGCAATAGAGGGTGATGGTTTTTTATGTTTTAACACCCCCCCTGCTTTGGTGGATTGGGATGTTGGATTAATGGAATATTTAATGCAAAAAGAGTGGGGGGGAAAGGAGGAATTTTGCTAATGGATTTCAATTCCAAACCCCTCAGCCCTGAGGGCCCTTCCAGAAAAATGAGGGCAGTGCTGGAGCCTGGGAGAGCTGTTTGGACCTCCCAGGGTGGGGGTGAAATTCCATAACAAAAGCAAGGAAAACAGAAAAAAAACCAAGGAAAAGCCAAGCTGGTGCACTGAGTTAGGAGGGGGTGCTTAGGTGGGTGTGACATGCCCAGGATTTATCCCACTGAGCAGGAATTTGGGATTCCCAACCCTTGGGATCCGGCTGGTTCAGTTTATTTCCCTTTTTTCCCCACTTTATTTCCCTTTTTCCCCTGCTTTATTTCCCTTTTTTCCCTGCTTTATTTCCCTTTTTTACCCTCTGCAGGCTGGAATTCCCTCCCTGGCTCCAAGGCGTTCTTTTGTTTGTGTTTGTTTATCAAGGACACTGTGGTTTAGGGGGAAAAAAAAAATCCAAAATCCACAGAAGTTGAAAGGCAGAGAGATCAAGATCCGTCATTTTAGGAGAAAACCAACAGTGACTGCAGCGATTCCCGGGAGGATCGGAGCTGTCACCGCTGTCACTTCCTGCTAAACAGCCCTCCAAGAGCATTTGCATGGAAAACACATTTACATGGAAAAGCCATCGCCTCTCTGAGCAGGGGAATCCTGCTGGCAAACAGAATTCTGGGATGGAATGGGCCGGGAGGGATCTTCAGCTCATCCCACCCCTGCCATGGGGACACCTTCCACCGTCCTGGGTTATCCCAGCCTGGCCTTGGGCACTCCCAGGGATCCAGGGGCAGCCCCAGCTTCTCTGGGAATTCCAGCCCAGCCCCTCCCCACCCTCACAGCCAGAAGTTCCTTCCCAAATCTTATCAAATCTCCCCTTCTCCAATCCAAAGCCATTCCCTGTGTCCTGTCCTTCCTTCCCTTGTCCCAAATCTTTTCCAGCTCTCCTGGAGCCCCTCCAGGCTCTGGAAGGGGCTCCAAGATTTCCTTGGATCCTTCCCTTTCCCCACCTTTCCTTCAACACTCCCAGGGATCCAGGGGCAGCCACAGCTTCTCCAGGAATTCCAGCCCAGCCCCTCCTCATCCTCATAGCCAGGAATTCCTTCCCAAATCCCACTGAATCTCCCCTTTTCCAGTGAGAAGCCATTCCCCGTGTCCTGTCCCTCCATCCCCTGTCCCCAGTTCCTCTCCAGCTCTCCTGGAGCTCCTTTCAAGCCCTGGAATGTGCTGGAAGCTCTCCCTGGATCCTCCTCCTCTCCAGGTGAATATTCCCAGCTCTCCCAGCCTGGCTCCAGAGCTGCTCCATCCCTCTGATGCCTCAGTCCAACATCTCCAGCTCCTTCCCGGGATGGGATCCAGGAGCAGCACAATCCAAAGGGAATTTTGGGGCCAGTCCAGCCTTTTCCCAATGGAACAGGACCTTCCTTCCAGCCTTTCCCAGAAGTGAGAGGTGCAGGAGCTGAGGCTGAGCTCCTCCTCCCATCCCTGCCAGCCTCAGGAAGGGTTTGGCATCCTCTGGGAACAGAAAATTCTCCTTTCCCTGGTCCCACAAACCGGGAATGTGGCTCCAACCATTGGAGACATCCTGCTCCTAAATCCAAGGCAGATCCTTCTCCTTCAGGACAGGGTTTGGATCCTTGTTTGGGAATCAAGAGATGAGATCAGTGCAGAGGCTGGGAGGGATGGAAATGCCAACATTCACAACCACGACATGGGATTTCCCAAAGCAACTCTCATCCCTGTTCCCAACAATCCCATCTCCATGGCGCTGAGGCTCTCCAGCTCCAAACCACGTTGGATTTTAATCTCCCTGAAATCCATTCCAAGCCATTCTTTGGGATTCTCCTCCAGGCTCTGCTTTGGGATGATCAGCTCCAGACCACGTTGGATTTTAATCTCTCTGAAATCCATTCCCAGCCATTCTTTGGGATTCTCCTCCAGGCTCTGCTTTGGGATGATCAGCTCCAGAGCATCTGGATTTTAATCTCCCTGAAATCCATTCCCGGCCATTCTTTGGGATTCTCCTCCAGGCTCTGCTTTGGGATGATCAGCTCCAGACCACGTTGGATTTTAATCTCTCTGAAATCCATTCCCAGCCATTCTTTGGGATTCTCCTCCAGGCCCTACTTTGGGATGATCAGCTCCAGACCACGTTGGATTTTAATCTCTCTGAAATCCATTCCCAGCCATTCAGGGATTCTCCTCCAGGCCCTACTTTGGGATGATCAGCTCCAGACCACGTTGGATTTTAATCTCCCTGAAATCCATTCCCAGCCATTCTTTGGGATTCTCCTCCAGGCCCTGCTTTGGGATGATTGAACTTCAGCTTCACCCTGAGGCTTTTGTCAAATTAAATTGCAGCTTTATGGGATTAAATCTATTTATTTTATAGAAATATGGGGTGGGGAAAGCTTGGCTTAATTCCTTGGAGGGAAAACTCTGCCAGGTGAGGGAATTTGGAGCACCTGGACCAGGTTTGGTGGATTTTAAAGCAAAAGGAGCAGTGCCCAGCCTGGATGTCTGGAAAATTAAACCAACCAAGCTCTGGTTGAAATAAAACCTGACCTGGTCATTAATCCTGGGATCCATTTCCAAAGGTCAGGTGCTGATTTAAAAACAACCTCTCTCCATCCCCAGGCAGTTGGGAATTCCTGGGGGAATTTCCATGACCATCATTAGGTAAAATGTCAGGTTCAGCATGGGAAGCGGCAACTTCTGGCCTTAAAAATGACAAATTTGGGCAATTTCAACCAATTCTGCTCTGAAACCCGACCTGTTCCAACTCCAGGCACTGCAGCTCTTTGTCCCTCCCAGTTCCAGGGAGGGAAAGGATGGAAAAAGGGGAAAGATGGGAAAATTCTGTCAGTGGCCGAGCGGGGACAGCCCAGCCACCAAGAGGGGACAGAACATCCCACAGAGCTGGGATAAGCTCAGGGACACAAGGAGGGGCTCAGCTCCTCCCTGGCAAGGCTGGGATTAAAATCCAGCTTTTCACAGCACAGTTTAGGCAGGGTTTTTTTGCTCGAAGCACTGGGTGCTCCCAGATTTTTTTCCATGGGCTGGGAAAAATGAATAATGAAGTGTTGGTTTGGGCGTCTTGGACACAATTAGGGATGAGAACAGCTCCTTGCACTTGGGGGCTGCCCCCAAACAATCCCAAACCCTCCTTTTCCTCCAGAAATCATTTGGGAATTGTTTAGAAGGATAAATTAGGAGTTAATTCAATCAGGGAGGGAGGCTCAGGCAGGGAGGGATTTGGGATGTAAAACTGAGAGATTCCAGCTCCACTTCGTCCTTTCCCCATGATCCAGGGAGAAGTTTCCATCTGGCCAAGGAATCCTGTGTCACTCCAGAGCACACAAATGATCCCAAAAGCCCTGAGGGAGTCAGGCTGGCAGATGTTGGAGCAGATTTCCGAGGTGCTGCAGGGGGCACGTGCAGGAAGATACATATTCCCTGGTGGAGATATTCAGAAAATAGGGAAAAATCCCTGAGAATGTGGCCAGGTCAGAGGTCCTGACTGGGTAAATCAGAAAAATTCCAGGGCCAAATCCTGGCCCAGGAAAACATGGGGAGATTTGGTGCAGAACGAGCTGCTTGGGTTTGTACCACCTTGACAAAAATCCAGGATGAGCGACGGGATCGTGGAATGATTTGGGTGGGAAGGACCTTAAAATTCATCCCATTCCATGCCCTGCTATGGACAGGGACATCTCCCACCATCCCAGATTGCCCCAAACCCTTCCTTGGTAAAATCCAACATGAAAACCACCCCAAGAAATTTCCTGGATTTGTGGAGGATGTGTAATTTCATCCCAGCTGGAACTTTTTAATCCCGAATTTTCTTCTTACTGTTAAATCCCAAAAATTCCAAGTTCATCCTGTTCCACCCCATTCCTTGGACAGGAACACCTCCCACCTGCCCTAGGTTGCTCCAAGCAATTCCACGGTTAAATCCAACGTGAAAACCATCCCAAGAAATTTCCTGGATTTGTGGAGAACATGTAATTTCATCCCACCTGGGACTTTTTCATCCTGAAATTTTCTTCTTACTGTTAAATCCCAAAAATTTTAAGTTCGTCTTGTTCCACCCCATTCTTTGGACAGGACCGTCTCCCACTATCCCAAGGTGCTCCAAGTCATTCTGGGGTTAAATCCAACATGAAAACCATGCCAAGAAATTTCCTGGATTTGTGGAGGATGAGTAACTTCATCCCCACAAAAACATCCATGGAAAAGCTGAAATCTGATTGATGAGGGCCCCTGTCCTGTTGGAATCAATAATTCCCCATTTTCCTCCCGTCTTTTGCCACACCAGGGTGTTCCCACTCCACGTTTGGCACCAGATTTCCTTCCTCCAGGAGAAAATCCCATTATTTCCGTGTATTTAATCACAGAAACTCTTCCTTGATTAACGTTCGGGGTCCTTGGGGAAGGAGGGAGTGAAAAAGAGAAGGAAAACAACGCAGAATTGGCGCCAGCAGCCAAACAAGGAGAGGATGATGGATAAGGAAAGGGAGGAGAGGGAATTGGGCTCTTCCCTTCTCCAGCAGCCCCGCAAATCCCATCCCTCCGTTCCCTGTGAATTCCCAGCCTCTGGCAGGGGGTTTCCCAATATTAATTAACTTTATTTATCACTGCTGGCAGAGTGGCTCCTGCAGTAAATCAAGCAATTAAAGCCTCGGGATTGCCCTGGGAAGGGAAGGATCCAGGTGCCAGGGAGGATTTGTTTTCTGCTTCATGTTTTATTCACACGCTCTCTGCTGCTTCTGTCCGGAGTGGAGGAATTCAAATTCGCTGTTTGGCAGCAAAAAATGCCAAAGGAAAGTCAAAAGGGCTCCCTAAAATCTCCCTCAGCTTTGGCCAAAAAAAGAAGTCATGGCACCAGGGTGAGACTTGGATTTGGCTCCCCAAAATCTCTCTCAGCCTTGGCCAAAAAAAAAAAGGATTCATGGCACCAGGGCGAGGCTTGGAGAGGATAAAGCTTCTCAGTTGGTCCTGCCGGTGAAGTTAAAAGCAGAAAAACTGTAAAAAATATTTTAAAAATTAAATTAATTTTATTGAATTTATAAATTATGAAATTTATTAGTTACATAATGTATTGTTTCCAAATTTTAAAATTATTAAGATTTATTATATTCATTATTAATCATTATATTTATTGATAATTATATTTATTTATTATTTATGGTTTCTAAAAATTTACATTAATTATTATTTATTATATTTATTATTAATTATTTTATTTATTGTTTATTATATTTATTTATTATTATTTATGCTTTCTAAAATGTAAACTTATTCTTTAGGAATTATGTTTTTCATTTCAAAACTGGGAGTTGAATGGAGTAAAATGGGAGTTGAGTAAGAAAAATGGGAGTTTCAAATAAGAAGGTAAAAAGGAGCAAATGGAAAAAAGAACTCTAAAGAGTTAAAGCTGCTCCTGCCCGTGTTCAGTCCTGGTTGTTTTCCCCAAAATCATGGAATTTGGAGGCTGGAAAAGACCCCCAGGACCAAAATTATTCCTTCTGGGGATGCCAGGGACACCCTGCAGGCTCCAGAGCTGGGGAGAACCTGGAGCTCGCCTGGGGAGGCTTCGGCTGCTCCGAGGGATTTGTTGGCAGCAGGTCCGGATTTAATTGAATGTGGTGAGAAGAAAACACCGGGAAGAAACGAGAGGAAAAGCCCGAGTGGGATCTGAGGGAGACTCTTGGCTCCTCGCAGCGCTCACACTTCGCTGCTAATTACGGGGAAAAAGCAGCAATCCCTGGGGGAAGTGGCGAGGGAGCGGCTCCAAACCCTCAGCGAGAGTGGGAAATGTTCCCTGCTTTCAGGATTGTTCTTTTCTTTAATTTTAACTTCTTTTTTTTCCCCATTTTAACCAGTTTTTTGGGGTGTCTGATTTCTGAGGCCTGGAAGATCCATTTTGCTTGGAGCGTGGTTGGGATGAGGAGATGATGGGAAAAGGGAGCAGTGAGGATTTTGTGGCTCTCCACAAGTCCCTGACAGGAGGGGTCGGGCTCAGCTCCCAAGGGGACACGGGATCGTCCCAGGCTTCCCAAACATCCCAAATAAATTCCAACCCCCAAACTCTCTTGGGTTCTCTCCTGGTGCTCCAGAGGCTCTTCCAGAAGTTGGAAAAACAGCATTTCCAAAGTTGTTTCCATGGGAAGGTCTTAACATAAAAAAATCTAGAAATCTTCCATTTCTAGTCAAGATTGAGTCGATTTTTTCATCTAGTTCCTGTGGGTTTTTTTCCCCTCCCAAGTTCTCAGTTGTAATCCCAAGATTTCATTCCTGATGATAGTTTCCCAAACAAATATGGGGAAAAAAAAGCAGAACAAAAACCTGGTGTGAAAATGAAAGATGTGGTGGGAAGAGGAAAAATCTCTAAGCGCAGCAGAATTCCCAGAGGGCGTTGACACCCCGGGAAGTGGCTTTTCCAATGGGCTGTGGGAATGTGGTTTTCCTTCATTAAAAATCGATAATTAGGCATCCCTGGGTGATAATTGCCCTCGTTTCTTCCTGCATTTGGGAGGGGTGGGTGAGGCCGTTGCTGTCTCCCTGGGGAACTTTCAGATTTTGGGGCAGGGAAGGGAATGGCTTCAGCAGAAAATAGGGAAGAGCATCCCAAAGGTTTGAGTATCCCAAAGGTTTGACTATCTCAAAGGTTTGAGCATCCCAAAGGTTTGAGTATCCCAAAGGTTTGAGTATCTCAAAGGTTTGAGCATCCCAAAGGTTCGGGTATCACAAAGGTTCGAGCATCCCAAAGGTTTGGGTATCCCAAAGGTTCAGGTATCCCAAAGGTTTGGGTATCCCAAAGGTTTGAGCATCCCAAAGATTTGAGCATCCCAAAGATTTGAGCATCCCAAAGGTTTGAGCATCCCAAAAGTTTGAGTATCCCAAAGGTTTGAGTATCCCAAAGGTTTGGGTAACCCAAAGGTTCGGGTATCCCAAAGGTTCAAGCATCCCAAAGGTTTGAGCATCCCAAAGATTTGAGTATCCCAAAGGTTTGGGCATCTCAAAAGGTTCAAGCATCCCAAAGGTTTGAGCATCCCAAAGGTTCTGCAGGCAGGACAAGGGGCAGAGGAGAATTTGGGATCCTCCTTCTCCTTAGATCTGATTCAGACAGTTCCAAAATCAAGGGAGGGAGAAGGAATAGGGATGGTTTTTGCAAAGCCGAGCTTGGCCGAGCTGCTGAAACCCAAACTGGGAGATTTCAGCTAGAAACCAGGAAGATCCATGTCAGGCCGAGCTTTTTATTCTGATTTATTTGCTGCTGGAATTCTTGACGAATCCGAGGCTGCCCAGCAATTAAATTACATTTAATTGAATTAGATCAGAGCTGAGGGGAGCTTCCCTCTCCCTCCACGATGCCAGGGAAAGAAAAATGAAACATTTCAAGGGAAAAAACACGACTTGGGTTTGAAAAAGGGGGGGTGGGGGGAGGGTGAATTTATCCGAATGAAGAAAGGGAAATGTAATGAATTCCCATCGAGCAGGAAGCCTGGAGAGAGAATCTGAAGTTGGGGGATTCATCGAGGCCATAATTGCCCCGTGTTTATTGATTTTCCAGAGATAACAAAACAAATGTTTGTGCAGATTGGGCTCCGTTTATTCCATTTATTTCCCCGCAGAGTTGATGTTTCTCTCTTAGGAAAAAACCCAACAAACAACAACAAAAAAAAAACCAACAAAAAACAAAACCAAAAATGCTCTTAAATTCATTGTTGTTTTTCCGAGCTGGTTATTAAATTATTGCCGGATCCCACTGGCTCCATCTTCCTCAAATTGGTTTGTATGGAAGGAGCTTCCACTTTCCAGCAGTTTATGGAGCAGCTTTTTATTTTTCCCCCCTTAATTGCTGGCGTTAAAGGAGCAGGATCTGGCTCTGCCTGGTGGAATTCCAGAATCCTGGAATGGTTTGGGTTGGGAGGGGTTTAAACACCATCCAGTTCCAGCCCTGACACCTTCTATGGGACTGGATTGATCCAAGCTGGCCTTAGACACTCCCAGGGATCCAGGGGCAGCCCCAGCTCCTCTGGGAATTCCAGCCCAGCCCCTCCCACCCTCCAAACCAGGATTTCCTTCCCAAATCCCATCAAATCTCCCCTTTCCCAGTTTAAATCCATTCCCTGTATCTTGTCCCTCCATCCCTTGTCCCAAATCCTCTCCAGCTCTCCTGGAGCCCCTTTAAGCTGTGGAAGGCACTCCAAGATTTCCTTGGATCCTCCCCCTTTCCCACCTTTCCTTGGCCACTCCCAGGGATCCACAGCATTTCTGCGAATTCCATCCCAGCCCCTCCTCACCCTCCCAGGAAGGAATTTTGGAATTCCTTCCAAAAATCTCATCAAATCTCCCCTTTTCCAATCCAAATCCATTCCCTGTGTCCTGTCCCTCCATCCCGTATCCCAAATCCCACTCCAGCTCTCCTGAAGCCCCTGGGAGGGGCTCTGATCTCTCCATGGATCCTTCCCTTCTCCAGCTAAGCGTTCCCCGCCCTCCCAAAATCCAGAGGGTCTCCAGCCCTGGAGCAGCTCCTTGTTCTCCTCTGGATTGCTCCAGCAGCTCCAGGTCCTTCTGATGCTGGTGGCTGTGGAGCTGTGGGCTGGAACTCCAGCTGATAACTCTATCTGATAATTTCAGCTGATAATTCCAGCTGATAACTCCAGTTGATAATTCCATCTGATAACTCCCTCTGATAATTCCAGCTGATAACTCCAGCTGATAATTCCAGTTTGTAACTCTATCTGATAATTCCAGCTGATAACTCCAGCTGATAATTCCAGTTGATAATTCCAATTGATAACTCTATTTTATAATTCCAGTTTATAACTCTATCTGATAACTCCAGCTGATAATTCCAGTTTATAACTCTATTTGATAATTCCAGCTGATAACTCCATCTGACAACTCCAGCTGATAATTCCAGTTGATAACTCTATTTTATAATTTCAGTTGATAACTCCAGCTGATAACTCCAGTTGATAATTCTATCTGATAATTCCAGTTTATAACTCTATCTGATAATTCCAGCTGATAACTCCAGTTGATAATTCCATCTGATAACTCCAGTTGATAACGACCCCCGAGCCCCCCAGACCCCCAAACGCTGCCCCTTTTCCTTGAGGAGAACCGGGATTGAGCCGGGAATGAGCTGTCCATGGTACCCGGTCCTTGCAAAACTCATCCCGGAGTTTTGGATAACCCCGCGCATTCCCAGCCTTTCCCTGCATCACCAAATCCTCGCTTTAATCACAGCCCAGGCCCCACCGTCGGCGCTGCAGCAACACTTCCAGCTCTGATTGATTGGGATTTAAGTCCTGATTTTCTCTCCCAGCATAATCAGGCCTGGATGGGGAGATTTTGCCGGTGACAATTAAAATAATGAAAATGAACTTTAAGTGACATTCAAACACCGTCACCTGCTCCCAGCTCCGCTCTCCCCCCTCGGCATCCCGGGAGCTGCAATTTGGAGCATCATTCACCGCAGGCTGATTGCAGCTGCATCCATTCAGCTCCATCCGTGGAGCTCGAATCCTGCAGCAGCCTGAAAAGAAGCTGGGGAAAAAAATTAAATAAAAGGAATTTTCAGGTGTCAGGTCCTGCCCCTGCACTGGATTTCCAGGAAAGCTCAGTGTTGGGATGCTCACAAAAAGCTGGAGCAGGTTCTGGAGGAGATTTCTTGGTGTTTAGGGTTGGGGATGAGCTCGTGGTGTTTGTGGGGCAGAATTGTGAGTGTTTATTGATTCCCAGATCATTATTTTCTGATGCATCCAGACAACTGCAATCCATGGAATTATTCATGTGGACGGGGTCAGGGGCTGCTCCAGAGCCCGGGCTTACCTATCCTGCTGGATAAATCCCAGCCCAGCAAGGCCCAGCTCCTCCTGCTCCATTTGTTGGAGTTTTGAGGCTTTCACCTCATCCTGCATGTGAATTCCCACCCCTCACTCGTGGCTCTGGAAGGGTTTCCCTGCCTCTCCATCATCCCAGCATGGAATTGTTCCCTCCTTGGAAAAAATTCCTCCTTGGAATTGTTTCCTCCTTGAAGGAATTGTTCACTCCTTGAAAACACTTCCTCCGTGGAATTGTTCTCTCCTTGAAAACAATTTCTCCTTGGAATTGCTCACTCCTTGAAAACACTTCCTCCTTGGAATTGTTCACTCCTTGAAAACACTTCTTCCTTGGAATTGTTTCCTCCTTGAAAACAATTCCTGCTTGGAATTGTTGCCTCCTTGAAAACAATCCCTCCTTGGAATTGTTTCCTCCTTGAAAACAATCCCTGCTTGGAATTGTTTCCTCCTTGAAAAAAATCCCTGCTTGGAATTGTTGCCTCCTTGAAAACACTTCCTCCTTGGAATCGTTTCCTCCTTGGAAAAAATTCCTCCTTAGAATTGTTTCCTCCTTGGAAAAAATCCCTGCTTGGAATTGTTGCCTCCTTGAAAAAATTCCTCCTTGGAATCGTTTCCTCCCGGCTTTGGCAGCTCCTGTGAGGAATTCAAAGGGGGTCAGGGAAGGGGTTATGGTTCTCCAGCGCAGGGAAATCTGTGAGTTCTGGAAAAAATGGGGTGGAAATCCCTTAGCCCCCCATCCCGCCCCATTCCAGAGCTTTTTGGGAAGGGATTTACCTCTCCAAAGCAGCTGCAGCCGCCCTGGCACCGGGATCCCCCAGGCTTGGCTGCCTCCTCCACGGAATCAGCTCCAGGCTGGGATCTCACTCCTGTGTTTTGCTCCAGGAAAAGGAAAGCAAATCCTTCCATCCATGCCCGTCACTCCAACCCTCCCAACACCTCCCAGGCTGGCAGGGATGCCAGCGTTGGGAGTTTTCTCTCTGCCTCCCTCAGATCCCAGGTTTTCCCCCCGAGGTGGCAACGCGTGCACCTCGTTGATAAGGAAGGGTTGGGAGCGGCTTTCCCGAGCCAGGGATCGGTGCCAGGAGAGCTCTGCCGAGGGATTGAGGGGGTTGGGGGGTGGCTGAAAAAGCTGGGAGAGCTGGGAATGCTCACCTGGAGAAGGGAAGTTCCAGGGAGACCTTGGAGCCCCTTCCAGGTTCTGAAGGGGCTCCAGGAGAGCTGGGGACCAGGGATGGAGGAACAGGACACAGGGAATGGCTTCCCACAGAGATTGGGGTGGGATTTCTGGGAGGAATGAGCATGGGGAGGGGCTGGAATGGAATTCCAGAGGAGCTGTGGCTGCCCCTGGATCCCTGGAAGTGCCCAAGGGGCAAGAGAAAGCTCAGGGAGAGCTCAAAGCCCCTCACAGGGCCTGAAGGGGCTCCAGGAGAGCTGGAGAGGAGCTGGGGACAAGGGATGGAGGGACAGGACACAGGGAATGGCTCCCACTGCCAGACAGAAGTGTCAGATGGGATTTTGGGAAGGAATTCCTGGCTGTGAGGGTAGGAAAGGGGCTGGGATGGAATTCCCATGGAAGATCCTCCTGGATCCCTGGAAGTGCCCAAGGCCAAGTTGGGATAACCTGGGACAGTGGAAGGTTTCCCTGGGCACGGCAGGGGTGGCACTGGCTTATCTTTAAGGCTGTTTCCCACCCATTGCAGGATTTTGGGATTCTCCAATCTCCCAGCAGGAGCAGGACATGACCCAAGCCCCTGTGCCCCCTCAGGATGTGGCAGTGACACTGATTTTTCTCAGGGATGTTTTGTCCCCAGGCAGAGCAGCTTTATCTCCAGCTCTGCAGGAGCGCTGGGAGCTGGGAAGGGCTGGGAAGAGTTGCCAGGCAGGAGCTGTCTGGGCTCCCTGGAACACTCCCATCCATCTGCCGAGGGAGGTGACAAAGCCTTGGCTCGGCTTTTCCCGAGTTTGGAGCCAGGAGCTGCGAGAACAGGAGAGCCCCGGGAGTGCCACCAGTCCCCAAGGATTGCTGGGAGCTGGCAAAGCTCAGGTGGCACAGACATCTTTTATGGAAAATCCTTTCCTTAGGGTTTTTCCTCCTGAGAAGCTGGGAGGCCTCAGGAATAAAATGTAAACATTGATTATCTGCTGCTGTGGAATGCAACAGGTGCATCTGGGATTGGTCTCATGTTGTTGTTTCTAATTAATAACCAATCACAGTCAGCTGGCTCGGACAGAGAGCGGAGCCACAAACCTTTGTCATCATTCTTTCCTATTCTATTCTTAGCCGGCCTTCTGGTGAAATCCTTTCTTCTATTCTTTTAGTACGGTTTTAATGTAATATATATCATAAAATAATAAATCAAGCCTTCTGAAACACGGAGTCAGATCCTCGTCTCTTCCCTCAACCTGAGAACCCCATGAACACGGTCACACTCAGGAATGCTGCTGGGATGTGGAAAAAGGGCTCTGAGGGCTCCAAAATTGTGGCTCAGCTGGCAGGGACACACTGTGCATTGTCCCTGCTTTCAGATGTGTCACTTGTGTTGGCTTTGGGGCTCAGGGACCCTTCACTGCTCCTTCCTTCGTTTCCTGATCATCTCCAAATCCTCCTTCTCCCAGCTTCGGGTGCTGCCTGGGAATCCCCATCCCATCCAGGTGGGCTCTCGGCCATGTTCAGGCACAGATTTTCTCCCAGTTTATCCCAGTTTGTCTTGGGATGTGATGGGCGAGGGAAGTGCTTGAGGAGTTCCAGGAGGAGGGGACAGAACCCGCTGGGAAAAGGCGGAGCTGCTCCTGGGAAATCATGGCTCATTTTCCTGGGGAGCCCTGGAATTCTCCCAAAATTGGAGGCAGAGATTTTGGGGTGGCACTTGTGGAGGTGTAGAAGGGCTGGGAATGCAGGGGAGGGGGACAAACCCCAATCTGTGACATCAAAAATCAAATTGCTGTGGTCCCCTATCAGCAGCTCTTCACTCCTAATTACCCACAGATAACGAGCGAGCACAAGAGTGGGAGATATCAGGATAATTTACTGCTCATCAAAGGAAAAAAACATTGGAATTGTTCGCCTTCAGTGTCTCCAGCTCCGTACCAAGGATCCCGCCCAGGAGACCCTCCTGACAGCCCTGCCAAAAATCCGTCACAGCCATTAGCAACAAAGTTATTAGCTGGTAATTAACTCCGTAATTAACTCCGGCAATCAACATGGAGATCTAACGTGAACTCGAGTTAAATCAAGGGCCATTAATGAGCGCCAAGATCTCTCCACTGCGGCGGCGGCGACAACACCGAAGGTTTCCTGGAGGAGTGTTGGGATCATCCTGATGGTGCCAGGGCCTGGCAGAGCCTTCTGCTCCCTCCTTCCCATCCTTCCAGCACGGGAATCCCACATTTCCAACTTCCAGCCTTTCTGCATCCACTCCTCCTCGTGGTTCCCAAGGAGATTTTGAACCTTGATGAGTTTTTGGACCTTGGTGAGTATTTGAACCTTGGTGAGTTTTGAAGCTTTCATGGAACACCAAATTAATTTTTCCTCCTTCTTTTCACAAAGGAATTGTCACTTCCTGGCCCTCAGGCCACTCTCCTGTCACATCCCGGTCTCCGGGTCTCTTTTCTATCCCTTCCTGGTCTCCAGGCCTCTTTTTTGTCACCTCCAGGTCCTCAGACCCCTCTTCTCCCTGCTCTGCCCCACAGCCACTCCAGCTCCAATGGGTTTTATCCCCCCATCCCCTCCCTTTCCCTGGAGAAGCCCCTCTGGAGCACATTCCTGCTCCCAGCCCTACTGCTCCTCCCTCTTCGTGTGCAGAGGCAGCGGCTCCAGCATTTCACGGAGCTCTCCTCAAGGACACTGAGGCAGCTCCTCAGGAATGATCCGGTGCCAGCCTGGAATATCAAACAGCAGCCCCGGCAGCCCTCACGGATCTCCTGCAGCATTCCTGATATCCTAATCTGAAATGGGAATCAGGGGGAGGCCCAGCCCTTTCCAACAGCTGTTTGTTCTCTTTTTTTATAATAATTTCTATTTTTTTCTTTTGCTGTCAGAACGGAGATTCCAGGGAATCTTTTATCTCCAGCAGCAATCAGTTTAAACACCACCGGTTATCAGCTGCCGGGGTGGGACGTGCAGCTGAGTGTGGATAACAAGGGGTAATTCCGTGGCTTTCTGAAATAACCTTGGCTGGTGGAGAGCA
Organism: Melospiza melodia melodia; assembly: GCF_035770615.1. Lineage (NCBI taxonomy): Eukaryota > Metazoa > Chordata > Aves > Passeriformes > Passerellidae > Melospiza > Melospiza melodia. The sequence goes on along the minus strand of NC_086216.1, from coordinate 9,784,541 downwards.
GGGAAGAGCAGAGCAGGGAAAAGGTGTGGGAAAAGCACGTGGAGGGTGGGGCGTGGCTGCAAAAGGGGAGTCCCTGGCTCCTGTGTGATGGCATCATCCCAGGATATCCCAATCCCCCTGACTCTCAGCAGGACATCCCAAATTTCCTGGTTCTCATTATCCCAGAATATCCCGATCCTCCTGGTTCCCATCAGGATATCCCGCTCCTCCTGGCTTCCATCATGCGAGCTGATCCTCCCAGCTCCCATCATCACAGAACACCCCAATCCTCCGAGCTCCCATCATCCCAGGACATCTCGCTCCTCCTGATTCCCATCATTCCAGGACATCCCGCTCCTCCTGGTTCCCATCATCCCAGGACATCCCGCTCCTCCTGGTTCCCATCATTCCAGGATATCTTGCTCCTCCCACTCCCATCATCCCAGAACATCCCGATCCTCCCGGTTCCCATTATCCCAGAACACCCCAATCTTCCTGGTTCCCATAATCCCAGAATATGGCGCTCCTTCTGACTCCCATCATCCCAGAGCATCCCAATCCTCCTGATTCCCATTATCCCAGGACATTCTGCTCCTCCCAGTTCCCATCATGCTAGGACATCCCAATCCTCCTGGTTCCCATCATCCCAAGACATCCTGGTTCCCATCAGGACATCCCAATCCTCCTGATTCCCATCGTGTCAGGACATTCTGCTCCTCCCAGCTCCCATCATGCCAAGGCATCCTGATCCTCCTAGTTCCCATCATCCCAGAACACCCCAATCCTCCTGGTTCCCATTATCCCAGAACACCCCAATTCTCCTGGTTCCCATCGGGGACATCCCACTCCTCCTGCCTTCCATCATCTGAGGATATCCTGATCCTCCCATCTCCCATCATCCCAGAACACCCCAATCCTCCTGGTTGCCATCATCCCAGAGTATCCTGATCCTCCTGGTTCCCATCAGGACATCCCAATCCTCCTGGCTTCCATCATCTGAGGATATCCTGATCCTCCCATCTCCCATCATCCCAGAACACCCCAATCCTCCTGGTTCCCATTATCCCAGAACACCCCAATTCTCCTGGTTCCCATCGGGACATCCCACTCCTCCTGCCTTCCATCATCTGAGGATATCCTGATCCTCCCATCTCCCATCATCCCAGAACACCCCAATCCTCCTGGTTCCCATCATCCCAGAACACCCCAATTCTCCTGGTTCCCATCGGGACATCCCAATCCTCCTGGCTTCCATCATCTGAGGATATCCTGATCCTCCCATCTCCCATCATCCCAGAACACCCCAATCCTCCTGGTTACCATCATCCCAGAGTATCCTGATCCTCCTGGTTCCCATCAGGACATCCCATTCCTCCTGCTTCCCATCATCCCAGGATATCCCACTGCTCCTGGCTCCCACCATGCCAGGACATCCCGCTCCTCCTCCAGCCTTGGAACCCCCAAAATCCTGAATTACCCACAGACAACATCCAAGCAGCCAGGACAAAATCTGGGGAGATGTGATGTCCATGGACTCACTCCAGTTCTCCCCTATTTTCCTAAATCCCCCTCCCAATGATGTTTTTCCCTGTGGGATGACATTCCCAGTTGTTCCCTCTGGCAGGAAGGATTCTCAGAGTGCCTGGAGCAGAGTCAGGCACCACCACCTCCCTCATTCCCTCCACCTGTGAGCGGGGCCGAGCCTCTCCGTGTGTATTCCTTGATATATCACTTAATAAAACTTTATGGAGCCAGGACGAGGAATCCACACGGAACAGATGAACTGGGATTGAAATATGGCCCAATTAAGGCTGGAGCAGGCCTGGCTTTGCTTGGAGCATCCTCCAGCTTGAAATGAAATCTTCACCCAGGGAGATAAATCAGAGAAACCCCAACCCTGCCGCACTCCTGAGCGAGCAGGGAGCAGCCAGGCTCGGGGTTGTTGGGAAAAGACAGATTCCAGCTGGGATGGGGATGTTTGCAGCTTTCTCCCCGGGGCTGGGCTCTTCCCCAGCTTTTCCTGGCTCATCCCTGCGGGAGGAAAAACAAACGCAGCAAATTGTTTTGCCGTGGTGTTCCCACAGCTGCAATTAAAGCCCATTCAGGCTCCGTGTTTATTTCCCCTCCTTCCATGTCCTCTTTTTTATTTCCCTGCAAGAAAAGGGGATTATTTTTAATTACAGTTTTACACTCGATTAATGAACCTCAACAGTGTGGTAATAAATGGGATGGAGGCACCAGGACACGAGGAGGATTGGAGACACCAATCCACAGATTCCAGCGGGTTCCAGAAGGATTATTTATCCCCAGGCTGCCCTGTGGAGACTGGGAGGTGGGGATGGAAAGCAGGCAGGCTGTGTTCTCCTGGATTCAGGCTGGAATATCCCAAATATCCTCCCAAAGTGGTCCTGGGATGGCTCTGAGCATCCTGGGGGCACTGAGAGGGAGCTCAGCTCCGCTCTGCCCCATCCCACACAAATATCCTGGTGTTAATGCAAATTATCCCGGAGTAATTCCACAGAGTTAAAACTCCTCACAATTCCCATTTTTCTGGCACAGAGGGATCTCACCCGTGGAGTCAGAGGCTTTGTTTTTCATCAAACCCAGCTTTAGTCTCTCCCCCTCCCAAGGCAAGGAAAGCTTTGGGTTTTGTGCGTGTGGAAAAGGTCATTCCAGCAAAACACCCGGAGCCCGGCGCGCGGCTTTTATTGAGGTGAGAAGGATTGAAATCCTGCCAAGCTCAGGGAAATGGGGAAAACAAACGCTCCAAAAACCCGGAGCAAAACTCCAAAACCCCAACCAAACCCTGCCTACGCCTTCCAGCAGGGATGAGACCACGGATTTGGGGCAGGGCATGGATTGGGTCAGTGCAGCCCTACCCCATCCCATCCCATCCCATCCCACCCCATCCCATCCCATCCCATCCCATCCCAATCTCTCACCCTTCAGTCTGATTTATTGATTCTCCCATTCCCAACATCCCCCTCCCTTCCTGGAAAAATGCTCCATGAACATCCTGCATTGTTCCTGCAGGATTTCCATCCAGAGGGGAAGTTGGGTTTAAATCCCAATGGAAAACCCCCAAATGCTCCCAGGGCTTCATCCATCCTTTCTTCTGGGTTTTCCTCCTCAGATCCTCCCCAGGAACCTTTTGCTCCTCTTCAGCTCCTGGAGCCAGAGCTCCAAGCGGGAAAGAAGGAATGGGAAGAGGCTCGGGAGCAGGATTGGAGCTGTGGGAATGGGTTGGGTGGGAAAGGACCTTAAATCCATGCAGTGACACCTGCGACTATCCCAGGGTGCTCTAAGCCCCATCCAGCCTGGCCTTGGGCACTGCCAGGGATCCAGGGGCAGCCAGAGCTTCTCCAGGAATTCCAGCCCAGCCCCTCCTCACACTCACAGACAGGAATTCCTTCCCAATATCCCCTCAAATCTCCCATTTTCCAGTGGGAAGCCATTCCCTGTGTCCTGGCCCTCCATCCCTTGTTCCCAGTTTCTCTCCAGCTCTCCTGGAGCCCCTTTAGTCCCTGGAATGTGCTGGAAGCTCTCCCTGGATCCTTGTGCTCTCCAGGTGACCATTCCCAGCTCTCCCAGCCTGACTCCAGAGGGACTCCAGCTCCTTGATCTGAGATTCCATCCATCCATCCATCCATCCATCCATCCATCCATCCATCCATCCATCCATCCATCCATCCATCTATCCATCCATCCATCCATTCATCATCCATCCATCATCCATCCATCCATCCATCCATCCATCCATCCATCCATCCATCCATCCATCCATCCATCCATCATCCATCCATCCATCATCCATTCATCATCCATCCATCCATCCATCCATCCATCCATCCATCCATCCATCCATCCATCCATCCATCCATCATCCATCCATCCATCCATCCATCCGTCCGTCATCCATCCATCTATCCATCCATCCATCCATTCATCATCCATCCATCATCCATCCATCCATCCATCCATCCATCCATCCATCCATCCATCCGTTCATCATCCATCCATCATCCATCCATCCATCCATCCATCCATCCATCCATCCATCCATCCATCCATCCATCCATCATCCATCCATCATCCATTCATCATCCATCCATCCATCCATCCATCCATCCCTCCATCCCTTTATCTCTTTATCCCCTTAAACCTCAGACCTGTGCCCCAAAACGAACAGCTGAACATTAAAATCCCTTTCCCAGGTTTTCCTGGTATTTCCAGGAATGCAGGCGCGGACTGTTCACCTTTAACAACTCCTCCACGATTTTGGGGATTTTTTCCCCCACCCTTTAAGCCAGGGATGTGCGGAATTCCCGCACATTCGGGTTGGACAGGAATGCCACCCCTCCACAAAACGCATTAAAACAGGGAGAAGCAATGCAATTTCCCAAAGGAAAGAGCAAAGGGACCCCTGTGGATCTGCAGCCCTGCTCTCCCCTATCTCCAAGGCTCCACGCGCTCCTGGCCCTGCTCTGATAAGGCTCCTTTGAATCCCTTTTCAATCCCTGTCCTCCCCTCCCATTGGCTGCTGCCTTCCCGAAAATCTGCCATGAAAGGGAAAGCAAAAAATAAATAAAAACAAAAACAACAACAACAAAAAAAAAAAAAAACAACAACAACAAAAAAAAACCTGAACAGCTCGGGGCTGAGTGAAATCTGTTTGTTTGGGATTCATGGAACATTTTTCCAGGAAAGGAGAGGGATGTCAGCTCTGGGCTGGGAATGGGGGGGTGGGGTCCCCTTTTCCCACAGGGAATGGGGGAATCAATAAATCCCTTCAGACTGAAGGGTGAGGGATGGGATGGGATGGGCTGGGATGGGCTGGGCTGGGATGGGATGGGATGGGATGGGATGGGATGGGATGGGATAGGATGGGATCCATGGGATGGGATGGGATGGGATAGGATGGGATCCATGGGATTGGATTGGATTCATGGGATGAGATGGGATGGGACAGGATGGGATGGGATGGGATAGGATGGGATCCATGGGATGGGATTCATGGGATTGGATTGGATTCATGGGCTGGGATGGGATGGGATCCATGGGATTGGATTGGATTCATGGGATGGGATGGGTTGGGATGGGATGGGATCCATGGGATGGAGGAATTCAGGGTGGATTCTTTGCTGGAGCCAAACCTGCAGCAGGATGTGAAATTCCCACCCAGGCCTCATCCCACCCTCGCTCCAACAATTCTCCTCGAGGAACATTTGGGGTTATTTGGAGCTTTTGAAGGTTTATTAGTTATAAACAGGTTTGGAATTGCATTCCCAGGATTTAATTGGCTCCTTCCCGGCGCCAGCAGATGGGAGCTGCTGCCTTTATGGGCATCCCGCTGCTGGAAAATCCCCTTTTCCTGGGAAGGGACAATGATCCATGACCCTCTGGAATGGCACCAGGGACAGGAGGGGATCCGGAGAATGAAGCACTAAAACCTCCCCATAAATCCCATCCCCATCATTAATGAAAAGTTGTGATTTTCCAGTGAAAACCCTGGAATGGGGCCTGGGGGTGGCCTTGGGTTCATGAACACCCAGGAGAATACCTGAATCCGTAATTCTGTCCATCCTCATGGAGGAAAACTCAGCTAGATTTGCATTTTTAGCCCAAAAATTGATTTTTAAAAATAATTTTCCCATTAATTTAATATTTTCAGGTCTGTGCTGTCTCAAAATTTTGGCAAATCCATGTCCTGATTTCCCATGATTTTGGAAAGAATCACCCCAGTTTTGTCATCCTTCAGCTCCCAAATTTTCCTCCTCTTCCTCCTTTTCCTCCTCCTCCTCCTCCTCTCCCACACCTTCCCAAGTTCCAATGCAACAAAAACCACCACTTGGAAAAAAAATCAGATTTTTCCTTAAAAAACCCCCAACCCCGCGACTCCTTGAATTCCCAGCCACTAATTCCATTAATTATGTTATGATGCAATTAAGCATTTCATTTCCTGCCTATTAGAGCCTCAATTATTAATTAATAATTACAGATCATTAACTGATAATGTTCTCTTGGCAGCTGAATTATTCATCTCCCGCAATGGAGTTTTTTTTTTTTTTTCTTGACATTTCTCTCTCATTTTTTCCTCGGAATTTGGACCTTTCCCAGCTCTGGGGAAAGCCAAAACTTTTTGGGAATCTTCATAAAACCAGGAGGGAATCAGCTCATTCCCTGATCCATGAGGGAGGAAATTCCTCATCCCTCAGGTGGAGGTGAAGAAGTGGCTGCTCCAAGAGGCCCCCAAATCCATAAATTTTGGGAGCAGTGGGGTCATAAACCTTGGGAATGTGGAATTCCAGAGCATTCCATGGCCAGGGAAAGGTGGGAGGAGACATCTGGAGTCTTGGAGAACTCCAGGGCCAAGAGAAGTTGGAGAAGGACATTGAGAATCCTGGAGAACTTCAGGGGAAGGAAAAGGTGGGAGAAGGACACTGGGAATCTTGGGGAATCCCAGGGGCAGGAGAAGGTGGAGATACCTGGAATTCCAGAGCACTCAGAGATCAAGGAAAGGTGGGAGAAGGACCCCTGGAATTCTGGAGAATGTCAGGGCCAGGAAAAAGTGAGAGAAGGACACCAGGATTCCTGGAGAACTCTGGGATCAGGAAAAGGTGGAGACACCTGGAATTCTGGAGCACTCAGGGATCAGGGGAAGGTAGGAAAAGGACATTTCAAATCATGGAGAGCTCTGGGATCAGGGGAATTTGGGAGAAGAACCCCTAGAATCCTGGAGAACATTCCAGGGCCAGAAAAAGGTGGGAGAAGGACACCTGGAATTCTGGAGAACTTCAGGGCCAGCAAAAAGTGAGGGAGGGAGGGACACTGGGAATCCTGGACAACTCTGGGATCAGGAAAATGTGGAGACATCTGGAATTCTGGAGAACTCCAGGGCCAGGAAAAAGTGGGAGAAGAACATTGGGAATCATGAAAAACTCCAGGGGCAGGAAAAGGGGGGAGGAGGATACCAGGAACTCTGGAGCTCTCCAGATGCAGGAGAAGGTGGAGACACTGGGAGTTCTGAAGACCTCAGGGATCAGGGGAGGGTGGGAGAAGGACCCCTGGAATCCTGGAGCAGTCAGTGGGCAGCAGGACACCCGGAGTTCTTCCCACAGGGTTCAACCCTGCATTCACCACCCCCTTTTTCCCCACAATCCTCCCCATTTCCCCATCTGACATTCCCACTCGGAATTGCAGACGCTGCTTCCACAAACCCCAGGCAGGAAAATGTTTATTTCTTTATGGGATAAACAGGGAAGAGGCAATTTTTGCAATTTTTGGGAAAACAAAGGAACAAACCAAGCAGCTCCGGGGCCTTATCAGCGCTGAGCTCTCCTTATCTGCTCCAGAATCTCCATAATTTCCTCCGCTTCCCCTCAGAATGTTTGTTGTTTGAAGGTTGTTTACAATGATTATGGAAGGAGGGAGGAACACTCCATAAATGGACACAAATTTCCAAAAAACAGACACTGAAAAATCAAAAATCGGGAGCGGGTTTTCCCGACTGCATTTTCCTTCTGGAAGCATCCGAAGAGGACGAACAATGGGATATCAGGGAAGAGGAGAAAATGTGTGGGCAAAACCGGGCGGGAGAGGGATGGGAACGGGGATTTCTGAGGGTGCAGGATGGTTTTGGAGGATTTAGGATGGATTGAGGGGGATGCAGGATGGTTTTGAGGATTTAGGATAATTTTGGGGGATGTAGGATGGTTTTGGAGGATTTAGGTTGGTTTTGAGAATTTAGGATAATTTTGGGGATGTAGGATGGTTTTGGAGGATTTAGGTTGGTTTTGAGAATTTAGGATAATTTTTGGGGATGTAGGATAATTTTGGGGGATGTAGGATGGTTTTGAGAATTTAGGATAATTTTTGGGGATGTAGGATGGTTTTGAGAATTTAGGATAATTTTGGGGGATGTAGGATGGTTTTGGAGGATTTAGGATGGTTTTGGAGGATTTAGGTTGGTTTTGAGAAATTAGGATAATTTTGGGGGATGCAGGATGGTTTTGAGAATTTAGGATAATTTTGGGGGATGTAGGATGGTTTTGGAGGATTTAGGATGGTTTTGGAGGATTTAGGTTGGTTTTGAGAATTTAGGATAATTTTGGGGGATGTAGGATGGTTTTGGAGGATTTAGGATGGTTTTGGAGGATTTAGGTTGGTTTTGGAGGATTTAGGTTGGTTTTGAGAATTTAGGATAATTTTTGGGGATGTAGGATGGTTTTGGAGGATTTAGGTTGGTTTTGAGAATTTAGGTTGGTTTTGAGAATTTAGGATAATTTTGGGGGATGCAGGATAGTTTTGAGAATTTAGAATAATTTTTGGGGATGTAGGATGGTTCTGGAGGATTTAGGATGGATTGAGGGGGTTGCAGGATGGTTTTGAGAATTTAGAATAATTTTGGGGGATGTAGGATGGTTTTGGAGGATTTAGGTTGGTTTTGAGAATTTAGGATAATTTTGGGGGATGTACGATGGTTTTGGAGGATTTAGGATGGTTTTGGAGGATTTACGTTGGTTTTGAGAAATTAGGATAATTTTGGGGGATGTAGGATGGTTTTGGAGGATTTAGGATGGTTTGAGGAGGATTTAGGTTGGTTTTGAGAATTTAGGATAATTTTGGGGGATGTAGGATGGTTTTGGAGGATTTAGGATGGTTTTGGAGGATTTATGTTGGTTTTGAGAATTTAGGATAATTTTGGGGGATGTAGGATGGTTTTGGAGGATTTAGGATGGTTTTGGAGGATTTATGTTGGTTTTGAGAATTTAGGATAATTTTGGGGGATGTAGGATGGTTTTGGAGGATTTAGGATGGTTTTGGAGGATTTATGTTGGTTTTGAGAATTTAGGATAATTTTGGGGGATGTAGGATGGTTTTGGAGGATTTAGGTTGGTTTTGAGAATTTAGGATGGATTGAGGGGGATGCAGGATGGTTTGGGATGATTTAGGATGGTTTGAGGAGGATTTAGGTTGGTTTTGAGAATTTAGGATAATTTTTGGGGATGTAGGATGGTTTTGGAGGATTTAGGTTGGTTTTGAGAATTTAGGATCATTTTGGGGGATGCAGGATGGTTTGGGATGATTTAGGATGGTTTGAGGAGGATTTAGGTTGGTTTTGAGAATTTAGGATAATTTTGGGGGATGTAGGATGGTTTTGGAGGATTTAGGATGGTTTTGGAGGATTTAGGTTGGTTTTGAGAATTTAGGATCATTTTGGGGGATGCAGGATGAGTTTTGGGATGATTTAGGATGGTTTTTGGCAACGCAGGATGGGTTTTGGGGATTTAGGATGGTTTGAGAAGGATTCTGAGCCTCCCCAGGATGAGTTTTGGGTGTGGGAAGGACCCAGGGATTTTGAGAAGCCGCAGCCCCTTCCAGGCCCTCCTTGCAGCCACCTTCAAAGAGAATTCCCGAGGAACCCACGGGGCAGCTCCAGGGGTGGATTCTCCTTCTCCCGTTCCCCTGAACCGCAGCCGGGGAATTCAGGAGCCGAAGACAAAAGCAGAAGATTTTTTTTCTGCCCCTTTTTTTAAATTGAAATGAAGTTTTCTGAGTCACTGCGAGCCCTTATCAGCTCTTCCCACTTCCCGAGGATCCCATTCCCTTCCCCATCCTCTGCCAGCTCCAGCCCGGATCTGAGGAGCTCTTCATTATCAGCTCTGCCTCCTGATAAGCTCCTGTTTATCAATTCCCTTCCCCTCCCAGAGATCTCCATTTGCTCTGCGGAGTTTTCTTTTGTTCCTTCCGATTTTTAATTTATTTATTTCCCCTTTAAACCCGCAGATAAGCGAATTTTCCTCCTTCCCTGGCTCCCTTCCAGCCCGGCCCCTCTCGGCTCTGCTCCCTCCCATCCAGCCGCGCTCCCAGCCCCGCCATCACCTCGGGGATGGGATTTTTGGGGTGGTTTTGAGGAATTTCACATTCCAAGGGGTGCAGAGGGATTCTGGAGGGTGCAGGAGGATTCTGGAGGGTGCAGGAGGATTCTGGGGGTCCCGAGGGAATCAGGAGGATTCCGGAGTGTGCAGGGAAATCCAGGAAGACGCTGCAGGATGCAGGAGGATACAGGAGGGTGCAGGAGGATACAGGAGGATGCTGAAGGTTCCAGAAGGATCCAGGGGTATGGAGGAGGAAGCTGAAGGAGTCAGAGAGGTTCAGGAGGATGCAGGGGGATCCAGAAGGAAGCAAAAGGATCCAGAAGGATCCAGGGGGATGCAGAAAGATCCAGAAGGAAGCAAAAGGATCCAGAAGGATCCAAAGGGATGGAAGAGTGTCCAGAACATTCCAGAAGGATCCAGAGGAATGCAGGAGTGTGCAGAAGGTTCCAGAAGGATCCAGAGGGATGCAGGAGGAATCAGAAGGATTCAGAGAGGTTCAGGAGGATGCAGGGGATCCAGAAGGAAGCAAAAGGATCCAGAAGGATCCAAAGGGATGCAGGAGGATCCAGAATGGTCCAGGGGAATGCAGAAGGATCCAGGGGGATCCAGGAGGATCCAGGGGGATGCAGGAGGATCCAGGAGGATGCAGGGGAGAGCAGAAGGTTCCAGAAGGATCCAGGGGGATGGAGGAGGAAGCAGAAGCATCCAAAAAGATCCAGGAGGAAGCAGAAGGATCCAGAGGGATGCAGGACTATCCAGTAGGATCCAGAAGGATCCAGGGGCATCCAGGAGGTTCCAGAAGGATCCAGGGGCATGCAGGAGGTTCCAGAAGGATCCAGGGGAGTGCAGGAGGTTCCAGAAGGATCCAGGGGGATGCAGGAGGGAGCAGAAGGATCCAGAAGGATCCAGGGCATGCAGGCGTCAGCAGCTGCAGGGAGCTGAGGCCCTGCTGTGCCTCCTCCAGGATGTCCCCAGCTGCCCAGCAGGAAACGCTCCCAAAACCCCCTTCCCTCCCATGCATCCATTCCCTAGGCCAGGCTTTGTGAAACCAACACCTCCCAAAGCCCCCATCCCCTTCCCTAAGCCAGGCTGTGTGACACCAACACCTCCCAAAGCCCCCATCCCCTTCCCTAAGCCAGGCTTTGTGAAACCAGACCTCCCGGAGGAGGAGGAGGAGGTGACAGCTCTGTCCCCAGGGAATATTTACAGGCTGCCGAGCCGCGGGGGTGGCGGCAGGGGCCATCCGTCACCGTCACCGCTGTCACCTCAGGGCCTCGCTGCTGCCGGGAGTGCCAAATCCATCACCTGCACCTGCCGAGGTCCCAACAAGGTCCCTGCCAGGGTCCCACCAAGGTCCCCACCAAGGTCCCCCCCCAAGGTCCCACCAATGTCCCACCAATGTCCCACCAATGTCCCACCAATGTCCCCATGAAGGTCTCCCAAGGTCCCCCCAGGGTCCCACCAAGGTCCCCCCAAAGGTCCCCCCAATGTCCCCACCAAGGTCCCCCCAATGTTCCACCATAGAGGGGTCAGGGGACACCCGGGGGGGACAGGGGACACCCAAGGGGGACGCCCAAGGGAAACAGGGGGAGAACAGGGGACACTCAGGGGACACTCGAAAGGAACAGGGCACAGCTAGAGTGAGCAGGAAATACCAAGGGGACATCCAGAGAGAGCAGGGGACACTGAGGGGACACCCAGGGGGGACAGGGGACAGCCGGGTGACACTCAGAGGGATCAAGGGACACCCAGGGGACACCCAGAGGGGACAGGGGACAGCCAGGGGACACTCAGGGGACAGCCAGCGGGCACCAGGCCCTGGGGCAGAGTGCCCGAGGCAGGAGCAGCGGGACGGGGGTCGGGAATGCCCCACAGAACATCCGAACATCCAGCTGGGATCGGCCTGCCGGGAATGGGGCTCAGCCCTGGCCGGGATGGGGACAGGGCCGGGATGGGGCCGGAATGGGGACGGGATGGGGACGGGATGGGGACAGGGCTGGCATGGGGACAGGGACAGGATGGGGACGGGGCCGGGATGAGGCCGGGATGGGGGACAGGGCCGGGATGGGGACGGGGCCGGGATGGGGACAGGGCCGGGATGGGGCCGGGATGGGGACAGGGCCGGGATGGGGACAGGGCCGGGATGGGGACGGGGCCGGGATGGGGACAGGGCCGGGATGGGGATGGGATGGGGACAGGGCCGGGATGGGGACGGGGCCGGGATGGGGACGGGACGGGGCCGGGATGGGGCCGGGATGGGGACGGGGCCGGGATGGGGACAGGGCCGGGATGGGGACAGGGCCGGGATGGGGCCGGGACGGGGCCGGGATGGGGCCGGGATGGGGCCGGGATGGGGACAGGGCCGGGATGGGGACGGGGCCGGGATGGGGCCGGGATGGGGACAGGGCCGGGATGGGGCCGGGACGGGGCTGGGATGGGGCCGGGATGGGGCCGGGATGGGGACGGGATGGGGACAGGGCCGGGATGGGGACGGGGCCGGGATGGGGACGGGGCCGGGATCGCAGCCCTGATTTTGGAAGGGAATCGTTGCCATGGAAACGCATCCCGTCCTTTTTGACCGCCGGCGCTGAGGTGGGAGATCCAACAGGAGGAGGGGGTGGCTCACAAACCGGGAAAAATCGGGATAAACAAACCCTGGCACAGGGAGCTGCTTATCCCGGCTGCCTCCTGCATGTGCCAAGCTCCGGAAGCATCCTGGGGGCTCTCCCTGCATCCCACCAGGAAATTCCTCATTTTTCCAACTGCTTGGCATTGAACTTCCCTCAGGGAGCCCCCTGATCTCAAATTCCTGCTGGGATCTGAGGGCAGAGTTAAAGCAGCCTGGAAATGGTAAAAAACCCCATTTTTCCAGCAAAGTCTTCCCCAGTCCTTTCTTCTCCCGTTTTTTTTTTCCCTTTCCCTGCTCACAGGTGGATTTTGAGGTCATGGAGCTGCCTGGCTCTGCCTCATCCAATCATTCCCACTATAAATTCCTTCCCTCTGTGGATCTCCCCCTGATAAGGAATCAAATGCCAGGGCAGGGACGGGAGGATTCAGGCCGGGTTTTTTGGGAATCTGAGCTCTCCCTGGGAATGCCAGAGGTGAGAGAGGCCAGGAAGGGGTGAGAAATGAGAAATCCCACAAGAAACCTTGGAATGAACCCTTGGATAAGCCATGCTTTGGAGTTTTTAAATTTCTTTTTCTTGGGGTTTGATCTGGAGCTGCGGGATGGGGTTTTCCAGGCTGGTGCTGGAATGTTTTGTAATTCCAACTGGGAATGCTGGTCCTGCCCATCCCGAGGAGCTGCCTGGCATTCCTGGCATGCAGAACAGGGAAAATCCCAGGGCACATTCCCAGGGCAAGGCTCCCACTGAATCCTGGATGGGCAGGAAAATTATCCTTGGGCAGGAAAATTATCCCTGGATAGAGAAATTATCCCTGGACAGGAAAATTTTTCCTGGATAGGGAAATGGTCCCTGAGCAGGAAAATTATCCCAGGACAGGGAAATTGTCCCTGGATAGGGAAATTATCCCTGGATAGGAAAATGATTCCTGGATTGAGAAATTATCCCTGGGCAGGAAAATTTTTCCTAGATAGGGAAATTATTCCTGGATAGGGAAATTATTCCTGGATAGGGAAATTATCCCTGGATAGGGAAATTATTCCTGGATAGAGAAATGGTCCCTGGGCAGGAAAATTGTCCCTGGGCAGGAAAATTATCCCAGGCTCCATCAGGAGCACCCCTGAGCTGTCCCTCCTTCCATCCCTGCCCTTTTCCTGGATTCCCATCTCGAACATTCCCTGCATCCCCTCAGGAGCTCTGGGGGCCAAGAGGGGCTGGGATGGGATTCCCAGAGAATCCCTGGATCCCTGGAAGTGCCTGAGAGCAGTATTTTGGAAGGGAAGGGAAGCAGGGAAGAGCTTTTTTTTTGCTCCAGGAGTTTTCCAGGCTGGAGTTGCTGCCGTTCCCCCCAGGAATCGGCGCTCGTGAATTTATGAGGAGCACGAGGCTGCTCCGCTTGCTGGGATGTGAATCCCAGGCAGAATGCAAATCACAGGATGGGAGGGAGGGAAAACAACCCTGGGAGCGTGGAATTGAATCTTCCAGGGTTTAGAAAAGTGCCCAAAGTAGCAAAGTTTCCATAAAACCCTAAAAGCAACATGGGGATGGAGGAATTTGGGGTCACAGATTCTGGGGATTGAGGGGAGCCTCATAGATCCCTGGAGTGGCTGCTGGGAAAGGGAAATATGGGGAAAAAACCTCTGGATGTTGGATTTTAATTGTGGTGCTCCAAGTGGGAATTGTGGCGGGGAATTTGGTATTTAAAATGAGGATTTGGGGTGTTAATTGTGGGGGATTGTGAAAGGGAATTGTGGCAGGAATTGTGACTGGGAATTGTGGCAGGGAATTGTGACTGGGAATTGTGGCAGGGAATTGTGACTGGAAATTTTGACAGGGAATTGAGGCAGGAATTGTGACTGGGAATTGTGGCAGGAATTGTGACAGGGAATTGTGAAAGGGAATTGTGGCAGGAAATTTTGACTGGGACTTATGGCAGGAATTGTGACAGGAATTGTAACTGGCAGTTGTGGCAGGAATTGTGACAGGGAATTATGACAGGGAATTATGACAGGGAATTGTGAAAGGGAATTGTGACAGGGATTGTGACAGGGATTGTGACAGGGATTGTGGCAGGAATTGTGGCGGGAATTGTGGCAGGAATTGTGGCAGGAATTGTGGAATGAATTAGTGGCAGGAATTGTGGCAGGCAGGGTTTGGGAGGCTCTGGGGGATGGAAAATGCAAGAGCTGCTGGGGCTGAACGGAGCCTCCTCGGTGCCGGAATTCTCATCCCAAATCTCCTCATTAACAGTCGGGATTAGCAGCTGCCGGGGTTGGGGCTGAGCCATCTCCTCACGGCAGCCGGGCCGTGCTCAGCATCCCGAGCAGCCTCCCAGAATCCCGGGGAAATGGATTCAGGAATCCAACAACAGCAACCCGAAAGGAAGCTTCGGATGGAACCATTCCTTGCTCTTGGAGAGGATTTGTTGGTGCAGTTCTTGATTTTAAATCCCAGGATTTGGGCTCGGGATGTGGATCCCAGGGTTGGGATCGTGCTCCTGGTGCTGCAGGGGTTTTCCCTTCCCCAAGACCATTCCAAATCCCTCTTCCAGAGCCTGTTGGTGCATCCAGGGAATGCCCAGATGTGGCAAAGGATTGGGCACAGCTGGGACTCGATGGCCCTGGAAGTTTTTCCAACCCCAAAATTCCATGATCCACCCAAACCAGCCGGATTTGCCCTTCCCAACCCCTTCCCAATCCTCCAAACTTCCCATGGGAACGCAGCTAAAAATTCTGCCACGGGTACCCAGGGATGTTCACCCAGCACAAGGATCCCAGGAGAGCCAAACATTCCTGAAAACACCGGGATTTTATTCCTGAAAAGGAGTTTAATGCCAGGCCACAGTGTTTTCTGCTCCATTGCTCCCTTGGATGTCCTTGTCTGGGAATAAAGGCTCTGAATCCCGATCGATACCAGCACAGCTCATGTTTGATCCACCCCAGGAAAATCCCTGGAATTGGGGATGATATTGGTGGTATGGATAATAAAGGAAATAATTTGGGATTTCGGGCCGAGCTGGTGAGGCAGAGCTGCCCCGCATTCCCAAAAAACATCAAAGCCACATCAGAAAAATAAATATTGTTCCCTGTTGTTCCCTGTCGTGCCCAGAGTTTTCCAGCAGCTCCAGAGCCGCTGCTCTTGTAGCTCCTAATGCTCCCCGACATTTAATTAACTCCAACAACTGCCTGGATCCCGCTGGAGGAAGGGAGGGCTCCTTGCTCCGAGCTGCAGAGAATCCCAGAATCCCTTTTCTGGCATCCCATTAATTCCCCCTTTTCCTGTGTGTCCCATTGTTTCCCCTTTTCCCAGTATCCCATTTTTCCCCCCTTTTCCCAGGATTGCACCATGAGCAGTTTTCACTCCAGGCAGATTTTGTAGCTCCCTTGTCGCCCCCGTTCCCTTCCCATCTCCAAATATTTATCCCAGAGTTTCATTCTGCCGGCAAATAAATGCTCCCACCTCCTCTCTTCCCTCACCTTGTCTCCCAAATTAATCTCCGGAAATAATTGGGAAGCGGAGGAAGGAGCTGGAGCGGGGGAGGAGGGAGCAGCAAAACAAAGAGTTTTATTTAAATTCTTTCTTTTTGTGGAATTTCACCCAGAATTTCAACATTCACACCCCGCTCCTGGATCTCTTTCTTCTCCTGGATCCCACTTTTCTCCTGGATCCCATCCCACTGCTGGTCCCCATCCTGCCCCTGGATTCCATTTTGCCCCAAACAGGCCAAGTTTGGAGCACAGGAAGAGCAATCCAAGGATTTGGTCCCCAGGAGCTGTGGGGTGGCTGAGGGTGGATTTTCCATGAGGAGGCAAAGGAACGGGAGAGGGAACAATGGATGGATGGATGTGGATGGATGGATGGATGGATGGATGGATGAATGATGGATGATGGATGGATGGGGATGGATGATGGATGGATGGATATGGTGGATGGATGGATGGATGGATGGATGGATGGATGGATGGATGGATGGATGGATGGATGGATGGATGGATGGATGGATGGATGATGGATGGATGATGGATGGATGATGGATGGATGGATGGATGGATGGATGGATGGATGGATGGATGGATGGATGGATGGATGGATGATGGATGGATGATGGATGGATGAAGGGTGGATGGATGATGGATGGATGGATGGATGGATGGATGGATGGATGGATGGATGGATGGATGGATGGATGGATGGATGATGGATGGATGATGGATGGATGATGGATGGATGGATGGATGGATGGATGGATGGATGGATGGATGGATGGATGGATCCATGGTGGATGGATGGATGGATGGATGGATGGATGGATGGATGGATGGATGGATGGATGGATCCATGGTGGATGGATGGATGGATGGATGGATGGATGGATGGATGGATGGATGGATGGATGATGGATGGATGGATGGAGGGATGGAAACCAGCAGAGGGACAGGGATGGATGGATCTGACCCAGCACTTCCTGAGCATCCCTAAGGAGCCCCTAAAGGGACAATGGTGGCACTTAGGTGGCTGCCAGGCCACCAACAAACTGGGACGGCCATTCCTGCATGCTCCCGGTTTTTAGGGATCCTTCCAATCCTTTCCATGGGCTGAGCAGTGCTGTCCCCACCCCGCTGTCCCCTGGCCTTGGGGACACCCAGGCTGGCGCTGGGGGATCCCAGGGGATGGGGGGCTGCCATCCATTAGCGATTCCCTCTGCCCTGCACTCCATCCCGGTCATTTCGGGATCGCCGGCCGTAACTCAGCCCGTTCCGCACTCCGATCCCATTTTTCATCCATCTTTTATTCATGGAGGGGGGTCAGCTCTGTATGGAAGGATCAATAAAAGCCTCCATCACGGCGCATTATTAATTAATAAGGAATCCATTATCTGCAGCCGGCCCGGCCACTCCCTCGGATTTTCTCCCTGGAGAAGCTTTTTGGGGGCAATTCCGAAAATTTACAGCCTGATCGATCTCCCTCCCTACCTCCCTCCTCCTGCCCAGGGATAATGGGAACTTTATTTAGCACCGGCTGTCCTTTGTCCCCACTGATGTCCCTGCTGATGTCCCTGCCCTGCCAGGATCCTCCAAAACCCCTAAATCTGTGGGAAAGCCTTGGGGAAAACGCCCTGAATTCTGTGGGGTTGTGGCCTCTGTTTATTTTGGGTTATTTGGCTTCATTTCCTCTTTTTTAAAATCTTTTTCACACCAGACTGGACAGGGATGGGTTTGGGGCCACCTCCAGGACCAGACAGTGATGGGGACATCACCTGTGGGAGGGAGAAAATGGAAGCAATTAAATTAGGAAAACTCAGGATAAATCCATAGGAAATGCAAACCCCCAGCACCAGAGCAACCCAGGCTCCTGCTCCAACCCCTCCAACCCATCTGGAATTCCCAAAAAAAAGGATTCTCCAGCCGCTGTTTTGATTTGTTGGTGCCATTTTGACCATGGGAAGGGGTGGAAGGAGAATTCCCGCTGTTTTTTATGGATGGCTCCTTCCAGAGGGATGGGGAGAACCCACCCCAGGCATTCCCGGGATCCCAAAGAGCTGGGAATGGGCACGAGGGCATGGATTCACCAAGGAATCCCTGGAAAGGGACAGAAACCCTCTCCCATGGACTGGGCACAACTCCCGTGACCCCGTGCCCTCCCCACGCTGCACCCACTCATAAATCCAACCCTAATCAGCGCTAATTAGCTCTAATTAATGGAGAAAGGGGAATTATTAGGAGAAATCATAAAATCCTTTGCCTGGGGAAGTCTTGGGACAGGTCGGGATTTTGGGAGAACAGGAATTGCTGGACTCATCAGAAACGAGCCCAGCTCAAGCTCTGACCTCCCCTAGCTAATTAACAGCATGGTAATTAATCATTCAGCAGCTTTAATGATGGATTCCCCGCTCTGCTTGTGCTGGAAAACACCGGGATGGGAATGATTCGTGCTGGGGGTTCATCCCAGCTGGAAAATCAATAAATTAGGGAATTCTTGCCTATTGAAAATGGATTTTCCTCCCCTTGGAATTCAGGAACTTTCAGGAGAGGAAAACTGGGAATATTGTTTTGATTTCAAGTTTAGTTGAATTTAAATTTCAATTTTGATTCCATTTTCAATTTTGATTTCATAATTGAAATAGAAATTTCTATTTCTATTCCAATTCCAATTTTGATTTAAATTCTATTATTTCTATTTCTATTTCTATTCCAATTTCCATTGTGAGTTTGATTTTGATTCCAATATGCATTTCATTTTCATCGTTATTTTTGTTTTAATTTTTACTTTTTAGCCCTAAAAATCTTCAGTTTTTACTCCCTATTTTCCTTAAGTAACCGGAGCACTTCCCAAACTTTCAGGCATCCAAAACTCAGACAGATTTTGGGAATGTTTGGGCCAGAGATAAATCCAGGATAAGGGTTTGGATGGATACTCCTGGAATAAACATCGGCTTTGTGTCAGCTCCTTTCGGCCCCGGAGTCTGAACAAACCCAACCACCAGGAATTGATTTTCTAAAAATGTCAAACACACAAAAAAAAAATTAAAAAAAATAAAAACCCCAAACCTGCTGCGGATAAAAATTGTTGGTTTGTGTGGAATAGTTGAGCTTCTTTCCTGCCTCCCCAAAAATCGATGGGAAGAGGACATGGAAAAACACAGCGGGCTCTAAAGTGTAAATAATGAGAGGATGTGATTTAAAAATGGCTCAGCACGAATGGGGCTGAGGCCAAATTTCCTCGGAATAAAGCTGGGAATGCAGCAGCTTCCATGTGAGGTGGCTGAAAATGCAGGAATGAAGGGGAAAAGGGGGAAAAATGGGGCTGGGAATGAGGTGGGAAGGGGATGAAGCAAAAGCAGAAGAGCAGCACTTGGCCAGGGTTGTTTTGGAGCAGAAACTGAGGGAAAGAATGAGGGGGAAATATGGAATTCAATCAAATTTTGATGCTGGAATTCATGGAAGAGGATCAGCTCCGGATTCGGGGTTTTCCAGGGGGTTTGGGAAGGGAGGGATGGAAGGGGTGGGAAGGAGCAGGGATCATCCCACCCCTTTACATCCCACATCCCACAGATGCAGCTCATCCCAGACGATCCCTCCAGGTCATCCAGCAGCAGGAGCAGCTGGGAATGCGCTCCCCTGAAAGCGCTCTCCAATCCCATTTCCATGCAAATGTCACCTCCATAAAGAACCAGGAAGTTCAGCACAGGCTCCGGGCTGCAATTGCTGCGGAATATGCGGGGTTTGGGAATAAATCCCATTTTTTTCCATAGTTTTGAGCTCCCTGGTGCTCCAGCTGCTCCTTTAACCCTCTCCAGGGCTCGCTGCTCCCGTCAGCTCCGAATCCATGAGTGGGGGAGCTCCAGCTCATCCAGCAGTGGGAATTCCCAGCCCGCATCCCTTCCTTTTGCCCATTATCCCTGGAATGTCACTCTTGGAGCATCCCAATGTCCAGCGGGAGCTGTGGTGGCAGTGCCACCCTTCCTGCCCGACTCCATCTTCCTGGAGCATCCCACGATGGCAATTTCCACATCCCATTCCCACTGGGATGAGTCCAGGAGAGAGGTGGGAATGGGGCATCCAGGACTGGTGGGAAGGGAGCAGTGGAGCCAACTCCATTGGAATTCCAGTGGGAGGACCTTGCTGTCCCATCTCGGGATTGCTCCTCATCCCTCATCCCTCCTCTCCATCATTTACCTTTCCTTGCTCATAAAATGGGAATTCCTCCAGATCGGAGGAGCCCCGATCCCGTTCCCATTCCCATTCCTGTTCTCATTCCCATTCCCAGCTCCCTTTCCATTCTAATTCCCATTACTGTTCCCATTCCCATTCTCATTCCCATTCCCATTCCCTTTCCCGTTCCCATTCCCATTCCTGTTCTCATTCCCATTCCCAGCTCCTTTCCCATTCTAATTCCCATTACTGTTCCCATTCCCATTCCCATTCCTGTTCCTGTTCCCATTCCCATTCCTGTTCCTGTTCCCATTCCCATTCCCATTCCCATTCCCATTCTCGTTCCCATTCCCATTCCCATTCTCGTTCCCATTCCCATTCCCATTCCCATTCCCATTCCCATTCCCATTCTCATTCCCATTCTCATTCCCATTCTCGTTCCCATTCCCGTTCCCATTCCCATTCCCGCTCCCATTCCCATTCCTGTTCCTGTTCCCGTTCCCATTCCTATTCTCGTTCCCATTCCCGTTCCCATTCCTGTTCCTGTTCCCATTCCCATTCCCATTCCCATCCCCATCCCTATTCCATTCCCATCCCCATTCCCATTTCCATTTCCATCCCCATTCCTAGCCCTATTCCCATTCCCATTCCTAGCCCCATTCCCATTTCCATTTCCACCCCCATTCCTAGCCCCATTCCCATTCCCATTCCAAACCTTCTGGAAAATTCCAAAGTCAGCTGCAGAATGGCTGCAGGATCCCTGAATCCATGAGGGGATGCCACAGGAAATGCTCTGATCCCAAGGACAGGCAGATCCCACACGGATGCAGCATCTTCCCCATGATCCCACCCAAAACCCACACGGGCAGCAGGGTGGGAGTGGAAAAGCTGCTCCCAGGGGAATTCTGCACCCTAAAACCAGGAATTGTCACTGTCACCACCCCATTCCCTCCTTCCCAACATCTTCCCACCCTCCAAACCCCCATTCCTGCTGTGGGAATTGGAAGGATCCCAACGGAATAACCCCAGAACAAATGGCACCACCGGGATTTTCAGTGAGGATTTTTAGGGCTTGTTTGGATTTTTTTATTCCAAATCCCCCAAAGGCTCGATCCCAATTCCCCTTTAAACAGGCAAACCATAACATTGGGAATTTGCCACGGATCCGAGATGGATTGAACTCCTCCGAGCTCCTTTTGCAGGGAATTTATCGGTGCCATAAATTCCCCCGGACGGGATTGCTGTGAGTGCCATAACACATCCTCCAGCCAATCTTTTATCCATCAGGCTTTGTCTTGCTTTTTGGGGGGAATATTTATGGACTGGATATGTTCCGGGAAGAGGGATCGCTCCTGAGGGTGTCTCCGGCTCTCTCTGACCGCGGATAATTTGCAGGAATGCTCAGTTCTGCTCCAAGCTCTGTTTTTGAGGATTTTTCAAATTATTTCAGGCTTAAAATTTGATTTTAGGGACTCCCAGACCTCCTGTTTTCCCCCCCAAAAAAATCTCCATGCAAAGAGGGATCTTAAAGCTCCTACCAATCCCTGCAGGAGACTTTAAACCCCCTTTTCCTGTATTTTCTTTGGATGGGAGAAGCACCAAGGAAATGGACTTGGAATGGGTGAACAGGGAGAGGAATTTTCCCAGATCACAATTCCCATTCCTGTGGCTCTGCCCCGAGCATCCTGGCTGGGAAAACGAACAGAATCCAACCCTTCCATGAAAATGAAGGAGAAATCTGCCTGGAAAAGCACCCAAGGCTCCCAAAATTCCAATTCAAGCTGCTCCTCCCAGCCCTGCCAGCAGCCAGGGAGCTCCATCTGCTCCCGAATCCCGCCCGGAGTCAGCTGGCAAATCCCACCTTCCCTCTCCACGGGCAGGTGCCAGGGCTAAAAATATTCCCAGAAATGCCCCTTTCCTTGGCAGCCTCTGGAAAAGCTGGAGCTGCAGCAGGACGAGGCTTGGGAAGGAGCTGAGTTGGAGTTTTTATGGGATTGCTGCCCGAATCCAGGATTTTCTCTTCCCCTGGATCACTTGAATTAATTCCAGTGAATCAGCAAATCCCACCAGGAAAGAACAACCCCAGTCCCAACCCCATTGGTATTTCCAATGATCCTGGAGTGTTTTGCATGTAATTCCATCAGGAATTAAACCTGGATAGTTACTGAGGGGGAAAATCAAATTTAGGATGAGTAGATTTGAAGTTTGGGGGAATGAGCTGTTCCCACATGGACTCCAGATGATCCCTGGAAAAATCTGGATTCCCCTTTCCAGCAGCACAACCCAGCCAGGCTGAAATAACTGGGAAACGTGGGATTTCCATGGTGAAATAAAATGTAAAATATAAAATAAAACGGAATCAAATTGAATAAAATGGAATAAAATGGAATAAAATCAAATCCCTGGAGTCACTGCTGCCGGAACCATCAGCATTCCCAGGAGTGAGATCCCTATCCAAGGAAAGCGAGAGGCTTTGGCTGCACAAATTAGATTTCCCCAGGCAGCAGCTTAATTAAAACTATCGAGTGCTCTGAGCTTTTGGAAATTAACTTGGAAAGTGTTTGGATAAAAAAAGCCTGGACTGGTTTTTTGTTCCTTTTCTTCTCCCTGGAGTGGAGGGAAAAGGAGAAAAAAAAGGGATTTCTTTCCCTCCTGGATTCTTTGGAGGGCAGGAAGCAGCAAAGGGGGGCTGATTTTCATTGGGATAAATCTGGAATCATCAGGATCTTGGGTCAACCTTCCCCTAAATTTTTTATTTGGAGCTGCTGAGATTTCTTGGGAAATAAATTAAAACCAGAAAATCACGGTTCCTCTGTTTGTAATCCCAACCCGATGCTCGGAAACACCACGAAAATCCCTGAGGAAAAAGAAGAACCAGTGGGATAATGCAACCAACACCTGATCCAAACAAGAGGAGACGGGAATAAAAAAAAAAAAGAGGGAAAAAACCACAGGAGCCATTAGGGAGCATCAGGAGGGATCAGATCCGCAGGGATGAAGAGGCTGCTCCGAGGAAACAGGAGCAGGATGATCCCGAGCCCCCTTCCCGCAGGAATTCCGCCAGGTTGGAGGTGAATTATTCCCAGCTGTGCCTCCTTGGCTCTGATTTCATGGCCTGGTGGTGATGGAGCTGCTGATATTCCAGAGGGGGATGTTCCCACCTGGAGATTTGGTGGGAAGGAGGTTGGGGGAATATTCCATGGATGAACACACCATGGAGGCATCCCAGTGGGGATTTATGGGATAAAATGCATCCAAAGAACTCTGGGAATCAGGAGCTGATCCCATGGAGGCATCCCAGTGGGGATTTATGGGATAAAACGCATCCAAGAAACTCTGGGAATCAGGAGCTGATCCCATGGAGGCATCCCAGTGGGGATTTATGGGATAAACGCATCCAAGGAACTCTGGGAATCAGGAGCTGATCCCATGGAGGCATCCCAGTGGGGATTTATAGGATAAAACGCATCCAAGGAACTCTGGGAATCAGGAGCTGATCCCATGGAGGCATCCCAGTGGGATTGATGGGATAAAACGCATCCAAGGAACTCTGAGAATCAGGAGCTGATCCCATGGAGGCATCCCAGTGGGATTGATGGGATAAAACGCATCCAAGGAACTCTGGGAATCAGGAGCTGATCCCATGGAGGCATCCCAGTGGGATTGATGGGATAAAACGCATCCAAGGAACTCTGGGAATCAGGAGCTGATCCCATGGAGGCATCCCAGTGGGATTGATGGGATAAAACGCTTCCTAGGGAGTCTGGAAAAGAGGAGAAGGGAATGCTGATCCCATGGAGACATCCCAGTGGGGATTTATGGGATCAACCATTCAAGGAAGTCTGGAAAGAGGAGCAGATCCCATGAAGGCATCCTGGTGGGACTGATGGGATAAAACACGTCCAAGGAAATCTGGGAAAGAGGAGCAGGGAATTCTGATCCCATGGAGACATCCCAGTGGGATTGATGGGATAAAGGGGGCCTGGGACAGGGATGTGTCACAGGGAACGCTCATCCACATGGGAATGACCCACCAAGGTTTGGGACAGAGCCAGAATCTTCTCAGTGCCAGCCTGGATGGGCTCCATGAGCCTCGGTTTTCCCAAAATCTCACCCCATTCCTGCCTTTTGGGATGTGCCTCCATCAGCATTCCCAAACCCCAGCAGGGATGCAGGGAAGGGGCTGGAATTCCCCGCCAGGGGAACCTTTGGGGATCCCACCCAACCCCTCCATCCCAGCCCCAAATCCCAGGAAAAATGAGGTCAATTTTCACCATTTCCCACAGGGAAAAACCCCCAAATCCCAGGAGATGAAACCCAAACCCCCTCCAGGGCCCACTTCCCATGGGAATCCAGCTGGAACCTGCCACAAAATTCCAAGGAAAAATGAAACCAGCAGCAGGTTTGAAAAACCAACCAGAGGGAAGAGAAGCAGGAAAAAGAAATATGAATTAAAAAAATCCTTGAATAACCCAAAATCTCCTCCTGGGAGGAGGATTCCAAAGCCATTTTTAATGAACTCCGCGTTCCGCCGGCGCTCGGCATGGAATTATTGTCCATTAAATAAACACGGGTGATTATTGGGAACACATTCCCAGAGCTGCAGGTCACGGCTGCCAGCTGCTCCCGCCGCTTGTTCCGGGGAATTTCTGATTTGCTCTGCATTTATAAGGAAAAGGAGCTGGTTTGGGGGGCAAAAAATCCCAGAAAACTTTGGGATCGCTCCCTGGGACTGGGCTGGGTGGAAAAGGAGGAGTTTTAGGGGAAAAATCATCTCTGATCCCAAAAAACCTCAGGATTTTCCTCTGGAACAGGGGTTGGGTGGAAAAGGAGCCAGTTTAGGGGGGGAAAATCATCCCTGATCCCAAAAACCCTTGGGATTTTCCCCTGGAACAGGGATTTGGGTGGAAAAGGATCAGTTTTAGGGGAAAAACTATCCCTGATTCCAAAAAACCTCAGGATCTTTGCCTCCACAGCATTTTTCCACGAGCCAGGGAAGAGAGGATTTTTTATTTTTTTCCTTCCATAAATTGTAATTGATTTCTTTTTTAATGGAATATTGTAATGGAATATTGTCCAACGTGCACAGACTCCTGGGATAAATTATTCAGCAGCACATTTTTAAATAATGCAGCCGCTTCCTGCTCGGATTTCCTGCTCCTTAAAACCTGGGATGGGAGGGAATCTCCACCTCTGGAGTCTCCATCGCTCCGTGCTCCGAGTGAAGCTGTTGGGAATTAATTGGAAAGGTGCAAATTCATTAAAATAATTATGCAAGGCTTGGATTTACTCCTTGCTCCAAGAGCTGTGTGGGGGAGAGGAGCAATTCCCACTTTTCCAAGGGATGCTGGATCCAAGTGTGGAGGTGGCAAAGTGGTGGAAAATCCAGGCGGGATCCATGAGAGAGGAAAAAACCTCATGTAGGAATTCCTGAGTCCTGGAAAATCATGGATATTCCCAATTCCTGCTGGCTATTCCCAATTCCTGTTGGTTATTCTCACTTCCTGTTGGTTATTCCCAATTCCTGTTGGTTATTCCAAATTTCTGTTGGTTATTCCCAATTCCTGTTGGTTATTCCCAGTTCCTGCTGGTTATTCTCAATTCCTGCTGGCTATTCCCAGTTCCTGCTGGTTATTCTCACTTCCTGTTGGTTATTCTCACTTCCTGTTGGTTATTCCCAATTCCTGTTGGTTATTCCCAGTTCCTGCGGGTTATTCTCAATTCCTGCTGGCTATTCCCAATTCCTGTTGGTTATTCCCAATTTCTGTTGGTTATTCCCAGTTCCTGTTGGTTATTCCCAACTCCTGTTGGTTATTCCATGAGGAGCAGAGGGAAAATTCCAGGCAGGACCTCGGATGTTCTGGGAATGCTTCACTCCCTATTTCCCAGCCTCAGAACTTCCCAGAATTTCCAAATCCAGCACCAAAATCCCCTCCACAGCTGCCTGGGGGTGGGGGCAGATTCCTGTCTCATTCCCACATTGTCCAGACAAGGATATCCCCATGGATATTTCCTCTTCCGTGATCAAGGAATTTCCAGTGATCCCTGGATCCAGGTGCCACCATTCCTGCATGGAAAAGAGTTCCAGGCTGCTCCAAAGCTTCTCCTGCATCCCAGGAGGATCCTTGTGGAAAAGGCAGCTGTGCATTCCCAGGGAATTTCCTCCAAACTCCCCAAATCCATGGATTCAATCCCAAATTTTTCTGCTGGGACACTCCGAGCTCCAGCACATCCCAAGGGATGAGTCTGCTCGTTCCTCAATCCTTCCCTTCCCAAATCCAATTAAATCCCTTTATTGGTTCCCTTTGGACACAACTCCTGGCACAATTAGGGAATCATTTCCAAGCACAAAATGATTGCCTAATTCCATCCTACCTCTCCAAATTCCACTTTGTTTTTATTGGGATTGAGAGGGAAGAGGAACTCACCCAAATCCCTAAAATTAAGGGGGAAAAGCCAGCTGGGAGCTCTGGAATAGGGTTGGAGCCTGAGGAAGGGAAGAGCTCCAGCAGGATGTGGGAATGGGGCTGAGATCCCGAACATCCAGGAACTTCCAGAGGTCATCCCAAGTACAAAACCCTCATTTCCTCAGTTCCCAAGGACCTGCCTTGGCTTTGAGTCCCTGATTTTAAGCAAATCCCATTTTAGGTGTTTGTCCATCCCTGATTTTGGCTTCTTTTGGATCCCCTGGATCCACCCAGGCTGCCCCGATGGATCAGGGATGGCCCAACCAGCTCCTGTTGGATCCCCGACCCTCATTCCCAGTTTGGTCCATCCGGGCACATTCCAGCTGCTTTTCCAGAGGGATTTTTCCTCATTACCACCCCACATCCACCTGGATTCCAGGCTGGACACGGAATCGATGCCGTCTGTTCCCTCTGACGGATTCCTGAGGCTCCAGGGATTCAATCAAGGGAAGGGACATAAATCACATTAATTAAAGAATTCCCAAATCCCTTCCTGCAGCCCTCGGGATCCTTCCACGGAACGGGAATGTGGCCTCAGCACTCCAAGCACTGCCTGCTGCCTCCTTGGAATTATTGATTCCCTGGGCCTGGTTTTTATGGATCTCACAGCCCTGGGAGCATCGGAGCAGGGTTGGAGGGGTTTAATCAGCAGCTCTTTCCTGAAGCCTGTTTGGGAATTGTGGAATCATGGAATGGGAAGGGATCTTGGAGCCCACCCCTGGAATGGGACACTTTCCCCATGCCAGGATGTCCAACCCAGCCTGGGACACTTGCAGGGATCAGGAATCCCTGGAATCGGCAGCAGGAATCAGAATCTGCTGTTTTCCCAGGATCTCCCCCAGCTGTGTCCTTGTTTATCCAGGATCCCACCTCTCGCTCCTTAAATCCTGGAAATTCTGGAATCCTGGTAATCCTGGTATCCTGGAACATTTTTAGGGATCAGAATCACAAATAGATGGCTAGGTGGGAATTCTGCCTCCTGAGGTGTTTGGAGATGATTTGGAATTTGGAAAGTGGGATGTGGGGCTGGGATGTGGGGTTTGGAATGTGGGATGTGGGGTTTGGAATGAGGAATGTGGGATGTGGGGTGTGGGATGTGGGGTTTGGAATGTGGGGTTTGGGATGTGGGGTTTGGGGTTTGGAATGTGGAGTTTGGGATGTGAAATGTAGGGTTTGGGATGTGGGATGTGGGGTTTGGGATGTGGGGTTTGGGAACATCCTTCTGCCCAGAGCTCCCCCCGGCCACAGCTCCCTGGAGCTCCGGGCTGGATTTTGGGGATCGTGCTGGGATTATCCCGCTCTGCTCCTCCCTGGAACGCCATCAGGCCTGGCCGTGTAATGAGCTTGCAAATCCATGGGAAAAAAAGCTCGGACAAATCCAAGGCTGCTCCAGGATTTCACCAGCAGCCCTGAAGGGATGAATCCAAACTCAGAAAAACCCGAGGAAAACTTCAGGAGTCTTGGACACTTCCAGGGATGGGACAGCCACAGCTTGGGATCCTCCTCTCCAAGTTTTTCCATTTTTTTCATGTTTTTCCCAAAATTTCTCCCCGCTCACACATGGGAAGCTCCTCAGGGCTGGGAAATCAATGTCACCTCTGGGATTCTGCGCTTCCAACTGGCAGCAACCCATCCAGGGATTAGCGAGGGATTAGGATGTGCAACAGGACTGATAATTAATTAATGAGCAGGAGGGATAATGAGAACCAGCAAACTGGGAGCATCAGATCCAGATTTTTAGGGGAAAAACATAAAAGATTGGAAAAGTCCTGCTGGCCCCTCATCCCTTTTGTCATCCCCCCTCCAGAGCCAGACCCTGCCACCATTTCCTGCTCCTTAAACAGGGAAAAATCTCACAAGGACCACAGCGATTCCAATGGGATCCCTTGGGAGGTGGAGAGCAGAGATTGGAGCCCGTGGGATGCAGCTCCAAGGGGATCTCAGGGATTTGTAGGAATTCTGAGGCCAAAATCCAGCATCCTACAAATTTTGGGGCACACACAGGTGATAGAGACATCCCAGCTCCTGCTCCAAGGGTGGAAAGGGAAGAATCCCAATCCCAGTGGGAATCCCAATCCCACGGGGAGTCCGGGACAGTGAGGAAAAGCAGGAGGCGAGCAACACATGTGGGTTCCTGGGAATGGCTCCACAGGCTCCGGGAATTCTCCTGGAGATGCTGGGCTGCCTGATTTGGATGGATCTGCCACTGAATCCCAGCAAATTTGGATGGATCCACCATGGAATCCCAGAGAATGTGGATGGATCCACCACCGAAACCCCAAAAATTTGGATGGATCTGCTGTCGAATCCCAGTAAATTTGGATGGGTCTTCCACCAAATCCCCATAAATTTGGATGGATCTGCTGTGGAATCCCCATAAATTTGGATGGATCTGCCACGGAATTCCAGTAAATGAGGATGGATCTTCCACCAAATCCTGGCACTGCTGGAAGAGACAGGGGCTGGAAAATTTCCCACTGGAAAACTGCACCTTGCTCAGGAATTCCTGGGGCTCGGAGACGCCCTGCTCCTGCAATTCCTCCTGGGAGCAGGAATTCCAGAGCCCAGCAGGAATTCATTACCCACCCACCATGAGGTGAGCAGGGAGAAGGGCTGATCCCGCCTGGAAAAGAGCACAGCCCAGCATCCACCTTCTCCTGGTGGGAAAAATCCCCAGAGAATTTGGATGGATCCACCACTGAATCCTAGTAAATTTGGATGGATTTGCCACAGAAGTAGAGTGAGTTTGGATGGATCTGCCACCGAATCCCCATAAATTTGGATGGATCTGCCACGGAACCCCCATAAATTTGGATGGATCTTCCACCAAATCCTGGCACTGCTGGAAGAGACAGGAGCTGGAAAATTTCCCACTGGAAAACTGCACCTTGCTCAGGAATTCCTGGGGCTTGGAACCACCCTGCTCCTGCAATTCCTCCTGGGAGCAGGAATTCCAGAGTCCAGCAGGAATTCATTACCCACCCACCATGGGGTGAGCAGGGCGAAGGGCTGATCCCGCCTGGAAAAGAGCACAGCCCAGCATCCACCTTCTTCTGGTGGGAAAAACAATCCCCAGAGAATTTGGATGGATCCACCACTGAATCCTAGTAAATTTGGATGGATTTGCCACAGAATTACAGTGAGTTTGGATGGATCTGCCGCGGAACCCCCATAAATTTGGATGGATCTGCCACCGAATCCCCATAAATTTGGATGGATCTGCCACGGAACCCCCATAAATTTGGATGGATCTTCCACCAAATCCTGGCACTGCTGGAAGAGACAGGAGCTGGAAAATTTCCCACTGGAAAACTGCACCTTGCTCAGGAATTCCTGGGGCTTGGAACCACCCTGCTCCTGCAATTCCTCCTGGGAGCAGGGATTCCAGAGCCCAGCAGGAATTCATTACCCACCCACCATGGGGTGAGCAGGGCGAAGGGCTGATCCCGCCTGGAAAAGAGCACAGCCCAGCATCCACCTTCTCCTGGTGGGAAAAACAATCCCCAGCGCATGGAAATAATCAGGGACAAACGCAGAATTCCCACGTTCCAGCTGGATCTGGCTCCAGAAGGACAATTCCCATCCCCAACATCCAGCCCTGGCCATCTGGATCCGATTCTTTTCCTGGAATTTGTCCTCCAACACATCCTAAGATTTTATTTTTTTTTTCCTCCCTGGCCCCACAAGCTGCTGTTGCTCCCACTTTCCCTCTGCCCTAACCTTGTTTTTCCAGCTGATTTATGGAATCATCACACCATTGATTTCCTGACAGCTGCCCTGACCTTTAGGATTTTATAAAATCCAGCTTTTTTTCCATTTTTTTTCCTTCCCTGGGCCTTGGCAGCCCGGCGAAGGTGACGCAGGGAATTATTGTGGATTTTTCCGGCTCCTGGGAAGCGACAGGATCCGTGTGGGAAGGGGCTGGCAGCAGGAACTGCATCCATCACCTTTTCCAAGCGAAGGGCGAGCGACAGGAGGTGGATGGAGCCCTGCTGGGATGCCGGTGACGCAAGAAATTCCCTGGAAAAAGCAGCTTGCACACGGAATTAACCACAGCATCCGAGTGGTTTGATCCCAAAAAAAAAGCCTCATCCAGGCTCTGGGAATTTTGCTTTGCTCCCACTTTTCCTCTCCAGGGGGAATCTCAGGGATTCACAGGGAATTTGCCCCTGGAAAAAGGAAAGTGGTGGAAGATGGAAGGGAAAGCAGAGCCAAGAAATTCCCTGGAAAAACAGCTTGCACATGGAATTAACAGGGATGGCTGCAGCTGAATGGTTTGATCCCAAAAAAAAGCCTCATCCAGGCTCTGGGAATTTTGCTTTGCTCCCATTTTTCCTCTCCAGGAGGAATCTCAGGGATTCACAGGGAATTTGCCCCTGGAAAAAGGAAAGTGGTGGAAGATTGAAGGGAAAGCGGAGCCAAGAAATTCCCTGGAAAAAGCAGCTTGCACACGGAATTAACCACAGCATCCGGGTGGTTTGATCCCCAAAAAAAAGCCTCATCCAGGCTCTGGGAATTTTGCTTTGCTCCCGCTTTTCCTCTCCAGGAGGAATCTCAGGGATTCACAGGGAATTTGCCCCTGGAAAATGGAACAGGGATGGTTGCATCCGAGTGGTTTGATCCCAAAAAAAAATCCTCATCCAGGCTTCGGGAATTTTGCTTTGCTCCCACTTTTCCTCTCCAGGGATTCACAGGGAATTTTGTCCCTGGAAAAGTGAAAGCGGTGCCAGATTGAAGGGAAAGCAGAGCCAAGGGAAAGGGAATTAAATCAGTTCCATATGTAAAGGGTTTTTTTTTTCCCCAGAATTAGGATTCCAGTGAAAACACATGGAAACAGCCACAATTCCCAGCCGTGCGGAAAACCACAGCGTGGGAGGAGGGGGAAAAATCCCCCAATGCCACTTTCCCCACTGGTGGCTCAGCGGGAAATCGGGAATGACGCCAATGCCGGGTGATGGACAGAGAAGAACTGGGGCTTTCCAGCCTCTGGAATCCCGGAATTTCCTGGGAAGGACTGGGGCTTTCCAGCCTCTGGAATCCTGGAATTTCCTAGGAAGGACTGGGGCTTTCCAGCCTCTGGAATCCTGGAATTTCCTGGGAAGGACTGGGGCTTTCCAGCCTCTGGAATCCCGGAATTTCCTGGGAAGGACTGGGGCTTTCCAGCCTCTGGAATCCTGGAATTTCCTGTGAAGGACTGGGGCTTTCCAGCCTCTGGAATCCTGGAATTTCCTGGGAAGGACTGGGGCTTTCCAGCCTCTGGAATCCCAGAATTTCCTGGGAAGGACTGGGGCTTTCCAGCCTCTGGAATCCCGGAATTTCCTGGGATTTATGGGAGCCTCCAGTGCAGCTCTCTGGGGATCCCGGGAGCGGCTCCAGCAGGTTGGAAATCCCTGGAATAAATCAGGATGGCACCTCCGAGCAGTGAGAATTTCACGGGGAAAATTGAAATTGCTCTGGGAGCTGCTCCTGACACAATTCCAGCTGGGAAAAATCCTGGGAAAAGCTTGGGATTCCTGCCAGACCTCAGCTGTCCCCGTGGGGAGGGGCCCTGGAGATGTCTCAGTGCCACCAACCTCTCTAAGAAGAGGAGACCAGTGCCACCAGCCCCTCTGTGGGGAGGGGACTTATGCCCAGAGGTGTCCCCACTGCCACCAATCCCAACTTTGGGAGGGGAGCAATGCCTACAGATGTCCCCAGTGCCACCAATCCCTCCATAGACAGGCGACCAGTGCCCAGAGATGTCCCCAGTGCCACCAACCCTTGATGAAGGCTGCAGGCCCAGAGGTGTCCCCAGTGCCACCAACCCCAACTTTGGGAGGGAACCAAGGTCTGGAGATGTCCCCAGAGCCACCAATCCCTCTATGGGGAGGGGACCAATGGCCTGAGGTGTCCCCAGTGCCACCAACCCCTGGTGAAGGCCACAGGCCCAGAGATGTCCCCAGTGCCACCAATCCCAACTTTGGGAGGGGACCAATGCCTACAGGTGTCCCCAGTGCCACCAACCCCTCCATAGGCAGGCGACCAGTGCCCAGAGATGTCCCCAGAGCCACCAACTCCAACTTTGGGAGGGAACCAATGCCTGGAGATGTCCCCAGAGCCACCAACCCCTCTATGGGCAGGGGACCAATGGCCTGAGATGTGCCCAGAGCCACCAACCCTTGGTGAAGGCTGCAGGCCCAGAGGTGTCCCCAGTGCCACCAACTCCAACTCTGGGAGGGAACCAAGGCCTGGAGATGTCCCCAGAGCCACCAACCCCTCTATGGGGAGGGGACCAATGGCCTGAGGTGTCCCCAGTGTCACCAACCCCTTGCAAAGGCCACAGACCCGGCTGCATTCGCCCTTTGAGCCAACCCCAAAATTCCTTGGCTCACTTCCCCCTCTTCCCCGGCTTTACCCTTTGGATCTCTCCAGGATTTTTGCGGACGAGCCCCTCCCCCTGCCCTGATGAGCAGCGCTAATGACAGCGCTAATTACGGAGCTCCATTAACCCCAGGAGCAGCGCCAGGGCCGCCTCTGACCGCGCCGCTTTTTCCTTTCTCCAAAAATCCCTTTTTTTTTATTTTTTTTTTTAGGTTTTTTTTTTA
The DNA here is from genome assembly GCF_035770615.1 of Melospiza melodia melodia. Classification (NCBI taxonomy): domain Eukaryota; kingdom Metazoa; phylum Chordata; class Aves; order Passeriformes; family Passerellidae; genus Melospiza; species Melospiza melodia. Next base: position 9,751,357 of record NC_086216.1, on the reverse strand, counting down.
CATCCCTGCTCAACAAAACATCCACGAGCGATCCGCAACGCCCCGCGGAGAGCGAGAACCTTCCCGTAATTGTCCGTCCTCCTTCCCGGGGCTCTTAAAAGCTTTTCCGAGGAGGAGAACAGAGGCTCCTTGTCAGCCACGAGCCATTACCCGGCTGAGAGGAGCCGCCCGCCCTCGCCCGCCGCCCCTGGGCTGCGGGAATGCTGGAGAGCTTTGGAAATGTTGGATTTTCTGCTCGTTCCAGAGGTTTCCCTGCCTGGAGAGGCAACTCTGGGGAGAGGGGACCAGTGCCACCAACCCCTGTGTAGGGAGGGGACCAATGCCCAGATGTGTCCTCAGTGCCACCAACCCCTCCATACATGGGGAGGGGACCAATGCCCAGGGATGTCCCCAGTGCCACCGTCGGGAGGGGATCAGTGCCCAGAGGTGTTTCCAGTGTCACCAACACCTCCATGGGGAGGGGACCAATGCCCAGAGATGTCCCCAGTGCCACCGTCGGGAGGGGATCGGTGCCCAGAGATATTTCCAGTGCCACCAACACCTCCATGGGGAGGGGACCAATGCCCAGAGATGTCCCCAGTGCCACCGTCGGGAGGGGATCGGTGCCCAGAGGTGTTTCCAGTGTCACCAACTGCTCCATGGGGAGGGGAACAGTGCCTGGAGGTGTCTCCGGTGCCACCAACCCCACTGTAGGAAGAGGGACCAATGCCCAGAGGTGTCCTCAGTGCCACCAAGCCCTTTATGGGGAAGGGATCAATGCCCAGAGATGTCCCCAGTGCCACCATCTCTACACAGGGAGAGGACCACCAACCCTGCTGTGGGAAGAGGGATCAGTGCTCGGAGGCATCCCCAGTGCCACCAGCCCTGCTGTGATGTCCCCAGTGCCACTAGCCAGCCCTTCATGGGGAGGGGACCAATGCCCAGAGGTGTCCCCAGTGCCACCACCTCTGCTGTGGGAAGAGGGATTGGCGCCCAGAGATGTTCCCTGTGCCACTAACCTGCCCATAGGGAGGGGACCAATGCCCAGAGATGTCCTCAGTGCCACCAACCCCACTGTGGAAAGGGGGATCAGTGCCCAGAGATGTCCCCAGTGCCACCATCTTTACACAGGGAGAGGACCACCAACCCCACTGTGGGAAGAGGGACCAATGCCCAGAGGTGTCGTCAGTGCCACCAACCCCTTTATGGGGAAGGGATCAATGCCCAGAGATGTCCCCAGTGCCACCATCTCTACACAGGGAGAGGACCACCAACCCTGCTGTGGGAAGAGGGATCAGTGCTTGGAGGCGTCCCCAGTGCCACCAGCCCTGCTGTGGGAAGAGGGATTGGTACCCAGAGATGTTCCCAGTGCCACTAACCTGGTCATAGGGAGAGGACCAATGCCCAGAGATGTCCTCAGTGCCACCAACCCCACTGTGGAAAGGGGGATCAGTGCCCAGAGATGTCCCCAGTGCCACTAGCCCTTCATGGGGAGGGGACCAATGCCCAGAGGTGTCCCCAGTGCCATCACTTCTGCTGTGGGAAGAGGGATTGGTGCCCAGAGATGTTCCCTGTGCCACTAACCTGCCCATAGGGAGGGGATGAGTGCCCAGAGATGTCCCCAGTGCCACTAGCCCTTCATGGGGAGGGGACCAACGCCCAGAGGTGTCCCCAGTGCCACCACCTCTGCTGTGGGAAGAGGGATTGGTGCCCAGAGATGTCCCCCCAGTGCCACCAAGCCCTTTATGGGGAGGGGAACAATGCCCAGAGATGTCCTCAGTGCCACCAATCCCTCTGAGGGAAAGAGGGACCAATGCTCAGAGGTGTCCCCAGTGCCATTAAGCCCTTTATGTGAAGGGCACCTATGCCTAGAGATGTCCCCAGTGCCACCAACCCCACTGTGGGAATGGAGAACAACGCCCAGGGATGTCCCCAGTGCCACCAACCCCTCTGTGGAGGTCACATTCCCAACCCCATGGGAGGCTCAGAGCAGCACTGGGAGCACCGTGGCACTGCTGGAAGTGGATTTTAAGGGATAATTTTAGGAAGATTTGGCACAGGATTCACACCCAGAAGCCCTCACAGCCACACCAGGCCTGGGCTGGACTTTCCTGGTGTGGATTCCAAAGGAGCTGGAGCAGCTCCAGGTGGGAATGGTGGCATGGGATGACCTGGGGTCAACGACAGCGCCATCCCAAGCATCCTAGAGAGCTGGGAATACCACCAAAAGGTTTGGGATGCTTCCTTTGGAAACTCTGAGGTTTTGGGGATTCTCCAGGAGCCTCATTTGTAATTGCAGCCCGTCCCCACCCTTGGGATGGCGGGGCTGGAACAGCTTCAATCCAAACCCTTTCCCAACAGCTTCAATCCAAACCCTTTCCCAACAACATCAATCCAAACCTTTTCCCAACAAATTCGATCCAAAACCTTTTCCAACAACATCAATCCAAATCCTTTCCCAACAGCTTCAATCCAAACCCTTTCCCAACAACATCAATCCAAACCTTTTTCCAACAAATTCGATCCAAAACCTTTTCCAACAACATCAATCCAAATCCTTTCCCAACAGCTTCAATCCAAACCCTTTTCCAACTTCAATTCAAACCCTTTCCCAACAACATCAATCCAAATTCTTTTCCAACAGCTTCAGTCCAAACCTTTTCCCAATAACTTCAATCCAAACCCTTTCCCAATAACATCAATCCAAACCTTTTCCCAACAAATTTGATCCAAAACCTTTTCCAACAACATCAATCCAAACCCTTTCCCAACAACATCAATTCAAAACCTTTCCCAACAACATCAATCCAAACCCTTTCCCAAAAACATCAATCCAAACCCTTTCCCAACAACATCAATCCAAAAGCTTTTCCAACTTCAATCCAAACCCTCCTGCAGCAGCTCCTTCCTCGCGTGCCCGAGATCAAACCGCTGCTGACTCACGACGCCTCATTAACGATTCGCCGGCAATTAATTCATCTCTTGATGCTGCAGGGTCGCTCCTGGGTGATTTGCATCCCTGGATCAGTGCTGATCGCAGCCCCGCACCCCCAATCTGGCACTGATCAGCCAAAATTCCGTGTTTTTTCCTCATTTTTCACTCCAAGAGCTGAGCCTGGAGACCCCCAGGGTCGGGGATGGGATGATCCAGCCTGGCATGGCTGGGACTGCTCAGATCAGGCCCCATGAGGTGAAGGGAATTGGGATTTTCCCTCTGGAGCAGCTCCTGGGAGCGGATGGAGTTGCTGGATGGGAAAAGCATTGTGTTTTCCCTGGAAAACGGGAATTGGGCAATGAAGGCTCTGGAACTCCCTTGGAGTGGTCTCTCCAAGCAGGAAAACCTCTGGAATGAGCTCTGGGGTGGAAAAGCTGCACAGGGCAGCCCCAAAAAGCATCAGGGCGAGGTGGGATTCAGAGAGATCCCAACCAAAGGCAGTGAAAGCCCCAAAGTTTCACTGGCTGAGCCCAAACAATCGGAATTATGGGAGCAGGGGAACAAGAAAACAAAGAGTCGGAGCAGTCAGCAGAGGGAAAACTGAGGCATGGAATAATTCTGTGTGGAAATACACATTTTAAAAGCTCAAATCTGGTAAAAATCGATCCCACCAGAGCAGTTCCAACCCCTGTTCCACAATGGGATATTCGGCCTGCAGCAGATCCAGTTGGGGTCCGGTAAACTCTGACAAAAAAAAAACTCTGACAAAATCCAGATTTGGGGCCGGAAAGGCCTGGACAATGTCCCTTTGTCCCCGCCGCTGTCCCCAGAGGAGCTGGCAGTGAATCCAGGTCCTCTCTGATTCCGGCAGAGGAATTTTCTCTCGGCCTGGAATTGTCTCCAGTTCCCGGCCTGGTGCTTCCCAAAGGGGTTTGGAGGGAAGGGAATTCCAGAGTGGGCTGGGACAGGCATGGAAACTCGAGAAGAGAAGGGGAAAAAAATGGGAAATGTGCCCCAAGGGATGCTCCAAACCCGTCATTCCCAGCTCCAAAGATGTTCCAACCCCAACAATCCCAGCTCCCAGGGGTTCTCCAACCCCAACATTCCCAGCTCCAAGGGGTTCTCCAACCCCAACATTCCCAGCTCCAAGGGGTTCTCCAACCCAAACATTCCCAGCTCCAAGGGATTCTCCTCCAACCCCAACATTCCCAGCTCCCAGGGGTTCTCCAACCCCAACATTCCCAGCTCCCAGGGGCTCTCCAACCCAAACATTCCCAGCTCCAAGGGATTCTCCAACCCCAACAATCCCAGCTCCAAGGGATTCTCCTCCAACCCAAACATTCCCAGCTCCAAGGGGTTCTCCAACCCAAACATTCCCAGCTCCAAGGGATTCTCCAACCCAAACATTCCCAGCTCCAAGGGATTCTCCTCCAACCCAAACATTCCCAGCTCCAAGGGGTTCTCCAACCCAAACATTCCCAGCTCCAAGGGGGTCTCCAACCCCAACCTCCCCTTATGGATGCCCCAACCCCAACATTCCCAGCTCCAAAATGCTCCAACCCAAACATCTCCAGCTCCAAAGGGTTCTCCAACCCTGACCTCCCCCTTTGGATGTTCCAACATCAACATTCCCACCTCCACAGGGTTCTCCAATTCCCCCTTTGGATGCTCCAGCCCCATTCCCCACCCCTCAATTCCCAGCAGGATCCTCTTTGCAGGGTCAAGCACCTTCCCTGCAGCCTTTTCCCTGTTTTTTGGGGGGGTTTTGGGATGGGAATTTCACTCCTCAAGAGCCTCAAGCACTCCCCTCCTTCTTTCCCCGCCATCCACCCCCAATTTTCCATATTTTCGTGCCCTTCCTTTGTTCCGCCTCCTCCTTTCACACTTCTCCCACTTTCCCCTCCAAATGTCACTGCAGGAGAAGAAAAAGTTGGGCCGAGAACCCAAAAGACTCAAAAGCAGCAGGGAAAAAAAAAAAAAACCAAGCAGGATTATTTTTAACAGGAATGGGAACAATTCCCACCCTAATGATTAGCTTGGATTTTTTTTTCCCTACCAGGAACAGCTCCTGGGATAAGGGAGAGGGGCAAAACCAGCAAGGAAAGGGCAGATTTTTCCCAGATTTTATTTGGATTTCTCTGCAAGGATCCAGCAGCTCCTCATGCTCTTCTGGAGTGGTGTCACTTCCCATTTTTCCAGGGAATTTTGCTTTGGGCTGGGAAAGCCCCAAGCAGAGAAAGATTTGGGTCTCCGTGGTGGAGGATGAGGGAATTGGGATCATTCCCAGATTTTCCAGAGCCAGGCAATCTCAATCAGCTCCCACCCATCCCAGATCCCTCTGGTAGGCCTCAATCATCCCTGGATGAAAAGGAGCGGGATGAGGACAGCAGGATCTTCTCTGTGTGCTGGGAAAATGGGATGGGATGGGATGGGATGGGATGGGATGGGATGGGATGGGATGGGATGGGATGGGATGGGATGGGATGGGATGGGATGGGATGGGATGGGATGGGACGGGATGAGCACAACGGGATGGGGATTCAGGATGGGAGAGGCTGGAGGGGCCACAGGTCCCCAGAAAACCACACCATGCCTTCCCATGGAAATTCCAGGCTGGAAATACATTCCTGGTGCCTGGAGATTCTCAGGAATGTTCAGCAGGAGCTGCTAAACCAGGATAACCCATTCCCAGTGCCTGGAGATCATCGGGGACATTCCCAATACCTGGAGATGAGCAAGAATGTTCCACCAAACTGGGATAACCCATCCCCAGTGCCTGGAGATTACCACAATGTTCCATAAACTGGGATAACACATTTCCAATGCCTGGAGATGACCAGGAATGTTCCACCAAACCAGGATAACACATTCCCAAACCAGGATAACACATTCCCAATGCCTGGAGATCATCAGAGACATTCCACTAAACCAGGATAACACATTCCCAATGCCCGGAGATCATCAGAGACATTCCACTAAACCAGGATAACACATTCCCAATGCCTGGAGATGACCAGGGATGTTCCATAAACTGGGATAACACATTCCCAATGCCTGGAGATCACCAGGAATGTTCCACCAAACTGGGATAACACATTCCCAAAACCAGGATAACACATTCCCAATGCCTGGAGATCATCAGAGACATTCCACTAAACCAGGATAACACATTCCTGGTGCCCGGAGATCATCAGAGACATTCCACTAAACCAGGATAACACATTCCCAATTCCTGGAGATCATCAGAGACATTCCACTAAACCAGGATAACACATTTCCAATGCCTGGAGATGACCGGGGACATTCCACTAAACCAGGATAACACATTTCCAATGCCTGGAGATGACCAGGGACATTCCACTAAACCGGGATAACACATTTCCAATGCCTGGAGATCATCAGAGACATTCCACCAAACCAGGATAACGCATTCCTGGTGCCTGGACATCATCAGGAATGTTCCACCAAACTGGGATAACACATTCCCAAACCAGGATAACACATTCCCAATGCCTGGAGATCATCAGAGACATTCCACTAAACCAGGATAACACATTCCCAATGCCTGGAGATGACCAGGAACATTCCACTAAACCAGGATAACACATTCCCAATGCCTGGAGATCATCAGAGACATTCCACTAAACCAGGATAACACATTCCTGGTGCCTGGAGATCATCAGGAATATTCCACCAAACTGGGATAACACATTCCTGGTGCCTGGAGATGATCAGGAATGTTCCACCAAACCGGGATAACACATTCCCAAAACCAGGATAACACATTCCCAATGCCTGGAGATCATCAGAGACATTCCACTAAACCAGGATAACACATTCCCAATGCCTGGAGATCATCAGAGACATTCCACTAAACCAGGATAACACATTTCCAATGCCTGGAGATGACCAGGGACATTCCACTAAACCGGGATAACACATTCCCAATGCCTGGAGATGACCAGGGATGTTCCATAGACTGGGATAACACATTCCCAGTGCATGGAATGTTAATCCTGAGCCCTGAACCTGGGATAACCGAGGGTTCTACATCCAAGCATCCCGAATCCAGGCGCATCCTTCCTTTCCCATCCCTGCTCCCCCATCCTGACCTCCCTGCTCCCGCTTCTCCCGCGGCTCAGCACTTTTTCCATGTGAAATAAATGTTATTTTCTCCCCGGCCGGAGCCCAATTCATCTTCCTGTCAGGGGGAATCACGGCGAGAGGGCGAGAGCAGCAGCCAGCGAGTGCTTACACACGGAAAAATGGGATAACACAGCTCCCAGAAATCCTCCCTCCCCTGCTTAATCAGCCTCAAACACGGCTTGGCAGAGAATTTAACCGGAAAAAAAAATAAAAAATGAAATGGGAAGTGGAAAAAGTGATCCGGGTCCCCTCCCCGGCCCCTTTTGTTCCGGAAAGCCCTGGGAGATTTTTATCTTTCCATAAAGTTTTATTGGAGCTGATGGTGGGAGGGAGATCCAATTAAACTCCCCCTAATCCCACACTCAACTCCACAGCCCCGGTGGGGGATTGGGAACAGATCAAGGTGACAAATGAGGGCAGATAAATGGGAGCAGAGCAGGAGGAGGGAGGGCACAGAAAAAACAGGATTGAATGGGGAAAGTCAGAGTCCCTGGAACTGGGGATTCTGGTTTTCTGCAATGGGAGCTGGGAAAGCTGGAATTCAACATATCCAGGGGTTTTTCCTGCTGCCAGGTGGGGCCTGGGATGATCCAGGTGAGATAAAATTATAGAATTGTTAGATTCTTAATTATTATCTTAGATAGAATTAAAATTTCTAAGAGGGTTCATCCCCCCAAGGAACAGAGTCTCTTCCAGAACAAACAAATCCCGGGATGTGTTTATCCAGCCATGAGAATGGATCCAGGTCATTCCCAAATCCAGCAGCCCAGCCCCTCCTCATCCTCCATGGAAGATGAAGATCAGAGAATCATGGAATGCTTTGGGTTGGGAAGGGACCTAAATCCCATCCAGTTCCAATCCCAACACTTCCCATTATCCCAGGTTGCTCCAGCCTGACCTTGGACACTTCCAGGGATGTGGGGGCAGCCACAGCTGCTCTGGGGATTCCAGCCCAGCCCCTCATCACCCTGCCAGCCAGGAATTCCTTCCAAAATCCCATCCCCCTGTGCCCTCTGGCTGTGGGAAGCCATTCCCTGTGTCCTGGCACTCCAGGCTCTCCTTCCCAGCAGATTCCCAATGTCCAGGGCTGTTCCTGCAGCACCCACAGAGGGATGGGAGAACAAAACCCTGGAATGGTTTGGGTCGGAAGGATCTTAAATCCCATCTACTTCCAACCACCCACTGCAGCACCCACAGACGGACGGGGAAAATAATCCTGGAATATTTTGGGTTGGAAGTACCTTAAATCCCATCCATTTCCAACCACTACTGCAGGTGGCTCCAACCTGGCCCTGGACACTTCCACAGCTTCTCCAGGAATCCCAGCCCACTTTGCCTCAGCCCCCAACCCTGCACTCCAACTTTTCCATCAAACCCTGGGAAGAGGCAAAACGAGGTGAATCCCCCCCAAAGCAGCTCGGGGCCGGTTTCCTGGGAACAGTTTCCCTGCAATCCACGTGCTCCCCTCCCGTTCCTCGGAGCAGAACTGAGCCTGGCCTTGAGCAGGAGCTGCTGCTTTTAATTCCCTTCCCACTGAGTCACCCTCCCTTCCCTTCCCTCCCCGATCCGAGCGCGGCACTCCAACGCACCGCAGCTATTTTGACACACTGAGCAAATATCAATTAATTCGCCTCACAGAGAGGAGAAGAAAAAAAAAAAAAACCCACAAAACACAGAAAAAAAAAAAAAAAAGAAACAACCCCGAAAAGAAAAGCTTAATTGAAAAAATCCCGGGCCAGATTCACAGCCTGGCATTTGCCAACACAAGGCGAGGTTTGAAGCTCCGCTGTTCCTCAAGCGCCGCGGATTTTGCGGCTCCCCCGAGGAAAAGCTTTCTGTGGAGGAGCTGTGTGAGTCACCCGAGTCAGAACGGGGGGAAAAAGGGGGGAAAAAGGCACTTCCAGAAGGGTCTCGCCTCCCACTGGCTGCTCTGGGATCAAGGAGGTCAAGGGAGGACCCCGAAGCTGGGATCCATCCTGTGGAAAAAGGACAAGGACACGGATTTGGGGATCAAGGATGCCGCAGTTCTTGGGTTCCTCCCTAAACAACCCCAAAACCCCAAATCCACCCCAAACCAAGCAGCCTTTGTGGGCCTCCCATCACCTTCTCCTGCATCCCCTGGCGGGAGAATTAATGGGAATAAATTCCCTGGCAGGAATTTAATGGGAATAAACAATCCCTGAATCCTCAGCCCCCGCAGAAGGACGGGATCGAGTCAATCAATGGCTTTGACTCACAGAATTATTTTGCCGTTAAAACGCAATTAACTGACGACTCCTGGCTTTGTTTGGGGGCTTTTCCTCTGCAGGGACGTCACCGGCACCAGGAGGGGACACAAAGGCTCCTGGCCCTCCTGCCAGTTGATTGTTGGAGCAGGAAATGGCGCCAGGAATGAAATTCCAGAGTGGTTGGGATGGGAATGGAGTTAAATCCCATCCTGTCCCACCTTCCATTATCCCAGGTGATTCCAGCCTGGCTTGGGACACTTCCAGGGATGTGGCAGCCACAGTTTTCTCTGGGAATCTCCCAAAATCCCCTGTGGCAGTGGGAAGCCATTCTCCTCTTTCCGAGGGTGATTTGCTGTCAATACCCCCCACCCCAAAAATAAAAAAAATCTGCGGTGGGAAAAGGGGAATAAAAAAAAATCCCCACACCCCAAAAAATCTGTTCATGCTCTGACACCCCTAATTAGGGCCACCCTTGGAGCAGCACAGGAGGGATTCTGAATTCCAAGGAAAAAGCAGAACGTGCCAGACTCGCCGTATTTTTAGCCACACTTCCCACCCCCCGCTCGCCGCCCTCTGCTCTTCACAGCTGCCCCGAGCCGGGAGCGTCAGCGCTTCCCGAGTGAGAACGGGAGCAGGGAAAGGTTATCCAAGCTGTCAGGAAGGGTTTCTTCCCCTCTCCCGGAGACGGGAAAGCAGCGGGATGTGTTCGGCGTTGGCGCTAACGAGGAGCGGGTCCTGACGCTGAGCGCGGGTGACACCGGGGACAGCCCTTGGTGGCAGCGAATTCCCGCGGTGCCTGAACGGATTATCCCGGGTGTCTGGCACTGGGGAGCCCTGTTGCGTTGTGATTTCAGGGTTTACCCCAGAACCTTGGGTTCCTCCCCTGATAATTCCCTGCCAGGTGTGTCAGTCACCTCTCCTTCCCCCTCTCTGACCCTTCCCAGCCGCTGTCTGGCAATCCTGGAATTCCAGAAGGGCGTCGAGAGATTGGCAGATCCAAAGGATGCCCTCTACCCCTGGGGGGGCATTGGGCAGCTCCTGGCACCTCCAGCCTGGGGCTGCTCCTCAGCACCCACCCAGGGCTGCTTTGTCACCCCCAAGTATTGGGGTGTTGCGTTGGGATTTCAGGGTTTACCTCAGAACCTTGGGTTCCTCCCCTGATAATTCCCTCCCAGGTGTGTCAGTCACCTCTGCCTTCCCCTCCCAGCCCTGTCTGTCAATCCTGGAATTCCTCTGTCAGTCCTGGAATTCCAGAAGGTATCGAGTGATTGGCAGATCCAAAGGATGCCCTCTACCCCTGGGTTTTCCTTCCAATCGAGCAAAAAAAAACTTCCAATTTTTCAATTTTACACTTAGTGCTCCAAACCTTCACTGGGGACAGGGAGAGGTCAGCAGGTGGCTGGATATGAGGATTTGGGGCTGATTTATGGCTCCCTGTGACTCCAGGAAATGCAAACCTTGAGCCCAGCTCTGCACAGGCTGGGGAATTGTTGCATTGTGATTTCAGGGTTTACCCCCGAACCTTGGGTCCCTCCCTGATAATTCCCTGCCAGGTGTGTCAGTCACCTCTCCTTCCCCCTCCCAGCACTGTCTGTCAGTCCTGGCATTCCAGAATTGGCAGATCCAAAGGATGCCCTCTACCCCTGGGGGCATTGGGCCATCCAGGTGTCCTTTGTCCCTTTGTCCCTCCCCTCCTGTCCCTGCTTGGTGGCTCCCTGCCCCTTCCCTGCCCCTCTCCCCGGGGTTCAAAGGAGCAGCAACCACGGGCTCAGGGAGTTCTGTTGGAGCTGGTGCTGCATTCAGAGGCCTGTGGGCCAGAATAAAGCTCTGGGTCCAAAACCTCCATCAGAACCGACTCCTTTCCTTCCCCATCGCCTCAAAGCTTCTCCACAGAGGGAAACCTGAGGAGCAGCCCCTGTTATGGGGGGCAGCTCCATCCCAGCACCACCAGAGCTCCTGCAGGCCTGCACTTGTCCCCACGGGCCCAGCTGCAGCACCCAGCCAGGCAAAAGTGTCTGTGGGGTGAAACACCACACACCCAGCCAGCCCAAAGTGTCTGTGGGGTGAAACACCACACACCCAGCCAGCCCAAAGTGTCTGTGGGGTGAAACACCACACACCCAGCCAGCCCAAAGTGTCTGTGGGGTGAAACACCACACACCCAGCCAGCCCAAAGTGTCTGTGGGGTGAAACACCACACACCCACAGCCCAAAGTGTCTGTGGGGTGAAACACCGCACACCCACAGCCCAAAGTGTCTGTGGGGTGAAACATCACAGTGCTGCTGTTTGGTTCAGCACCAAGGGCCAGACAAGCTCAGGCACATCCCATCCTGCTATATTGGTAATTATTCCAATGAAGCCCCACTTGGAGAATAATCCAATGGTTTAAGCGTGGCCCCCAGCGTGGTTTGGAGAAAGGAATTCCAAGGGGAAGGGGTGGATTTGGGGTGTTTCCTCACTGGCTGTTTATGGAACGACTGGAGAAATTCAAACTCCCATTAAATGCTTGCTTCTCAATTTCAGGAATTCGTTTTGCCTTTAACCAAAATCCCCCAGAGCTTGGTCTCGGAGCAGGAATTCGCGGTTCTGTGTCACAATGGGGTCTTGGAACGGTTTGGGTTGGAAAGGACCTTAAATCCCGGCCAGTCCCATGGGCAGGGACACCTCCCGCCATCCCAGGTGGCTCCAAGCCCAGGGATGGGTTGGACAAGGAATTTGGGATGCTGGGGGATGAGAAGCTCCGTTTGATCCAGCAATCCAACAGAGTCCTGGGATGAGCAAAGACCTGGAGTTGTTGGAAAAGGGAATCTCCAGGGAAAGCTCAGAGCCACTTCCAGGGCCTGAAGGGGCTCCAGGAGAGGGACTGGGGACAAAGGATGGAGGGACAGGACACGGGGAATGGCTTCCCACTGGAAAAAGGGAGATCTGATGGAATTTTGGGAAGGAATTCCTGACTTGGAGGGTGGGGAGGGGCTGGGATGGAATTCTCAGAGAAGCTGTGGCTGCCCCTGGATCCCTGGGAGTGTCCAAGGAAAGGTGGGAAAAGGGAAGGATCCAAGGAAATCTTGGAGCCCCGTCCAGAGCCTGAAGGGACTCCAGGAGAGCTGGAGAAGATCTGGGACAAGGGATGGAGGGACAGGACACAGGGAATGGCTTCCACTGCCAGAGGGCAGGGATGGATGGGATATTGGGCAGGAATTCCTGGCTGGGAGGGTGAGGAGGGGCTGGGCTGGAATTCCCAGAGAAGTTGGGGCTGCCCCTGGACACCTGGAAGTGCCCAGGGATTTATGGTTGGACATGGGTTGGATTTATGGTCCCTTCCCACCCAGATCGCTCTGGAATTCCACGACTCCATGATTCTCCCCGAGCTGCTGACACCCAGGCTGCCACTCCTCCTCCCCAAATCCCGTTTTTCCAGGCACTGGGAACAACTCCTGGGTTCCTGCTCCCAGATTTCGTGGGCAGCCGCGATTTCCCAGCTTTTCCCACGCGGCAGCAGGTGGTGCCAGGGAGGATCAAGGATAAACAGGGATAAACACGGACACAGGAGCCTCGGGAATTCACTGGGATCTGGGAGTTCTGGCTCAGGAATGTGACCAAACCCAGCATTTAAATCTGGCCTATCCCATCCAAAATAAACCCAAATAACCACATCCAGCATTTAAACCTTTCCTATCCCATCCAGAATTAAACTCAGCCCTTAACTCAGATTAAAACCTTTCCTATCCCATCCAGAATTAAATCCAGCACAAGACACAGCATTTAAACCTGTCCTGAGCCATCCAAAATAAACCCCAATAACCAAATCAAGCATTTAACCCTTTCCTATCCCATCCAGAATTAAACCCAGCACCAAAAGCAGCGTTTAAATGTCTCCTATCCAATCCAAAATAAATCCCAATAATCAAATCCAGCACTTAAATCTTTCCTGTCCCATTTAGAATTAAACCCAGCACCAAATTCAGAATGAAACCTTTCCTATCCCATCCAATATTAAATCCAGCACCAAACCCAGCATTTAAACCTGTCCTAACCCATCCAAAATAAACCCCAATAACCAAACCCAGCATTTAAACCTTTCCTATCCTATCCAGAATTGAACCCAGCACCAAACTCAGATTAAAACCTTGCCTATTAAATCCAGCACCAATCCCAGCATTTAAACCTGTCCTAACCCATCCAAAATAAACCCCAATAACCAAATCCAGCATTTAAACCTTTCCTATCCCACGCAGAATGAAATCCAGCACCAAACTCAGATTAAAACCCTGCACCATTCTTGTTTTATCCATTCAAAATTAAACCCAGAATCAAAATCAGCATTTAAACCTTTCCTATCCCACCCAGAATTAAACCCAGCACCAAAAGCAGTATTTAAACCTTTCCTAACCCTGCCCCACCCCTCCAAAACACAGCCCAGGAGCCAAAGCTGATATTTAAATTTAGATTACCCCTACTCCCATCTCCAATTATTTTTAATTCCTTTTCCATTTGTGCTACCGGAGACTTTCTCCTTTTGTTGGGAATTAATTTGCTCTAATTTAGGGAAGCGTTTTTGATTGCTTTTGATTAAGTTTAACAAGCAGGGAGGAAAAAAAAAAAAAAGGAAAGCTGCAGCTTTAGACATCAAAGCAAACAAATCCTTGGGCTGGGCTTAATTAATAACGGCTGGCACTCCCCGAACAGGGAATTTATCCATTATGGAACAAGAAATTCCGTGTTGGAATCATTAATCCACATGAAAACACGGCCTGGGCAAATCCACGGATTTCTGGGAGGTGAAGGCGAGTGTTGGTTTAAAATCTGGGATTTGGGGTGAGGCTCAGGAGCTCAAAAAATGGGAATTTTCCACTGGAGAGGAGAAAAGTCGTGCGTGCTTCCCACTGGAAGGACAAAAATTCCCAGTTTTTCCTCTTCCCTGTGATGTTCATGGATCCTCTTTTAACTCCCAGAGCAGGGCAGGACAGAATTCCAGGCTCAATCCTGCTCCAGCCAGGAGTGGGAAGCAAAAATCCCAAAAATCCCAGTGCTTCAAGACCTTTTAGGAAAACGTCCCATAATCCATTCTGGGATGGATCCTAAATCAGGAATTTGATCCTAAAATGGGAATTGGATCCCAAAATGGGAGTTGGGTCCTAAAATGGGAATTAAATCCTAAAATGGGAATTGGACCCTAACCTGGGAAATGGATCCTAAAATGGGAATCGGATCCTAAAATAGGAAAGGGATCCTAAAATGGGAATTGGATCCTAAAATGGGAATTGGATCCTAAAATAGGAAAGGGATCCTAAAATGGGAATTGGATCCTTAAATGGGAAATGGATTCTAAAATGGGAATTGGATCCTAAAATGGGAAATGGATACTAAAATGGGAATTGGATCCTAAAATAGGAAAGGAATCCTAAAATGGGAATTGGATCCTAAAATGGGAAATGGATCCTTAAATGGGAAATTGATCCTAAAATGGGAATTGGATCCTAAAACAGGAATTGAATCCTAACCCATCTTCTCCCAGGATGAGGCATGGATGGCTCTGGAAGCCGCTCCTCCTAATTACCCTAATTAGAGGAGGAGTTTCCCCAAATGCTGCTTTTCCAACATTCCCAAGGAAATCTGTGGATTGATCCCTTTGCCATTGGATTTTATGGATGGAGAGAGTTGGGAAATGAGCGTCCCTTGGTCCTTTCCCTTAATTGCTCTCCCTCACCAGTTCAGCAGATGGAAAATCCCTTTCCAAACATTCCAAGGAACCCCAAAAACTCCTCCCAAATATTCCAAGGAATCCCAAAAATCCCTTCCAAACATTCCAAGGAATCCCAAAAGTGCCTTTCAAACAGTCCAAGGCATCCTTAAAATTTCCTTCCAAACATTCCAAGGAATGCTGAAAATCCCTTCCAAACATTCCGAGGAATCCCGGCACCACAGCCAGGCCTTCCAAAAGATTTATTCCCAGTTTTCCACCCAAGACAAGGTGTGGGAAAGGGAAACCATGGATCTCTTCAGGTTTTGGGAGCTGAGTATGCTTTGGGAAGGCAGCTGGGATAATTTGGGATAAATCCCGGGAAATCCGAGGCTGTGGGATGTGGATGGAATTTTTTTATTCCATGCATGGAATTTTTGATGCTTTTTCATTTAGGGAATTGGAGGGGGGAGAGAGAATAAGGGGGGAAAGTCGGGAGAGAGGGAATGGGAAGAATGGAATTGGGAGATGGGGAAGGAAAGGAGAGGGAAGGAAAAGGAGGGGGAAGGAAAAGGAGGGGGAAGGAAAAGGCGATGAACAAACAAACAAAAAAAAAAAATTCCCAAATCCACCCGAGCGAAGGCTCCAAAACAAATTAAGGTTGCCACGGCAACCGGGGGTGTGTGGGCAGCTCCGAACGCACGGAATTAAAACCGGCGTCATGTTCAGCGCTTAATTAAAGCCCGGCCCGGAGCTGCCTCCCCGGGACACCGGGAATTCGGGATATCGGGACACCTCCGCTCTGCCGCGCCGGGAATGGGGCTGGGAATTCATCCCAAATCCCCGGGATGAGCGCTGGGCTTGATTCCCAAACGCTCCAAGTGCGGCCGGTGCTCGACCCCCATCCCCATCAAGGCACGGGGAGGGGTTGGGAGCGCATCCAGCGGGGGGAAATTCCAAGTTTTTTCCCCCCCTTCCCGCTTCCTATGCACTTGATTTTCTCCAGGAGTGACCGCGCGGGGTCATCCAGAGGAGGCCGGGGCCGCGGGGCTGATGGAGACAGCGGAGCCCTTGTTCCTGCCCGGGCTCCTCGGGGATCATCCAGGGGCTGGAGCATCCTCTGGAAAATGCGGCCTTTATGCCTCGAGCTCTGGGAATGGGGCCGCGAGAATTCCTGGAGGAATTCCTGGGGGATCCAACCCCATTGATCATTGACACTGTGACCAGTTCAACGCCAGCCTGGGGGGAAGTGGGAGCGCTGGGAAGGAATTTTTCCATGCTGCCCCAGGGAATTCGGGATGATTTTGGGTTTAATTCCAGCGGGATCCATCAGGTTTTCCGTGCGCGGGTTTGAAATCCGTGCTGGAGCCACCTGTGACTTCCCAGCTCCTGCCTTAATCCTCCTTGACATCCCGGCTGCTGCTGCTGCTTCCATAATGAATATCCAGACAGGGAATTAGGGCCGGGATTCATTTCACCCACCGAGCCTAATTAACGGATGCAAAGATGCAGCGCTGGAGCGGGAGGCAGGGATAATTCCTGAATAATTCTGGAATAATTCAGGAGGGCACAGAAAAGGCTCCACGTGAGCCTTGCCCCGGCCAGGACAACAAAACCTCCCCCTGCAGAGGTTTGGGAGAGCTTTTCCTGGTTTTCCAGCCATTCTAAAAGGCACCCAGATCCAAGGAATTGGAAGGCAGGGGCTTGGAGCGCCCTGGGATCGTGGGAGGTGTCCCTGCCCCTGGCAGGGGTGGGATGAGAGGAGCTTCAAGGTCTCTCCCAAGCTGGAGCATCCCGTGATTCTGTGAATTCCTCTCCTGGAAAAGGCTGCTGGTTGTGCCCCTCCTCCCACGGCAGGGCAACATCCCAGCTGGCAGGGAATTACTGCTGGCACATCCCAGGATTTGCTGTCTTTAACCCCGTGTAAATCCCGGGAGCTTTTCCTCATTTTCATGGATTTCTTCCCGAGGCCAGAGGTTAAAGAGGAAACCTTCCACGGCTGTCATTTATCCTGGTTTGGTTTTTTTTTTTTCCCGCCAAGGAGCCTCGAGACAGGCGTTTTACTGGAATTTACTGGGATTGAAACCTCCTCCCCTGGAAGGTTTGGTCTCTCCAGGAAAGTTTTTGGGAGAATCATGGAATCCCGGAATGCTTTGGGTTGGAAGGAACCCTAGGGATCAGCCAGTTCCAGCGTCTCCCACTATCCCAGATTCCCAGCCTGGCCTTGGGCACTTCCACTGGATGGTTCGGTCTGTCCAGCAAAGTTTTTGGGAGAATCAATCATGGAATGCTTCGGGTTGGAAGGGACTTTAGGGATCAGCCAGTTCCAACATCTCCCACTGTCCCAGATTATCCCAACCTGGTCTTGGACATTCCCAGGGATCCAGGGGCATCCACAGCTCCTCTGGGAATTCCATCCTCACCCTCCCAACCAGGAATTCCTTCCCAAAATCCCATCCATCCCTGCCCTGTGGCAGTGGAATCCACTCCCTCTGTCCTGTCCCTCCATCCTTTTTCCAGCTCTCCTGAATCCCCTGCATGAAAACCCAGCCATGTTCCCCCTCCAATCCCAAACATCTGCAAATCCTCCCATCCCTATCCCACATTTCCACCCCTTTTCCTTGGATTTTCAGTGGAGAAACGCCAAAACACCAAGACAGCCCCAATCCAGCAATGAACGAATCCAAATTTTCCAGAAAATTCTTTCCCCCTCAGGTTTGAGGCTCCCTCCTGACGCCTTCCCAGATTTCTCCTCCAAAGATCCGCTATTTTTAAAACCCTCCCTAAAACCCTTTTCCGTCTATTTTTTCCTCCCTGCTCCCACTGCTTGGCATTTCCTCCGAGGAGCATGGGGACTTTTAAACTGCTCCAAAAACCTGGATGCAAAACAAAATTGAAAAATCCCTCTTGGAATATTTCCTTTGGAAGGACCCAGCTGGGATTTACAGCCCCGGGCACAGAGAGAAGGAATAAAAACACCTGGAGAGGCAAAAATTCCTTAAGGATCCAAAATGCCCATCATGAAATCTGGACACGGCCAGGAGGAAAAAGCTTGGGAATTCATGTGAAATATTCCAGGAAATACTTTGCTTTCCAAAGAGGTTAAATAGCTTTTTATTCCCCTTGGAACGGCTGGCAATGGGGGAATTCCTCATGGAATTATCCATTGGGATTTGAGGATTTGTAGAGTTTTTGTGAGGGCACCGCAAGGTGACCCCAGGGACACAAAATATTCCTTAAAACTCCTCCAAAATTCCAAAATATCCCACAAAAAACCTCATTTCCCAGTAATTCCTCCTTGGAGCAAACCCCGTGACATTCCCACCCCAGCTGATCCATCCTAAACCCCCCAAAATGTTCTTTTTTCCCCCAAATCAAACTCCAAATTCCCCCAAATTCCCCCAAATCGAACGCCAAATTCCCCCAATTCCAAGGACAGGAGGGTGATGCCAAGCTGGAATTCTGAGGCATTAATTGGGATTTATCCTCTGCTTTATCCCAGGAAGGAAAAGCTCTCCTGGGAAAAGCTTGAGTGGATTTTTCCCATTATTATTTTATGCCACATCCTCCCAAAAAAAAAATTAAAAAAAAAAAATTGTGTTTTCAGCGCTTTCTCCTATCGGGAAAGTAATTGAGTCCAAATGAAGAGGGAATTATCTCCAGAGTTAATTATCCATCCTGGCAGCCGGGGTTTTACATCCCAGCATTTTCCACTTCCACACAAAGCACGGGAATTCTCCTCTGCTGTAATTAATGTGCTGGGAATGTGGCGGAGGAAGCTCCAGGGTTTGGGGTGGATTTGGGGAGATTTTGGCAATCTAAGCAGAGAGGGGATGGGAATGACTCCAAACCCGGGCACAGAACGGTGCTGGAATTGCCATTCCTGAAGTGAATGTTGGAATGGCCATTCCTGGAGGGAATACTTGAACAAAACCCATTCCCAGGGCTGGAATCACCATTCATGGAAGGGATCCTGGATCAAGACCCCATTCCCACTGCTGGAACTGCCATTCCCAGAGGGAATCCTGGAATCACAAATCCTGGAGGGAATCCTGGATCAATTCCCCATTCCCACTGCTGGAATCACCATTCCCAGAGGGAATTCTGGAATCACCATTCCTGGTGGGAATTCTGGAACAAAACCCCATTCCCAGTATTGGAATCACCATTCCTGGAGAGAATCCTGGATCAATTCCCCATTCCCACTGCTGGAATCACCATTCCCAGAGGGAATTCTGGAATCACCATTCCTGGTGGGAATTCTGGAACAAAACCCCATTCCCAGTATTGGAATCACCATTCCCGGAGGGAATCCTGGATCAATTCCCCATTCCCACTGCTGGAATTGCCATTCCTAAATGGAATACTGGATCAAGACCCCATTCCCAGTATTGGAATCACCATTCCCAGAGGGAATCCTGGATCAATTCCCTATTACCAGTGCTGGAACCACCATTCCCAAAGGGAATCCTGGAATCACCATTCCCAGAGGGAATCCTGGAGCAAATCCTTTTCCTGGAGGGCATCCTGGAGCAAATTCCCATGCCACTGCTGGAATTCCTGGAGGAATTATTGGGAAAGATCTGCTCCCAGTGCTGGAATTGCCATTCCTGGAGGGAATCCTGGATCAAGACCCCATTCCCAGTGTTGATGCCACCATTCCCAGAGGGAATCTTGAAATCACCATTCCTGGTGGGAATCCTTGAGCAAAACCCCATTCCCAGTATTGGAATCACCATTCCTGGAGGGAATCCTGGATCAATTCCCCATTCCCAGTGCTGGAATTGCCATTCCTAAATGGAACACTGGATCAAGACCCCATTCCCAGTTTTGGAACCGCCATTCCCAGAGGGAATTCTGGAATCACCATTCCCAGAGGGAATCCTGGAATCACCATTCCTGGTGGGAATCCTGGAGCAAAACCCCATCCCCAGTATTGGAATCACCATTCCCAGAGGGAATCCTGGATCAAGACCCCATTCCCAGTATTGGAATCACCATTCCCAGAGGGAATTCTGGAATCACCATTCCTGGTGGGAATCATGGAGCAAAACCCCATTCCCAGTATTGGAATCACCATTCCTAGAGGGAATCCTGGATCAATTCCCAGTGCTGGAATTGCCATTCCTAAATTGAATACTGGATCAAGACCCCATTCCCAGTTTTGGAACCGCCATTCCCAGAGGGAATCCTGGAATCACCATTCCCAGAGGGAATCCTGGAGCAAATCCTTTTCCTGGAGGGCATCCTGGAGCAAATTCCCATGTCACTGCTGGAATTCCTGGAGGAATTATTGGGAAAGATCTGCTCCCAGTGCTGGAATTGCCATTCCTGGAGGGAATCCTGGATCAAGACCCCATTCCCAGTGTTGATGCCACCATTCCCAGAGGGAATCTTGAAATCACCATTCCTGGTGGGAATCCTTGAGCAAAACCCCATTCCCAGTATTGGAATCACCATTCCTGGAGGGAATCCTGGATCAAGACCCCATTCCCAGTGCTGGAATTGCCATTCCTAAATGGAATCCTGGATCAAGACCCCATTCCCAGTATTGGAACTGCCATTCCCAGAGGGAATTCTGGAATCACCATTCCCAGAGGGAATCCTGGAGCAAAACCCCATTCCCAGTGCTGAAATTGCCATTCCCAGAGGGAATCCTGGAATCACCATTCCCAGAGGGAATCCTGGAGCAAATCCTTTTCCCGGAGGGCATCCTGGAGCAAATTCCCATACCACTGCTGGAATTCCTGGAGGAATTATTGGGAAAGATCTGCTCCCAGTGCTGGAATTGCCATTCCTGGAGGGAATCCTGGATCAAGACCCCATTCCCAGTGTTGATGCCACCATTCCCAGAGGGAATCTTGGGATCACCATTCCCAGAGGGAATCCTGGATCAATTCCCCATTCCTAGTACAGGAACTGCCATTCCCAGAGGGAATCCTGGAATCACCATTCCTGGAGCAAATCCCCATACCAGTGCTAGAATTCCTGGAGGAATTATTGGGAGAAATCTGCTCCCAGTGCTGGAATTGCCATTCCTGGTGGCGATCCTGGATCAAGACCCCATTCCCAGTGCTGGAATTGCCATTCCTAGATGGAACACTGGGATCACCATTCCTGGAGAGAATCCTGGAGCAAATCCCCACTCCCAGTACCTCCCAGTAACCCCAGGATCTCCATGGATCACAATTCCTGGGCAGGGAACACTGGGGATGCTCAGTGCTGCTGGATGGAGACGCTTCCCTGACCTTTCCAAGCAGCTCCCACTCCTTCAGGAAAATCCCAGAGCACTCCCAGCGTTCCCAGGGAAAAATCCCTGCTGGATTTTCCAGCCTCTTTCCCAAGGAAACCCAGCAGCACTCAAGGCTCCCAAACTGAGAAACGCCCAGATTTGGGAATCACCCCCAGGAGGGATCCCAAATTTTGCTTTGCAGCTCCCACATCCCTTTTCTTGGCTGCTCTACACCCGGCTCTGGCTCAGAGCTGCCCCATCCCAGAAAAAAGCAGCCTGGGATTGCGGCAGGAATTCCAGGAGGGACAGGATTTGTTTATGTTTCCTGTGCCAGCTCCCACATGCCCCCGTCGGATTTTCCATGCTGGAAAAGGGAATGTTCATCCCTCCCTCCCCTCTCTGCCAGCTCCAGCTCCTGGCAAACAGCTCTGGGATCCTTCCATCCCATTTTCCACATCCCTGGAACGTCCAAGACCTCCTTGGAACAAGCTGGGATAATGGGAATTGTCCCAGTCCACGGCAGAGGTTGGAATGAGATTATTTAAAACTCCATCCCATCTGGAATTCTGTGATTCAACAATTTTACCATTCCCAAGATTCCCAAAATCCCTTTTTTTCCATGGGCACAGCTGGATGGGAATTGATATTTCTGCTCCCCAAATAAAAATCCACTGCACCAAACAAAAATCCCAAATAAATAAAAATATCCAGCCCCTCACTCTTCCTGGGCCCCAAATCCGAACATTTTCAGCACTGCCAGGTTGTCTTGGGAGAAAAAAAATTCCAAATCCCATCAAGGGAGGGACTGGAATTTGAAACCTGAAATTCTTGCACATAAAAATTCCCAAAATACCACCAGAAAATGGGAATGTGGCAGCTCCTTGGGAATTTTTTCCTGTTTGTTGTCTCCTGCAGGAAAAAAAAGGCGGGGAATTGTTGAATTCCAACCCAAATCTTGGCATTCCTGCAGCTGAAGGGTTCCTGTTTTTCCCCTGCCCCCAGATATGGGGATTTTTATGGAATTCTGGATTTTAAGGCTGCTTCATTCCTTGGTTTGTTCTCCTTGGTTTATTTTGGTTTTTCTTTTTTTCCATTATAGACATCGTTAAAAAAAATAAATTTTCCAAGAATACATTTGGAAGTTGTTGTGGGAATCGGAGGAATTAAAAAAAAAATTTAAAAAAAAGAGGGAAAATAAAGGGAAAAATGGGAATTAAAAAGCCACAGCATGGGTAGGGTTATGTATATGGGAGTATCCATATGTTATATGTATATAGGAAATAAAGTGGAGAGGGAAAATAGGGAATTCCGACCCTGGGTGGGTCAAATTCCACTCCCAACCCAAATTCCAAATAAAAAAAAAAAAATTAAAAAAAAAAGAAAATAGAACCTCTTCCCCTGGAATGATTGAAAACATCAGCACAACCTCACACGTTTCACACCAGTTTCTTTTCTCTTCCATTTGGAAACTCTCCGAGGAAAAATCCCAACCAGAATCCCCCAAAATCCAATGGGAAGAGCAGCAGGAGTCCCCTCGAGGTGGCTCCCGATGGCGCCTTCATCCTCCAGGATGTTCCCATGCGGAATCCTCGTTGTCCCTGTGGCCACCCCAGTGCAAAGAATCCTGAAATTCACCTTTCCCAAATCCTTTCTCCGACCTTTTTCCCCCCTCCCCGGCACCGCTGGCAGCTCCAGACCCCCATTCCAGGCCCAGTCCAGGGAGTTTTCCTTGAAAACCAACCCAGAAAAGACCAAAAAAAAAAAAAAAAATGCCCCCAAAAAAACGGGTAAAACAAAAAGTAGGAAGAAAACCACCAAAGTTTCCCAGCGTGGTGGAGGCTCCTCCTGCCTCTCCGGAGCTCGGCATTCCCGGGATTTGGGAGCGTTCCAGTCTCCGGCACGAACGCGGCAGCGGTGGGCACTGGTGGGCACTGGTGGCACTGGTGGGCACTGGTCCGAGCGTCCCCGTCCCACCGGCCGCTCCTTCCCACCCCTTTTATAGCCCCAGAACTGGGATCAGGATGGGAATGAGGAGCAGGATCCGGCTCTCCCGCTGCCGGCTGCTTCCCGCCTTGGGATCCATGAAAGTCTTCTGGTCCGGCATCACATCCGTGGTCAGCTGGGCCTGGGGAGGAAGGAAAAGAGAGGGGTTTTAGGGAAAAGCATCCCAAAGTTGGGAGACACCACCAGGGTGGCGTTCCCAAGATGTCTGCTTTGGGAGAGAATTCCCAAGTACCTGGGAGTAGCACAAGCTCTGCTCCTTGGATTGGTTGGGCTTCAGGCCTTGTTCCTGGTAGGAGAAATTGGGAATGGTTAGGGGAGGAATGTGCCCCTGGAGCTGGTTTGGGATCCCGAATTTCCCTGCAGGAATCAGCTCAGAGCAGGTGATGGAGCACTGGGAGATTTGGGAATGGTTCATCCCATCTCCACAGGGAGCCCAGGGGCTTCGGTGGATCCTGCCTCACTGTGATCCTGACAGGAATCCTGCCTGGAATCCTGGGATACACCACCAGTCCCCATCCTACTCCTCTGCATTCCTGGGACATCTCCAGCCATTCCCCAATCCCATTTCCCTCCCATTCCTGGAACATTCCCCAATCCCATTTCCCAATCCCATTTCCCTCCCATTCCTGCAACATTCCCCAACCCCATTTCCCTCCCATTCCTGGAACATCCCCAGCCATTTCCCAATCTCATTTCCCTGAATTCCTGGGACATTCCCCAACCCCATTTCCCTCCCATCCCTGGAACATCCCCAATCCCATTTCCCTCCTACTCCTTTTCCACCCATGGAACAAAACATGGACGCCCAAGCCCAGCACTCGGCAAGACAACACGGATTTTCCAGATTTCCCAAAAACTACGGAATTCCAGCTCCCAAACGAGAAGAAGTCAGGCTCAGAGATCAACCTCGACAGGTGAGGGGTAAGATGAGCAGGGAATCCCATTTCCCTCCCCGAAC
This sequence comes from Melospiza melodia melodia, assembly GCF_035770615.1. Lineage (NCBI taxonomy): Eukaryota > Metazoa > Chordata > Aves > Passeriformes > Passerellidae > Melospiza > Melospiza melodia. The sequence continues at coordinate 9,727,194 of NC_086216.1, read as the reverse complement.
AGTGCCCGGATCCCTCCAGCCCCTGGATGAGTCCAAGCAAGACATTTCCCCAATCCCACAGGATGCAGCCGCTGTCCCACACCCCACCAGTGCTCCCAGTTTGCGGCAGGGACTGGGCCCCACCTGGAGGGAGGTGCAGGTGCTGATGACGCTCGTGTCGTAGGCGGTGTTGCTGTCGTTGACGTCGTCCGGCAGCACCGGGCTCTTCTCCACCTTCGGCGGCACCGTCACGGCGGGATTGGGAATTTTGGGAGCCAGGTTCACGTCGGTGCCGTTCCCAAAAGCCTGGATGGCGTTTCCTGGCAGCGGGAGAGATTTAGGAAGGGTGGGAATGATAGGATGAGGGAAAAGGGGTGGGGTGGGGCGGGGAAGCGCCTTACGGAGACAGGGATTTTCCGTGAAATCCCGCAGGAATTTCTCGCACTCCTCCTCCATATTCCCGCTGCCCTTGCAGGAGCACCAGGGCGAGATGGTGATGCTGGTGGTGCTGGCATCCACATAGTTGGGGGTGATGTCAAAGCCTGGCGAGGAGGAGGGAACGGGGATGAAATCCCAGCGGGAAAATCCATTCCCGATCCCGACTCCCGGCACTCACCGATGAGCCCTGCGTAGGAGCCCAGGCACGCCTGGAAGTTGTCACCAGGACAGTTGGTCAGGGACTGGAAGGTGGCCTGGCAGTTGGTGTGGAAATCGGCCAGCCGGGATCTGCAGAGGAGGAAAAGTGGGAAAACAACGGGATTTCAGCGCCAATTCCGTCCCAGAGTGACTCTGCGGCCAGCAGGAATTTTTGAACGGAATAAAAATTCCCCATTCCCAATATCCCCACACGGGCTGTGAAATTCCAGGGCCATTCAGGCTCTCCAGCTTGGTTATCCAAGTGCTCCCAAGAGGAGACAGGATCCTGGGAATAGCTGTGCTCATCCACGCCACAGATCCCAAAGAACAGCAAAAACACAAGGGGAGTGTCCTCGAAAAGGGACGGAATTGGGGTGGTCTGAGGGGCTGCTCCGTGATGGGGATGGGAGGATGGGGAAGGAGGAAGAGCTCAGGATGAAGCAGAAATTCCATGGAAAACCAGGATTCTGCAGCCCTGCCATGGTGCATGAGGCAAGGAGGAAACGTTCTCCTATTCCTTCTTCCTGGAAATAAAACTCCCCCACCATCCTCAGGAAGGGACGGAATTGGGGTGGTCTGAGGGGCTGCTCTGTGATGGGGATGGGAGAATGGGAAAGGACAAAGAGCTCAGGATGAAGCAGGGATTTCAGGGAAAACCAGGATTCTGCAGCTCTGCCATGGTGCGTGAGGCAAGGAGGAAACTTTCTCCCTCTCCTTCTTCCTGGAAATAAAACTTCCCCACCAGGAGCGTTGTTTTCATGTTTATTTTCCTTCCTTGTGACTCAGCCCATGGAAAACTCCCCACAGAGCGGAGCGGCTCCATCCCACTCCCATTCCCAGGGCAGGTGCTCAACTCCTGGAAGGGAATTTCCCTTGCACAAAGCCCAGAAAAGCTTTTCCAGCATTTTTATTTTTGGGGGGAACGCTCCACCCTCCCTGCAGCCAAACCTCAGCTCCAGGGTGGGAATGGCAGAAATCCAAAAAACCTGCTCCTTCCCCCAGCTTCTCCGCGGGAGAGGAATAAAACTTTCCGACAGCATTTCCCTCTCTTCCCAAATCCGAGGCGAAGGGACGTCAATTCCCTGCAGGAAGTGCGGCGAGTTCAGCGCCGAGCGCCAGGAAAATTTGTCACTGCTGCTCCGCAGGGCTCCACTCCTGGCCCGGAGCATCCTCCCAGGCAAATGTTATTCCTTTCATAATCCATGAAGATGCAGCTGGGAAATCCTTCAGGAATATCCAAGCCAGATGTCACTCTTCCCGTTGGACACGGCGACTTTGGAAGCCGCTGGATGGGATTCACTGCCAGGAATAAAAGCTCGGCCCCAGCCCGGCGGGTTTTGGCTTTCAGGAGCTCCAAGAGAATGAAAACAAGGGAAAGGAGAAGGAGCCAAGTCCGTCTTAGCGGGAACAAGGAGGGATCGGTGCCAAATCGCTGCTGGCAGCTGGAGGAGGCAGGTGGGGATGGCTTGGAAAAGTTGGGAAGAGCTGGGCTGGCTCTGGGTGAGGGATGGAGGAGGATTTTCCTAAGAGTTGCCTCCTCCTCCCCAAAAAAAAAAAAAAAAAACCAAAAAAAACCAAAAAAAAAACCCAAAGGAGTGGAAGAAAAGGGATTTTAAACATTAATTCTGGATACACACTCAGATCTGCCATCCAAGGGCTTCCAAACTGCTCCTCTTGGATTCCTGCAGGAAAATTGACAGGAAAGGATCCCAAGGGTGAACAGGGCCTGCTCCCAAATCCAGGCACTTCCCAAGGACGTGGATCCCTGGATCCCCTTAATTATCCTGGATTTAAGGGACTTTTTAATTCCATACCTTTAATTCCCAGTGCATAAATCCCAAATTTCTGGAGTTCTGTGCACCTGTACATTTATCCCAAGTGCTTAAATCCCAAGTTTAAGGGACTCTGAGCATTCCTACACAAACACCTGGTGCCAATATCCCAAATTTATGGGACATTTTGTGCCTGTTCTTTTATCCCAGGTGCATAAACGACAAATTTAGGGAATTTTTGTTGCTGTCCATTTAGGGGACTTCAATCATCCCTACAGAGCCCAGCTGCCTCCAGCTCCTCTCCCATTCCCTGTTTTTCTGCAGGAATTCAGCACCACCAAAACCCCACCGGCTCTGACATTAAAATTTACCAAACACGGAGGTTTTGGGATGGGTTTGGGTTTTTTTCTTTTTTTTGTGATTTTTTTAAAGCGCTTAATTGAGTGTTAAATACTCCCATCCCCCTCAGCCACGGTGATAACTCAGCACACATCAAACCCAACAGCATCCTGCTCCTGAATATTTCATGGAAAAGACACCGGGATTCCTCCTGAAGTGGATTTTTTTTTTTTTCACGGGCAATTTATGGGGACTGAGGGAATTAAAAATAAAAAAAAGCTGGGAAAAATCTGTTCCCCCTCTCCTGCCCAGCTGGGGATGTTCAGGAAGCTGCGACAACACGGAAAAAACTCGGCGAGACACGAAAATCCCGCTGGGCATCGCCCTCCCAACATTCCCATCCTGCTGGAGAGGGATTCTTTTGAAGCTGGAGAGATGCTGAGATTAAAAAAAAAAAAAAATTCCCCTCCAAACGCTCCCAGGTAAATTCAAAGGGTCCCAGGGAGGGGGAGCAGCTGGAGGAAAGAGGGAAGCTGGAATATAAAAGTCGGCTTTGGTGGATGACCCGCTGCCAAATCGAGCGAGGAGTTCACAGGGGAGGGAAGGAAAGATCAATGGATGGATTTGTTTTATCCAGGAGAAGTTGTCTGGGGAGAGGAGTCACCTGCTCCGGGCTGAGCTGCGGGAGGCTGGAGGGGAAAAAGGGAATTTTTTGTTGTCGTTCTGAGGCTCTCGGCCTCGATTCCAGAGGAATTTCTGCATGGAAAAAAAGGGGGTCAGGCTTGGGAAGGGGCTGCACGTGGGGGGTTTGGAGTCTCCATGGGTGGAAGTGTCCAGGGAACCCCTGGAGGCATCCAGGGAATGCCTGGAGATACCCAAGGAAAAACTGGAGTGGCCAAGGATGACCTGGAGGTGCCCAAGGAACCCCTCGAGGTGTCCAAAGTTCCCGTGGAGGTATCCAAGGAACCCCTGAAGACATCCAGGGAATGCCAGGAGGTGGCCAAGGAAGCCCTGGAGATGCCCAAGGATGACCTGGTGATGCCCAAGGAAGCCCTTGAGGTGCCCAAGGAACCCCTGGAGGTATCCAAGGAATTCCTGGAGGCATCCAAGGGACCCCTGGAGGTGCCCAAGAAACCACTGGAGGTGTCCAGGGAATGCCTGGAGATACCCAGGAAACCCTTGGAGATGCCCGAGGATCACCTGGAAGCGCCCAGGAAACCCTTGGAGATGCCCAGGGAACTCCTGGAGATGATCAGGGATGGCCTGGAGGTGCCCAAGGAACCCCTGGAGGTGTCCGAGGAATCCCTAGAGATGCCCAAGGAACCCCTGGAGGTGCCCAGGGAACCCCTGGAGATGCCTGAGGATGACCAAGAGATGCCCAGGGAACCCTTGGAGATGCCCAGGAAATCCTTGGAGGTGCCCAAGGAACCCCTGGAGATGCCCAAGGAACCCCTGGAGGTGCCCAAGGAATCCCTGGAGGTGCCCAAGGAACCCCTGGAGATGCCCGAGGAATCCCTGGAGGTGCCTAAGGATGACCAAGAGATGCCCAGGGAATCCTTGGAGATGCCCAGGAAATCCTTGGAGGTGCCCAAGGGACCCCTGGAGGTGCCCAAGGAACCCCTGGAGGTATCCAAGGAACCCCTGGAGATGCCCAAGGAACCCCTGGAGGTGACCCCCAGAGCTCTGGGCTGGGGACAAGTGGGGACCAAAGCCCGGACTCTGCTCCTGGAGGACTTTCCCTGATCCTGGAGGACTTTTCCAGCCTCCATGGACACGGCAGGAAAACCCCAAACCCACAACAAACCGAGCGAGAAACTCCCGAAGCGGAGAAAACCCAGCAAGAGGCAAAACAATAAGGGCAGAACCTCAAAGCCGGCAGCTCCTAATTAACAAATTAATAAATTAATTTAATTCTCCACGTTTTTCAGGCCACCAAATTTTGCTCCAGCGCTGAGATCGGTGACTCAAAGGCCTTTTTTGGGGTGGATTTGTTTCCTTCTCCAGCCGGGAAGGGGAGGACGGAGCGCAGGCACCGCTTGATTTTAATTGCGGGCCCGTTCTGTCCCATTGAGCCGCTAAGTGAGCCCAACAGGAGATTGTGTTTGCACAAGCAAAGCCCGGCTCAAGACAGACTCGCTGTCACATTAAGTCAATACTCGGGAAGCCTCTCGAGTTAATTATTCAGCGAGAATTGACTGATTCTCGTGGTGAGAGCCCGCAGGGAGCCGAGCCCTCCCCCAGCCTCCTCCTCCTCCTCCTCATGCCGGGGAACCCCCCCAGTGCTGCCCCTCCGCTTGGAAATCCACCGGATTTGGGGATTTTCACAGAAATCCCAATCCCAAACTGGGTTTGGAGGCTTCTGCACACCCTATCCCTCCAAGTCCGAGCTCTCCCAGCTCCCATTAAATCCTGGAGAAATGTTTCTATGTTCCTTCTTCTTTCTGTGTTCCTTCTCTTCTTCCCCAGCCACCTCCATACATGGGGGACCCTCCAGTGCTGCCCCTCCACTTCGAAATCCACCAGATTTGGGGATTTTCACTGATTTTCACAGATTTCTCCAAGCTCTCCCAGCTCCTGTTAAATCCTGGAGAATATTTTTCCTGCTCCTTCTTCTTTCCCTGCTCCTCCTTCTCTTCTTCTTCCCCAGCCGCCTCCTCATGTGAGGGACCCCCCCAATGTTGCCCCTCCAAACCTGGTTTGGGAAATCCATGAAACTCCCCAAATCTGGTGGATTTCCACTTATTTTCCCAGATTTCTCCAAGCTCTCCCAGGTACGGTTAAATCCAGGAGAAATTTTTCCGTTCTACTCTTCTTCCCCAGCCTTCTCCTCATGTAAGGGACTTCCCAGTGCTGCCCCTTGGCTTTCCAAACCCACCAGATTTGGGGATTTTCACTGATTTCCCAATCCCAACCTGGGTTTGGAGGCTTCTCCACATCCTGTTCCTCTGAACCTGAGTTCTCTCAGTTCCCGTCAAATCCTGGAGCAATTTTTATCAGCTCCTTCTTCCTCCCCTGCTCCTTCTCCTCTTCTTCCCCAGCCACCTCCATACATGGGGGACCCTCCAGTGCAGCCCCTCCACTTCAAAATCCACCAGATTTGGAGATTTTCACTGATTTTCACAGATTTCTCCAAGCTCTCCCAGCTCCTGTTAAACCCTGGAGAAATTTTTCCCTACTCCTTCTTCCTCCCCTGCTCCTTCTCCTCTTCTTCCCCAGTCACCTCCACAAGTGAGGGGGCTCCCAGTGCTGCCCCTCCTCTTCAAAATCCACCAGATTTGGGGATTTTCACTCATTTCCCAATCCCAAACCAGATTTGGAGGTTCCTCCACTCCCCTCCAAACCCGAGCTCTCCCAGCTCCCATTAAACCCTGGAGAATATTTTTCCTGTTCCTTCTTCTTTCCCTTCTCTCTCTCCTCTTCTTCCCCAGCCATCTCATACGTGGAACCCCCCAGTGTTGCCCCTTGGCTTTCCAAATCCACCAGATTTGGGGATTTTCACAGATTTCTCCAAACCAGGTTTGGAGGCTCCTCCGCTCCCATCCAAACCCGAGCTCTCCCAGCTCCCATTAAATCCTGGAGAAATGTTTCTATGTTCCTTCTTCTTCCCGTGTTCCTTCTCTTCTTCCCCAGCCACCTCCATACATGGGGGACCCTCCAGTGCTGCCCCTCCACTTCGAAATCCACCAGATTTGGGGATTTTCACTGATTTTCACAGATTTCTCCAATTTCTCCCAGCTCCTGTTAAATCCAGGAGCAATTTTTCCCTGTTCCATCTTCTTTCCCTGCTCCTCCTTCTCTTCTTCTTCCCCAGCCGCCTCCTCATGTGAGGGACCCCCCCAATGTTGCCCCTCCAAACCTGGTTTGGGAAATCCATGAAAATCCCCAAATCTGGTGGATTTCCACTTATTTTCCCAGATTTCTCCAAGCTCTCCCAGGTACGGTTAAATCCAGGAGAAATTTTTCCATTCTACTCTTCTTCCCCAGCCTTCTCCTCATGTAAGGGACTTCCCAGTGCTGCCCCTTGGCTTTCCAAACCCACCAGATTTGGAGATTTTCACAGATTTCCCAATCCCAAACTGGGTTTGGAGGCTTCTCCCCATCCTGTTCCTCTGAACCTGAGTTCTCTCAGTTCCCGTCAAATCCTGGAGCAATTTTTATCAGCTCCTTCTTCCTCCCCTGCTCCTTCTCCTCTTCTTCCCCAGTCACCTCCACAAGTGAGGGGGCTCCCAGTGCTGCCTCTCCTCTTCAAAATCCACCAGATTTGGGGATTTTCACTCATTTCCCAATCCCAAACCAGATTTGGATGTTCCTCCACTCCCCTCCAAACCCGAGCTCTCCCAGCTCCCATTAAATCCTGGAGAATATTTTTCCTGCTCCTTCTTCTTTCCCTTCTCTCTCTCCTCTTCTTCCCCAGCCATCTCATACGAGGAACCCCCCAGTGTTGCCCCTTGGCTTTCCAAATCCACCAGATTTGGGGATTTTCACAGATTTCTCCAAACCAGGTTTGGAGGCTCCTCCGCTCCCCTCCAAACCTGAGCTCTCCCAGCTCCCATTAAATCCTGGAGAAATTTTTCTGTGTTCCTTCTTCTTCCCGTGTTCCTTCTCTTCTTCCCCAGCCACCTCCATACATGGGGGACCCTCCAGTGCTGCCCCTCCACTTGGAAATCCACCAGATTTGGGGATTTTCACAGATTTCTCCAAACCAGGTTTGGAGGCTCCTCCGCTCCCCTCCAAACCTGAGCTCTCCCAGCTCCCATTAAATCCTGGAGCAATTTTTCCCCGCTCCTTCTTCTTCCCAGACAGGCTCTCATTACAGGGAGTAATGAGGAGTTGAGCTGCTGTTTATCAAGGGAACATCCATTACAAACAACGGCCGCGCCCGCAGCCGCCGCCGCGTTCCCTTCCCGTGTTCGGTGCTCCATCAATCCCCAGCCAGCCTGGATCCCCTCCCTCCCTCCTTCCCCAGCCCAAACCTGCCCAAAATGCTTGGTGCACAACTGTCCCGAGAGGGGGAGCATCCCTGATTCCCCTGGATTTAAATACACCAAAAAGTGGGATTAAAAAATCTAAGAAATGACCCAAGATCTCCACTTTGGATGTTCCAACCCCAGCCAAAATCGTTGACAAAAATCCTGACCCCCCGCCCCTTGAATTTAAACACATGAAAGCGAGAGATAAAAATCTGGGAAATGACCCAACATCCCCACTTTGGATGCTGAGGAGCTCCAGCCCAACCTTGGCCAAAATCCTTGACACACAAATATCCCAAGAGGGGCAGGGAGCATCCCTGAATCCCCTGGATTGAAACACATCAAAAAGTGGGATAAAAAAATCCAGGAAATGGCCCAACATCCCCACCTTGGCCAAAATCCTCTTCACAGAAATATCCTGGGAGGAGGGAGCATCCCTGACCCCCTTGGATTTAAACACAACAAAAACTGGGATAAAAATCTGGGAAATGACCCAACATCCCCAGTTGGGACACTGAGGAGCTCCAGCCCAACCTTGGCCAAAATCTCTAACACATAAATATCCCGGGAGGAGGAGCATCCCTGACCCCCCTGGATTTAAACACAACAAAAATCTAAAATTAAAATCAGAGAAATGACGCAACATCCCCACTTTGGATGCTCCAACCCCAATCAAAACCCTTGACAACCAAACATCCCATAAGAGGGAGCATTCCTCACCCCCCTGGATTTAAACACAACAAAAACTGGGATAAAAATCCGGGAAACGACTCAACATCCCCACTTTGGCCAAAATCCTTGACACAAAAATTTCCCGGGAGGGGGAGCATCCCTGACCCCCTTTGGATTTAAAGACACTGAAAACAGAGATAAAAATCTGGGAAACGACTCAACATCTCCACCCTGGATGCTCCAACCCCAATCAAACCTTTGACAAATATCCCGTAAGAGGGAGCATTCCTCACCCCCCTGGATTTAAACACACCAAAACCAGAAATTAAAATCAGGGAAATGACCCAACATCCCCGCTTTGGATGCTCCAATCCCAGCCAAAATCCTCTTGACAAAAATATCCTGTAAGAGGGAACATCCCTGATCTCCTCTGGTTTTAAACACACCAAAAACCGGGATAAAAATCCTGGAAATGACCCAACATCCCCACTTTGGATGCTCCAATCCCAGCCAAAATCCTCTTCACAAAAAATATCCTGTAAGAGGGAGCATCTCTCACCTACCCAAAACTGGGGTAAAAATCCAGGAGATGATCCAACATCCCCACCTTGGCCAAAATCCTTTGCACACAAATACCCTGGGAGGGGGAGCATCCCTGATCTCCTCTGGCTTTAAACACACCAAAAACCGGGATAAAAATCCTGGAAATGAGCCAACATCCCCACTTTGGATGCTCCAATCCCAGCCAAAATCCTCTTGACAAAAATATCCTGTAAGAGGGAACATCCCTGACCCCCTCAGCTTCAAACACACCAAAACTGGGATAAAAATCCAGGAAATGACCCAACATCCCCACTTTGGATGCTCCAATCCCAGCCAAAATCCTCTTCACAAAAAATATCCTGTAAGAGGGAGCATCCCTCACCTACCCAAAACTGGGGTAAAAATCCAGGAGATGATCCAACATCCCCACCTTGGCCAAAATCCTTTGCACACAAATACCCTGGGAGAGGGAGCATCCCTGATCTCCTCTGGCTTTAAACACACCAAAAACTGGGCTAAAAATCCAGGAAATGACCCAACGTCCCCACTTTGGATGCCGAGGAGCTCCAGCCAGTGGAGGCTGGGAATTTCTCCGGCACCGGCACCACTGAAGCGTGTAAGAGCAGATTATTTGTGCTCCCGACTTGCTGATGCAAGATGAAAAATCCAGCCAGCTGCAGCTGCTGAAATCAGCTCTTTTCTCCCCTTCCCTTCCCTTTCCCCTTCGCTGAGGTTTGCGCTTCGCCAAAGGTTTTTGTATTCCGGGAGCTAAAACCTGTCCCTTGCAATCAGCCGCAAAAACTCCGGGACTTTGTCAGCTCCTGCGAGCTGGGAAAGATGGGGGAAAAATAGGGAAAAGATGGGGGGAAAGATGGGGTGAAAATAGGGAAAAGATGGGGTAAAAATAGGGAAAAGATGGGGGAAGATGCGGGGAAAGATGGGGGGAAATAGGGAAAAGATGGGGGAAAAAGATGGGGGGAAAGATGGGGGGAAAATAGGGAAAAGATGGGGGAAATAGGGAAAAGATGGGGGAAAAAGATGGGGGGAAAGATGGGGTAAAAATAGGGAAAAGATGGGCTAAAAATAGGGAAAAGATTGGGGAAAAAGATGGGGGGAAAGATGGGGCAAATAGGGAAAAGATGGGGGAAAAAGATGGGGGGAAAGATGGGGGGAAATAGGGAAAAGATGGGAGAAAAGGGCAAAAAAGATGATGGGGGAAAAAAGATGATGGGGGAAAAAAGATGATGGGGGAAAATGATCATGGGGGAAAAGCTTCTCGAGATGGAAAAGATGGGGGAAAGATGGGGAAAGATGGGGAAAAATGATGGGGTAAAAATGATGGGGTAAAAATTATGGGGTAAAAATTATGGAGTAAAAATGATGGGGAAAAAATGATGGGGAAAAGCTTCCAGAGCTGGGAAAAGCTGGGGAAAAACATGGGAAGAAAAAGGTGGGGGGAAAATGGGGGGAAAAGGTGATGGGGAAAAGGTGATGGGTGAAAAGCTTCCCGATCTGGGAAAAGCTAGAGGAGAAAGGTGGGGGGAAACGGTGGGAAGAACAGGTGGGGGGAAAAAGATGATGGGGGAAAACAATGAGGGGGAAGCTTCCCAAGCTGGGAAAAGCTGGGGGAAAATGTGGGGGGAAAGGGGGAGGGGAAAGGTGGGGAGAAAAAAAGGTGATGGGAGAAAAGGTGAGGGAAAAAGATGGGGAAAGCTTCCTGAGCTGGGAAGAGGCGGAGAAAGCATCCCAAGCTGCATAAATCACGGCTCAGTTGCTCCCGGAGTCCTGGGGCAGCTCCCGTGGGATTTGAGCCCGGTTTGAGGCTGTTGGAATGGATTTATGTGGAGCAAAAACCTGGGATTTCAGCCCAGATCCTGCTCTCCAAAGATCCTGTCCCTTCGCCCAGATCTGAGTCCTTGAGGGGACACAAGGAGGGACATCTCAGACCCTCCGAAGGACGGCAGGGAAGGGTTAAACCCCTCCTGCATCCAGAACATTCCACATGCAGAGCCATTCCCAGCAGGATGGAGCAGCTGGTGGCTTCCTTGAGACCTTTGTGACCAAGGGGACAGGGCTGGTGTCCGACCCCAGCAGCCCCACACAGATGGAAAGCAGCACAGAGAGGCAGGAAAAGCTCTGGCAGGGCTGTTTTCCATGCTGGAATATTCATTTTCCCTCTCCTCCAATTATTCTGCTTTATTTTTGGTGTGGAATTCTTGCCCTACAGGAGCAGCAGCCCCTGGATCAATCTCCGTGCAGGAAAAATCCCAGCCCGCCAGAGAGGGTTTTCCCTCATTGGGCTTTGAGCCAGGAGGGTTAATTAATTATCCTGGCAGGTTAATTACTCTGGCAGGAGAATTATCTCATCTCCTGTCACCTCTGGCTGTGGAAGCACTTGGGATCTCTCTGGCTCCAGAGACTCGCCAGGCCCCTGTCGGATCGGGATGAGCATCGGGCTGGGATGTTGGATCGAGAAATTACCGGAAAACGGGAAATCCCATGGGCCTTCCTCATCCTTCAGGATCAGAAGACATGGAGGGGTTTGGGCTGGATGAATTCCTGGATAATGGGAAATCCCATGGCACTGCCTTGTCCTCTGGGATCAGGGGACATGGAGGAGTTTTGGCTGGATGAATTCCTGGATAATGGGAAATGCCATGGCCCAGCCCAGCCCTGCTTTGTCCTCCAGGATCAGGAGGAGTTTTGGATGGATAAACTCATGGAAAACGGGAAATCCCACTGCCCAGCCTTGTCCTCTGGGATCAGGGAACATGGAGGTGTTTGGGATGGATAATGGGAAATCCCATGGTCCTGCCTTGTCCTCTGGGATCAGGGGACATGGAGGAGTTTGGGATGGATAAACTCATGGAAAATGGGAAATCCCACGGCCCAGCCTTGTCCTCTGGGATCAGGGGACATGGAGGTGTTTGGGATGGATAAACTCATGGATAATGGGAAATCCCATGGTCCTGCCTTGTCCTCTGGATCAGGGGACATGGAGGAGTTTTGGCTGGATGAATTCCTGGATAATGGGAAATGCCATGGCCCAGCCCAGCCCTGCTTTGTCCTCCAGGATCAAGAGGAGTTTTAGATGCATAAACTCATGGAAAACGGGAAATCCCACGGCCCAGCCTTGTCCTCTGGGATCAGGGAACATGGAGGTGTTTGGGATGGATAATGGGAAATCCCATGGTCCTGCCTTGTCCTCTGGATCAGGGGACATGGAGGAGTTTTGGCTGGATAAACTCATGGGAAAACCCATGGCACAGCCTTGTCCTCCAGGATTAGGGACACCGAGGATTTTGGGAATGGATAAATTCCTGGATAACGGGAAATCCCATGGCTCTGCCTTGTCCTTCAGGATGAGGGACATGGAGAAATTTTGGATGGATAAATTCCTGGATAATTGGAAATCCCATGGCCCTGTCCTTGTCCTCCAGGATCAGGAGTTTTGGCTGGATAAACTCCTGGAAAATGGGAAATCCCTGCCTCATTCCCCAGGGTGACGGGACACAGGGGTTTTGTGCCCCACCATTCCCAGCTGGAGATGCCAGAGGGGACCGGACGGGTTGAGATTTTCTCCTGAAAACCCAGATCCAAGGAATGCATCCCTGCGCCATCCCAAGGAAAAAATCCCTGAGCTTCCAGCAAAACCAACAAAAACAAATCCCAGATTTGGGCATTTTCCAGAGCAAGAGCCCCCATCCCGTCTCCCAAAAAACCACATTCCCACCTTGGAGCAAACAAAACCTCCCAGCAGCCGCTGCCTCTTCCCTCTTTCCCCCTTTCCCTCCTGGTGTGGGGATTTCATTCCATGCAGGAATTAAAGCTCTGCAGCCCCCCCAGCTCTCCCGGCCCCGTTATCCCTCTCGGAGCGCGGATCCGTCGGCAGCATCCGCCTCGGAGCGCGCTGATGGAGAGGAGCTGCCATTCCCGGGTATCTTTTATTCATGGCCACCGGCTCCTCGGATTACTTTTTGATAAAAAGCCACATTCCCACATTTCAAACATCTCCGCTCGCAGCCCGAGGAAGACCCGGAGCTCGCATTTATTTCCCTGCTGAGCGCCGGGGAGCTCCATCACCTTGACGGGAGAAGATCCCGCTCCTGGTGGGGCCGTCGGGAAGCGGATCCGGCTCCCGGGGGGGACAGGAGGGGTCGTGCCCGGTGACAAACGGGTGACAGAAGGAGCAGGAACCTCAGTGCCCAGGGGAAACAGCGGGAATTCAGCAGCCGGGGAAGGTTTGGGGGACGCAGTTCCATCCCTGGGGTTTGTCCCCTGGATGTCCCCAGGGCAGTGTCCCAGTGCCACTTCCAGAGCCAAACATAGGCGAAAACAGAGCCTGGGGGTTGGCACTGATACTGGGGGTGACACTGATGCTGAGAGGGTGACACCAGTGCCAGGGCAATGACGCTGATAGTGGGGAGTGGCACCAATGCCAAGAAGGTGACATTGATGCTGAGAGGGTGACACTGATACTGAGGGTGACACTGATGACCAGGTGGTGACACCGATGCCAGGAAGGTGGCACTGATGACCAGGGCAATGACACCAATGCCAGGACTGTGACACCAATGCCAGGAAGGTGACACTGATGACCAGGGCAATGACACCAATGCCAAGAAGGTGACACTGATGGCCAGGGGCCAACACTGGTGATTGGGAAGGTGCCACCAGTGCTAGGGAGGTGACACTGATGCCAAGGGATGACACCGATGCCAGGAAGGTGACACTGATGGCCAGGGCAATGACACCAATGCCTGGAGGGTGACACTGATGGCTGGGGGCTGACACTAATGACCAGGAAGGTGACACCAGTGCTAGGGAGGTGACACTGATGGCCAGGGGGTGACACCAATGCCAGGAGGGTGACACTGATGGCTGGGGACTGACACTAATGACTGGGAAGGTGCCACCAGTGCTAGGGAGGTGACACTGATGCCAAGAGGTGATACCGATGCCAGGAAGGCGACACTGATGACCAGGAGGGTGACACTAATGCCAGGAAGGTGACACTGATAGCTGGGTGCTGACACCAGTGCCAGGGAGGCGACGCTGCTGACTGGGTGGTGACACCAACCCCAGGGAGGTGACACAACACCTGCCCCACACCCCAAAACCCCCCGTGGCACCCCCTTTTACCTGCACAGGTGATCCGCCCGGCAGGCGCCGCGCAGGTCCAGGCAGTTGGGCTTCTCCTTGTCCTCGTAGGAGCAGGAGGGGACGATGGTCTGGCGGCGGCGCTCGGCGCACGCCGGGTCCCTGCACGAGCAGAAGAGCAGGCGGAAGGTGAACTCGCCGGGCACGCGGTCGAAGAACTGGCGCAGGGCCTTGTGGCACTTGCGGCGGCTGCAGGGCTCGGTGGCCGACAGCTCCCGGTTGCAGGTGGAGATGTAGCCCGAGCGCAGGCGCTTGCAGTTGTCGTTGAGGTTGCAGGCCTTGGCCGCGTCCAGGCAGTGGTTGCTCTTGGAGGTGGTGGCCGGGTCCATTCCTACGCAGGGAAGAGGATATTTGGGGTCAGGAAGGTGGGGAGGGATGGATGGGTGGGTGGATGGATGTGGTAAAGCTGGGGAGGTGGAGTGTGGGAAGATGGGATTGAGGTGGGGGAGTTGGCCTTGACTCCTGGAGATGCCCTCGAGGCTGTGGAGATGCTCTCAAAAACAGCCTGAAGCTGGGATTGGGAGATGCGCTCAAAGCTGGGGAGATGCCTTCAAAAGCATCCTTAAATTGGGATTGGGAGATGCCCTCAAAGCTGGGAAGATGCCCTCAAAACCACCATTAAACTGGGATTGGGAAGTGCCCTCAAAAACAGCCTTAAACTGGGACTGGGAGATGCCCTCAAGGCTGTGGAGATGCCCTCAAAAACAGCCTGAAGCTGGGACTGGGAGATGCTCTCAAAGCTGGGGAGATGCCTCCAAAAACACCCTTAATCTGGGACTGGAAGATGCCCTCAAGGCTGGGGAGATGCCCTCAAAAACAGCCTGAAGCTGGGACTGGGAGAAGCCCTCAAAAACATCCTTAAACTGGGATAGGGAGATGCTCTCAAAGCTTGGGAGATGCCTTCAAAATCATCCTTAAATTGGGATTGGGAGATGCCCTCAAACCTGGGATGGGAAGAGGCCCTGAAACCTGTGAATAAGCCCTCAAACCTGGGATGTGAAATATCCTTGACCCTGGGATGAGGAGAATTTCTCAAAACTGAGGAGATGTCCTCGAATCTGGGATGAAGAAATGCTGTTGACCTGGGATGGGGAGGAACCTTCAAAGCTGGAGAGATGTCCTCAAAGCTGGGGCTGGGAAAAGCCCTCAAACCCAGGCAGAGCTCTCAAAACCGGGGAGATGGCCTTAAACCCCTGGAGATGCCCTCAAACCTGGTGAGATGGCTTCAAAACCCGGGGAGATGCCCTCAAAACCCAGAGAGATGCCCTCAAACCCAGGATGGGGAAGTGCCCTGGACCTGGGGAAGATGCGACCGGCATTGTGTCATCCCCGTGACATCGGTGTCACCTCCCAGCATCTCCAGCCCAGCCCATCCCTGGGCTGACCCCATCCCATTCCAGGCACAATCTGTAGGATCAACAATCCCCAACTGGGACCCGCTGGGCAGAATCCAGGCTGTGAATTTTGTAATTTGCAACATTCCTTTCCTTTTGTCAATTCTTCAAAGAATGGTTATTAATTATTAATTAATTAATAATTCTTCAACTCCAAAAGTGGAATAATCAGCTCAACTCCA
This sequence comes from Melospiza melodia melodia, assembly GCF_035770615.1. Lineage (NCBI taxonomy): Eukaryota > Metazoa > Chordata > Aves > Passeriformes > Passerellidae > Melospiza > Melospiza melodia. The sequence continues at coordinate 9,711,547 of NC_086216.1, read as the reverse complement.
CGGTGGACCCCCACAGCCCCTCCTGGGGCTCCCCAAAAGTGGGACAGCTCCAGACAGGGATGAGAGGGACAAGAGAGGATCAATCCCAGATCCATCTGGGAAACTCATCCTCGGAATCCCATCCAGAATCCATCCTGGGAATCCCATCATGGGAATCCCATCCAGAATCCATCCTAGGAATCCCATCCCAGGGATCTCATCCTGGGAATGTCACCCTGAATCCATCCTGGGAATCCCATCCCAGGGATCTCATCCTGGGAATGTCACCCTGAATCCATCCTGGGAATCCCATCCCAGGGATCTCATCCTGGGAATGTCACCCTGAATCCATCCTGGGAATCCCATCCCACGGATCTCATCCTGGGAATGTCACCCTGAATCCATCCTGGGAATCCCATCCCACATCCATCCTGGCAGTTCCATCTCAGGAATCCCATCCCGAAGCCATCCTGGGAAACCCATCATGGGAATCCCATCCAGAATCCATCCTGGGAATCCCATCATGGGAATCCCATCCAGAATCTATCCTGGGAATCCCATCCCAGGAATTCCATCCAGAATCCATCCTTGGAATCCCATCCCAGGGATCTCATCCTGGGAATGTCACCCTGAATCCATCCTGGGAATCCTATCCCAGGAATCCCATCCTGCATCCAACCTGGGAGCTCCATCTCAGGAATCCCATCCCGAAGCCATCCTGGGTATCCCATCATGGGAATCCCATCCAGAATCCATCCTGGGAATCCCATCCTAGGAATTCCATCCCAAATCCATCCTGAGAGGCCCATCCTGGGAATGTCATCCCACATCCATCCCAGGAATCCCATTCTGGGAATCCCATCCCATATCCAGCCCAGGAATTCCATCCTGGGAATCCCATCCCAGAGATCTCATCCTGGGAATGTCACCCTGAATCCATCCTGGGAGTCCCATCCCACATCCATCCTGGGAGTTCCATCTCAGGAATCCCATCCAGAATCCATCCTGGGAATCCCATCCTAGGAATTCCATCCTGAGAGGCCCATCCTGGGAATGTCATCCCACATCCATCCCAGGAATCCCATTCTGGGAATCCCATCCCATATCCAGCCCAGGAATTCCATCCTGGGAGTCCCATCCCAGGAATCCAATCCCTCAGGAGAGGACAGACAAGGCCAAACCCCAGCCTGGGAACAAACGCTGAGTTTTCCTTTTTTTTTTTTTTTTTTGCTGGGAATGATGGATCATCCTCTGCAGCCGCCCAGGTGCTGCTTCTGAATTCTCCTCCATCCCTCATTCCCTCCACATCCCAGCCAAATCCATGGATTCTCCTCCACCACCTCCTTCTGCTGGCACCAAGGAAGGCTCCTAATTGGCCTAATTGGAGGGTGCTGCTAATTAACAGGACAGGGGATGGACACATCAAGGGGGAAAATGGGATTGGAGAGGTGGGGAAAAGGAGGATTAAGGTGGGGAAAAGGAGGGTTGAAAAGGTGGGGAAAAGGGGAATTTAGGTGGGAAAAAGTGGACTGGGGGGGTGGGGAAAATAAGGATTTAGGTGGGGAAAAGGTGATTGAAGAGGTGGGAGAAAGAGAATTAAGGTGGGAAAAGGGGAATTCAGGTGGGAAAAAGGGGATTGGAGAGGTGGGGAAAAGGAGGACTGAAGAGGTAGGAAAAATAAGGATTTGGGTGGGAAAAAGGAGGATTTATGTGGGAAAAGGAGGATTTAGGTGGGAAAAGGGGGATTGGAGAGGTGGGGAAAAGGAGGACTGAAGAGGTGGGAAAAATAAGGATTTGGGCGGGAAAAAGGAGGATTTATGTGGGAAAAGGAGGATTTAGGTGGGAAAAATGCAATTGGAGAGGTGGGAAAAAGGGGATTTAGGTGGGGAAAGAGGGATTGAAAAGGTGGGGAAAAGAGGATTTAGGTGGGAAAAGGGGGATTGGAGAGGCAGGAAAAAGGTGGATTTAGATGGGAAAAAGGGAATTCAAGAGGTGAGAAAAAGGGGATTGAAGAGAAGGGGAAAGGAGGACCGAAGAGATGGGGAACACCAGGGTCTCTTCACTCCCCTGGTTTTGGGGATGCATCGAGCCCTGCCTGCACCCCAGATCACCCCGAGCCCCGGGAGGGCTGAGCAGCAGATTCCCGGCGCCAAGCCGGGATTTGGGGATCCGAGGGAAGCGGCAGCCGATTGTCTCCTGCTCGGGAGCTTCGCCGCTGCCCTGCCCGAGACCTGCGGGGCCCCGGCTGCATCTTAATGGAGCCGCGGCTTTGGAAGCGCCGCGCTCCTGTGGGGAGCTCATTAATAAAGCACGAGCATGAAAATTGCATGAGCAGAGACGGAAACGGGCGCCGAGGAGCTGGGCACGGGGGCTGGGGCCACCAGCTGTCCCCTCTGCGTGTCCCCACTGGGGACAGGGGAGGAGGAGGAGGATGGAATTTGGGGGATTTGGGTGTGGAGAATTCCCAGCTGGAGCCTCTCCTTCTTCCACGGGCTGTGATTTCCCTCGGGATCCAGCAGGGATGAGCATCCCGTGGCGAGGGGGCAGCACTGGCTCCGCGGGCGCTCCGCGCTCTTTACGCGCGGGTTACGCGCAGGTTACGCGCGGCTTGCACAGCCCTTGCCATTCCTCCGCTCCCAATTACCCCTCCGGGCAATTAACAGCTCCTGATCCAGGAACAGCTCCAAGAACGCGCTCGCTTCAGCGCTCGCCATCAGGTCGGGGCTGATGGCCCCCGGGAGGGGACAGGGAAGGGGTGGCAGCAGCAGCGAGGCCATCCCTGTGCTCACAGCCCGTTCCTCACCTTACCCCATCCCCAAAATCTCCCTCGCGGCTTTTCCTGCGCCTCCCGGATAATTCAGTGTCTAATCCCTGCTCCAGACTATTTCCAGATGGAGAGGTTCCGGATTTTGCAGCTCCGAGGGTTTTTCTGACGCCAATGTAATCCCAAAAAAAGGCGGGCCGGGGGTGACAGTGTCATCCCAAAAATACGGGGAGAATCCACCTGGAAAAGGCTGGAAAATTCCCTTAGGGGTGTGGGGGACAGCGGTGTCACAGCCCTGCTCAGAGATGTCTCCTATGAGGGGACAGGGAAGGGGTGGCAGCAGCAGCAGCGAGGACACCTCGGCGCTCAGAGCCCGTTCCCCACCCCTTCCCCCATCCCCAAAATCTCCCTCGCGGCTTTTCCTGCGCCTCCCGGATAATTCGGTGTCTAATCCCCGCTCCAGACTCTCCGCTTCCCAGATTTCCAGCTGGAAAGGTTCCGGATTTTGCAGCTCCGAGGGTTTTTCTGACGCCAATGTAATCCCAAAAAAAGGCGGGCCGGGGGTGGCAGCGTCACCCCAAAAATCCCCCAGGGGAGAATCCACCTGGAAAAGGCTGGAAAATTCCCCCAGGGGTGTGGGGGACAGCGGTGTCACAGCCCTGCTCAGAGATGTCCCCAATGAGGGGACAAGGAAGGGGTGGCAGCAGCAGCGAGGACACCTCGATGTTCACAGCCTGTTCCCCACCCCTTCCTCCATCCCCAAAATCTCCCTCGTGGCTTTTCCTGCGCCTCCCAGATAATTCAGTGTCTAATCCCCGCTCCAGACTCTCCGCTTCCCAGATTTCCAGCTGGAAAGGTTCCGGATTTTGCAGCTCCGAGGGTTTTTCTGACACCAATGTAATCCCAAAAAAAGGCGGGCTGGGGGTGGCAGCATCGCCCCAAAAACCCACGGAAAATCCACCTGGAAAAGGCTGGAAAATTCCCCCAGGGGAGAATCCACCTGGAAAAGGCTGGAAAACTCCCCCAGGGATGCAGGGGACAGCGGTGACAGCGTTGGTGTCACAGCCCCACTCAGAGATGTCCCCAGGGAGGGGACAGGGAAGGGGTGGCAGCAGCAGCGAGGCCACCCCGGTGCTCACACCACCCCGGTGGCCAATCCCAAAGGATTCCAGGAGCTGAGGGAATTTGAGTTGGGATATTCCAGGGGTGGGTACTGAGTTCAAGGCTGGAAGCTTTGGAGTCCCCAGTCTGGGACGATCACAAACAGAAAGAACCACCCCAAAAATGATGCTCAGGAGGCCAAATTTGGTGGGAAGAGAAGGGGAGCAGAGGCTGGAGACAACACAAATTCAGGGAATCCCGGGAATTCCACATTTTCCAGCCATTTTATAGAAACCCAAACTGGAATGAACTCTTGGGGATGATCCTCCAATAAATCAACACCAGGATCTGGTTTGGGATGACCCTCGAATAATTAAACACCAGGATCTGGTTTGGAGAGACCCTAGAATGAATAAACACCAGGATTTGTTTTGGGAAGACCCTAAATAAATCAACACCAGGATCTGGTTTGGAGAGACCCTGCAATAAATAAATACTGGAGGCAAAGATCTAAAACCCGAAAACCCAGCCTGGGATGATCAGAAACAGAAAGAACCACCCCAAAAATGATGCTCAGGACCCCAAATTTGTGGGGAAGAGAAAGGGAGGAGAGGCTGGAGGAGAAAAGGCTGGGGACAACACAAACTCAGGGAATCCCGGGAATTCCACATTTTCCAGCCATTTTATAGAAACCCAAACTGGAATGAACTCTTGGGGACGACCCTCCAATAATTAAACACCAGGATCTGGTTTGGGATGACCCTCCAATAAATAAACACCAGGATCTGGTTTGGGATGACCCTCCAATAATTAAACACCAGGATCTGGTTTGGGATGACCCTCCAATAAATAAACACCAGGATCTGGTTTGGAGAGACCCTACAATAAATAAATACTGGAGGCAAAGATCTAAAACCCTAAAACCCAGCCTGGGATGATCAGAAACAGAAAGAACCACCCCAAAAATGATGCTCAGGAGCCCAAATTTGTGGGGAAGAGGAGGGGAGGAGAGGCTGGAGGAGCAAAGGAGGGTGGAGGGAGGGGAGGGATGGAGGATTCCCCTGGCTGGGAGCAGCTCTGCGCTCGAGGCGGGAGATAAAACACGGAGCTTTTATTACCTGAGAAAATTGAAGCGAGTCTGAATATATCAGAGAGACGAGAGGTGACCGGCTCATACGGGGAGGCTTCATAAAACTCCTCTCCTTTGGCAGGGAAAAAAAAAAGGGAGAAAAAAAAGCAAATTAAAGCTTGTGGTGAATAATCTCAGGCAGTTCCAGGCACAGGAACCACCCTGGGTCAGGGAGGGAAAAGCAAAAAGGGTTCCAGGCACTGGGATTAAAGGGAAAAGGGATTTGGGAGAGGTTCTTGGAATTTTGGTTGTGTTGGTGGCCAATTCCAAAGGATTCCAGGAGTGGAGAGAGTTGGGATTGGGATATTCCAGGGGGTGGGTACTGAGTTCAAGGCTGGAAGTTTTGGGGTCCCACTCAACTCTGGGTTCTTTTATTGTGACAGAATCCCCTAAAAACACCTACAACACCCTAAAAACCTTTAAAAAACCCTAAAAGCCTATTCTCAACTCTGCGTTCTTTTATTGCGACAAATTCCCTTAAAAACCTAAAAAACCCTTAAAAGCCTGTTCTCAACTCTGCGTTCTTTTATTGTGACAAAATCCCCTAAAAACAGAATTCAGAAATCCCCTGTGTGGAAATCCAAGTGGGGAGCAACGCAGGAGGGTTTGCTCTGAGCCTGGCGACATTCCCAGGAAATTTGCGAGGGAAATTGCAAAATCTGGGAGGGAAATCCCAAAATTTGGGAGGGAAAGACCCCACTGGGATGCTGGGCTGGGCTGTCCCCGTGCCAAGTGTGATGGGATTTGGGGACAACGCCCGAAGGACGGCTCTGGCTTCTCCTGATCCTCCCCAGGAATGGGAACAGGATCCCAACCCCGCTCCAGGCCATTCCTGGAAATCTGGGAGGGAAATCTGGGAGGGAAATGGGAGAATCTGGGAGGGAACTGGGATGTCCTCGTTCCCCACGGGTTCCCAGCACTGCTCTCAGGGTGACGGAATTTGGGGACAACACCCTGAGGACAGTTCCTGATCCTCCCCAGGAATGGGAACAGGATCCAAATCCTGCTCCAGGCCATTCCCAGGAAATTTGGGAGGGAAATGGGAGAATTTGGGAGGAACTGGGATGTCCCTGCTCCCTGTGGGTTCCCACCACTGGTCTCATGGTGATGGAATTTGGGGACAACACCCCAAGGGCAGCTCCTGATCCTCACTGGGAATGGGAACAGGATCCAAATCCTGCTCCTCAGTGACATTCCCAGGAAATTTGGGAGGGGAAGGACCCTGCTGGGATGTCACTGCTCCCTATGGGTTCCCAGCGATTTCACCACTGCTCTCAGGGTGATGGGATTTGGGGACAAGGTCTGAGGGTGGCTCTGGCTCCTCCTGATCCTCACCAGGAATGGGAACAGGATCCAAACCCTCTCCAGACCATTCTTGGGAAATCTAGGAGGAAAATCTGGGAGGGAACCAGAATGGCCCTGTTGCCTGCAGGCTCCCACTGCTGCTATCAGGACGATGGAATTTGGGGACAACACCCCAAGGGCCACTCCTGAGCATCACCCGGAATGGGAACAGGATCCAAATCCTGCTCCTCAGCGACATTCCCAGGAAATCTGGGAGGGGAAAGACCCTGCCTGGATGTCCCTGCTCTCTGTGGGCTCCCACCACTGCTCTCAGGGTGATGGGATTTGGGGACAACGCCTTGAGGGCTCCTCCTGATCCTCATCAGGATTGGGAACAGGATCCAAATCCTGCTCCTCATCCACATTCCCAGGAAATTTGGGAGGGAACTGAGATGTCCTTGTTCCCCATGGGCTCCCTCGGGTGATGGAATTTGAGGACAATGTCCCGAGGGCAGCTCCTGATCCTCCCCAGGAATAGGAACGGGATCCAAACCCCACTCCAGGCCATTCCTGGGAAACCTGAGAGGGAAATCTGGGAGGGAACTGGGATGTCCCTGCTCCCTGCAGCTTCCCAGCGATGTCACCACTGCTCTCAGGGTGATGGAATTTGGAGACAACACCCCAAGGGCAGCTCCTGATCCTCACTGGGAATGGGAACAGGATCCAAATCCTGCTCCTCAGTGACATTCCCAGGAAATTTGGGAGGGGAAGGACCCTGCTGGGATGTCACTGCTCCCTGTGGGTTCCCACCACTGCTCTCAGGGTGATGGAATTTGGGGACAACACCCCCAGGGGCTCCCCCTGATCCTCCCCAGGAACGGGATCAGGATCCAAACCCTCTCCCGGCCATTCCCTCCCCGCCTCTCCCGCTCAAATCCTGCGCGTTCCGGCGGCCCCGGCGAACTCCAGCGCTGCCATAAATAATTAAACACCCGCTTGACTCCTGCTGCTCGCCGGGGAAATTACCGAGCATTACCGGGGCCCCGGACCTGCCTGGAGCCGCAATTAACCCCCGGGAAGGAGGCTGGAGCCTCCCTAATAGCAGGGAGAGCTCGGAGGGGAGGGAGGGGAACCCCAAAATCTCCGCTAAAAACCACAAATTTGCCTTTGAGCGCCGTAAAGGATCGCCACAAAGCTTCTGCCTCTTAAAACCTCGGTTTAATCGCTGCTCTTCCCTCCTCCTCCTCCTCCTCCTCCTCCTCCAGGTGCAATTCCCGTCCCAATTCCCTCATTCATTCCAAAAAAAAAAAAAAAAACCCTGGGAAGCTGCTCAATGAGGGCAGCTAATGAGAGGGAGAAAACAATTAAGGCGTAATTCTTGCTCTGGGCCGGGTTTGGGGCTCTGATTTCTGCGCTGACCCAGATTTGAAGGGAATTTCACCCAAGGGGGCCCTGGGCTTGGGTACGGCTCCCCCACATCCTCTGGAAGAGTTTTCCCATCCTCTGGAAGAGATTTTCCACCCTCTGGAAGAATTTTTCTGGTTTTCCCATCCTCTGGAAGAGTTTTTCCAGTTTTCTCACCCTCTGGAAGAGGTTTTCCACCCTTTGGAAGAGTTTTCCCATCATCTGGAAGAGTTTTCCCCAGTTTTCCCACATCCTCGGGTACAACTCCTCCATCCTCAGCTCCGGCTTTCCTACACCTACACCCACAGAATTCCAGAATTCCCGGCCTGATCTGGGCTGGAAAAGGCCTTAAAAATCTCATCCCAACCCCGCTGCCCAACAGGCAGGGAGCTCTGCCACCAGCCCGGGGGGTTTTGGCACAAATGCAGGTGGGTTTGGGGGCTGAGGCTGAGGCGCCCATCTGGATTCCCTGGGGTTTTAATCGGAATTTCCCAAGATTTTCACCTGAATTTCCTGGGCTGCCCATCCCTCTTTTCTGGGCCGTTCATCTGCCCTACCTGAGCTGCTCCCCTGGGGTTTTAATTTTAATTTCTTGGGATTTTCACCTGAATTTCCTGGGGTGCCCATTTTTCCTCCCTGCGATCCACATCTGTTCTATCCAGAGATAGCAACCCCCTCCCCATCCCCATCACTCCAGGGCATTCCATTGGGGTCTCCTCCAACCCAAAACACTCCTTTGGGGTCTCCCCATCACCCCAGGGTGCTCCTTTGGGATCTCCCCATCACCCCAGGGTGCTCCTTTGGGGTCTCCCCATCCACCCCAGGGTGCTCCTTTGGGGTCTCCCCATCCCCATCACCCCACGCTGATCCATTGAGGTCTCCCTCACCCCAAAACACTTCTTTGGGATGTCCCCACCCCAAACCGCTCCTTTGGGTTCTCCTCCACCCCAAAACTCTCCTTTGGGGTCTCCTCATCACTCCAGGGTCTCCTTTACTCTCCAGAACTCTCCTTTAGGGTCTCCCCATCACCCCACGCTGATCCATTGGAGTTTTCCCATTCCCATCATCCCAAAATGCTCCTTTGGGGTCTCCCCATCCCCACCACCCCCAGGGCACTGCTTTAGGGTCTCCCCATCCATCACCCCCAGGGTGCTCCTTTAGGGTGTCCCCATCCCCATCACCCCAAAACTCTCCTTTAGGATCTCCCCCACCCCAGAACTCTTCTTTAGGGTCTCCCCATCACCCCACGCTGATCCATTGGAGTCTCCCCATTCCCATCACCCCAGGTGATCCTTTAGGGTGTCCTCATGCCCGTCCCCAACCCCATCACCCCAGGGTCATCCATTGGGGTGCCCCCCACCCCAAAACACTCCTTTGGGATCTCCCCCACCCCAAAACTCTCCTTTAGGGTCTCCCCATCACCCCGGGGTCTCCTTTACTCTCCAGAACTCTCCTTTAGGGTCTCCCCATCATCCCACACTGATCCATTGGAGTTTCCCCATTCCCATCATCCCAAAATGCTCCTTTGGGGTCTCCCCATCCCCATCACCCCACGCTGATCCATTGGCATCTCCCCCACCCCATCACCCCAAAACTCTCCTTTGGGATCTCCTGCACCCCAAAACTCTCCTTTAGGGTCTCCCCATCACCCCAGGGTCTCCTTTACTCTCCAGAACTCTCCTTTAGGGTCTCCCCATCATCCCATCCTGATCCATTGGAGTTCCCCCATTCCCATCACTCCAAAATGCTCCTTTGGGGTCTCCCCACCCCCACCACCCCCAGGGCACTGCTTTAGGGTCTCCCCATCCATCACCCCCAGGGTGCTCCTTTAGGGTGTCCCCATCTCCATCACCCCAAAACTCTCCTTTAGGATTTCCCGCACCCCAAAACTCTCCTTTAGGGTCTCCCCATCACCCCACGCTGATCCATTGGAGTCTCCCCATTCCCATCACCCCAGGTGATCCTTTAGGGTGTCCTCATGCCCGTCCCCAACCCCATCACCCCAGGGTCATCCATTGGGGTGCCCCCCACCCCAAAACGCTCCTTTGGGATCTTCCCCACCCCAAAACTCTCCTTTAGGGTCTCCCGCACCCCAAAACTCTCCTTTACGGTCTCCCCATCACCCCCAGGGTCTCCTTTACTCTCCGGAACTCTCCTTTAGGGTCTCCCCATCCCCATCACCCCACGCTCATCCATTGGCATCTCCCCCACCCCATCACCCCAGAACTCTCCTTTAGGGTCTCCCCATCACCCCAAGATGCTCCATTGGAGTCTCCCCATCCTCATCACCCCAAGATGCTCCATTGGAGTCTCCCCATCCCCATCACCCCAAGATGCTCCTTTGGGCTCTCCCCATCCCCATCACCCCCAGGGCACCCCTGCGGGATCTCCCCATCCGCACCACCCCGGGGCCTTCCCTTGAGGCCTCCCCACCCCAAAACTCTCCTTTGGGATCTCGCCATCACCCCACGCTGACCCATTGGGCTCTCCCCCATTTCAAACCCCTCCTTTACCCCCTCCGTACCTTCGGCCAGCCCCAGGTGGATGCTCCAGTAGATCTGCAGGCACTGCAGCTCCTTCTTCATGCCCCTCTTGCAGCGGCAGCGCTCCAGGGGGCTCTCCTGCAGCACGCCCAGGGCCAGCTGGCACTCGCGGTTGGCCAGCAGCGTGTTCCGGTCGCGCCCGGCCAGGCACTGCCGCAGGGTCCGGTACCGAGAGCTGCAGCCCGGGTCGGCCGCGCACAGCTCCGTGGCTCGAACGCAGTCCATGGGCACGGCGGGCACGGCGGGCACGGGGGGCACGGGGGGCGGCCCGGCCAGCGAGCGCAGCATCTCATCTGGGACAGGGAGGGAGAGGAGGGAAAGGTCAGGGAGGAAGGTGAGCAACAAGCACCGACCCCAAGGAGCACCACAGATAGGGCGGATGGGGGTGCTGGGAGGGAAAATGGGCAGGAAAGTCAGGTTAAAATCCCGGGAAAGTCAGATTAAAATCCCGGGAAAGTCAGATTAAAATCCCAGGAAAGTCAGATTAAAATCCCAGGAAAGTCAGATTAAAATGCCAGGAAATTCAGATTAAAATGCCAGGAAAGTCAGATTAAAATCCCCAGAAAATTCAGATTAAAATCCCAGGAAAATCAGATTAAAATCCCCAGGAAATTCAGATTAAAATCCCCAGAAAATTCAGATTAAAATCCCAGGAAAGTCAGATTAAAATCCCAGAAAATTCAGATTAAAATCCCAGGAAAGTCAGATTAAAATCCCAGGAAATTCAGATTAAAACCCCAGGAAAGTCAGATTTAAACCCACGGGAAATTCGAATTGAAATCCCCGGGAAGTTCAGGTTAAAGCCCCCAGGTGAGCAGCCCAGCTCCGTGGCTCGAACGCAGTCCATGGGCACGGCGGGCACGGCGGGCACGGGGGGCACGGGGGGCGGCCCGGCCAGCGAGCGCAGCATCTCATCTGGGACAGGGAGGGAGAGGAGGGAAAGGTCAGGGAGGAAGGTGAGCAACAAGCACCGACCCCAAGGAGCACCACAGATAGGGCGGATGGGGGTGCTGGGAGGGAAAATGGGCAGGAAAGTCAGGTTAAAATCCCAGGAAATTCAGATTAAAATCCCAGGAAAGTCAGATTAAAATCCCAGGAAATTCAGATTAAAATCCCAGGAAATTCAGATTAAAAATCCCAGGAAATTCAGATTGAAACCCACAGGAAATTCGAATTGAAATCCCCGGGAAGTTCAGGTTAAAGCCCCCAGGTGAGCAGTCTATGGGCACGGCGGGCACGGGGGGCACAGGGGGCACGGGGGACGAGCGCAGCATCTCATCTGGGACAGGGAGGGAGAGGAGGGAAAGGTCAGGGAGGAAGGCGATCATTGAAATGAAGGAGAGCCCCAGATAGGCTAAATGGGGACACCAGGAGGGAAAATGGGTGAGAAATTCAGATTGAAAGCCCAGGGAATTCAGATTTAAACCCCAGGAAATTCAGGTGAAAATTCCAGGAAATTAAGATTAAAAATCCCAGGAAATTCAGGTTAAAACCCCAGATGAAAATTCCCAGGAAGTTCAGGTTAAAACCCCCAGGAAGTTCATATGGAGCACCCCAGGTAGGGCAGATGGGGAACCCGGGAGGGAAAATGGGCAGGAAATTCAGATTAAAACCCCAGATGAAAATTCCAGGAAGTTCAGGTTAAAACCCCCAGGAAGTTCATATGGAACTCCCAGGTGAGCACCCCAGATAGGGCAGATGGGGAAGCCGGAAGGGAAAATGGGCGGGAAATTCAAATTAAAACCCCAGATGAAAATCCCAGGAAGTTCAGGTTAAAACCACCAGAAATTTCAGATTAACACTTTAGGGACTTCAGATTAAAACCCGCCAGGGAAATTCAGATTAGAACCCCCTGGGAATTCACATTAAACCCCAGGAGAGCAGCCCAGCTCCATGGCTCGCACGCGGTCCATGGGCATGGGGGAGCAGCCCGGCCAGCGAGCGCAGCATCTCATCTGGGACAGGGAGGAAGAGGAGGGAATGGCTAGGGAGGAAGGTACTAAAGGAGTCCCACAGATAGGGTGGATGGGGAAAATCCCAGGAAATTCAGAATTGAAACCCTCAGGTGAGCGCCCCAGATAGGGCAGACGGGGACCCCGGGAGGGAAAATGGGCAGAAAATTCAGATTAAAACCCCAGATGAAAATTCCAGGAAGTTCAGGTTAAAACCACCAGGAATTTCAGATTAACACTTTAGGGACTTCAGATTAAAACCCCCCAGGGAAATTCAGATTAGAACCCCCTGGGAATTTACATTAAACCCCAGGAAGTTCAGGTTAAAACCCCCAGGTGAGCAGCCCAGTCATGGCAGATGGGGATCCTGGCAGGGAAAATGGGCAGGAAATTCAGACTGAAAGCGCAGGGAATTCACATTAAAACCCCCCAGGAAATTCAGGTTAAAACCCCTAGGTGGGCAGCCCAACTCCGTGAGGAAGAGAGAGGAGGGAATGGTTAGGGAGGAAGGTCCCAAAGGAGTTCCCCAGATAGGGCAGATGGGGACCCCCGAGAAGGAAAATGGGCAGGGAATTCAGATTAAAAACCCAGGAAATTCAGATTAAAAGCCCAGGGAATTCAGACAAAAACCCCCAGGAAATTCAGATTAAAACCCCAAATGAAAATCCCAGGAAATTCAGGTTAAAACCCCCTGGGGATTTCAGTTTAAAACCCCCAGGAAATTTGGGTTAAAGCGAAAGGAAAGGAAAGGAAAGGAAAGGAAAGGAAAGGAAAGGAAAGGAAAGGAAAGGAAAGGAAAGGAAAGGAAAGGAAAGGAAAGGAAAGGAAAGGAAAGGAAAGGAAAGGAAAGGAAAGGAAAGGAAAGGAAAGGAAAGGAAAGGAAAGGAAAGGAAAGGAAAGGAAAGGAAAGGAAAGGAAAGGAAAGGGGGGAAAGGAAAGGGGGGAAAGGAAAGGGGGGAAAGGAAAGGGATTGCTCCCTGGGAGGGTCTGGGATGGAATTCCCAGAGGAGCTGTGGCCGCCTCATCCCTGGAAGTGCCCGAGGCCACCTTGACATTGTGGGAGGTGTCCTTGCCCATGGCAGGGGCTGGAATGGGATCTCACAATCCTGGAAGGATTTGGGTGGGCAGAGACCTTAAAACCAGCACGGGCAGGGAGAGCTTCCCTACCTCAAGCTGCTCCGAGCCCCTCCAGGGACGTCCCTGCTGCCCCCCAGCCGAGATTCCCAAAAAATGGGAAACTGGGAAAAACTGGTGGCGGTGGGAAGGCGCGGGGTTAACCCCACACCTCATCTGGGGGATCTGGTGTTCCCTGTTCCATCCTAAGGGATCGATGACCCCGATCCATTCCCGGATCGCATTCCCGGAGCTCACTGGAGCCCAGGGAGCAGCGGCTCCATCCCCAGCCCCTGCCTTTGGCTGCTTATCGGTCTCAGCCACATCACGGGATTTTTAGGGCATCTGACTCATGGATTTCGGAGCCTTGGCAGGGCCGCGGGGCCCCTCCAGCCTGTCCTGCAGCACTTCCAGGGAAGTGGGAGTGGAATCTCCTGCTCCCCCCGCAGCCGAGATTGCCCGGTGGGGATGGGAAGGTGCAGGGTTAACCCCACACCTCGGCTGGGGGATCTGATGTCCCTTGCTCGATCCGAAGGGATCCATGACCCCGATCCGTTCCTGGATCGCGTTCCCGGAGCTCTCCGGAGCCAGGGGAGCAGCGGCTCCATCCCGACTCCCCTCCCGAGCCCGCCTTTGGCTGCTCATCGTTCCCATCCCCGTCACGGGATTTTTAGGGCGTCTGACTCATGGGTTTCGGAGCCTTGGCAGGTCCACAGGGCCCCTCCAGCCTGTCCTGCAGCACTTCCAGGGAAGTGGAAGAGGAATCTCCTGCTCCCCCCGCAGCCGAGATTGCCCGGTGGGGATGGGAAGGTGCAGGGTTAACCCCACACCTCGGCTGGGGGATCTGATGTCCCTTGTTCCATCCTTAAGGGATGGATGACCCCGATCCGTTCCTGGATCGCCTTCCCGGTGGAGCAGCGGCTGCATCCCGACTCTCGAGCCTGCCTTTGGCTGCTCATCGTTCCCAACCCCGTCACGGGATTTTTAGGGCATCTGACTCATGGGTTTCGGAGCCTTGGCAGGGCCGCGGGGCAGCTGCGGCTCCCAACAGGCGCTTCCCCCCTCCCGGGGTGGCACCGGGCCAGCCCGGCCGGCTCCTGTCGCTGTCGCTGTCCCCGTCCCCGCTCGGACCCTGCCCCCGCATTCCCGCAGCCACCCCCAGCGTTTCCACATCTGCTTTTTGGAGATATCGCTGCTAAATCCGGCCCAGGCTCAGCCTGGCTTGGCCGCTCTCGGGTGAGTTGGGGACAGGCAGCGCTGGTCCCCCCCGTGCCCAGGGTGATGGGGACAGGATCCGCTGTCATTACCCGCCCTTCCTCCACCCTCCAGCTCCCAGGGAAAGCCCTGGAGCAGGGAAAAATGGGAATGGCAGGACCTGGAGGGGACTCTGGAGGAGGGCACCCCTCTCTGCGGCCGCCATGGTGCCCCCCGAGGGTGGCGGGCATGGGTGACCCCCCGTCCCTGTCCCCTCCCGCCTGGCACCGCTGGCAGCCCCTTCCCAGCGCGGGTCTGGCAGGGGGACAGTGACACCTACAGGAACGCGACAGGGGCCACCCGCGTGTCCCCCCCGGCGGGCGGGGTGGGTCCCCTGCCACCCCCGGGGCTGGGCACGGGCCCTTCCCTCTGTGTCCTTTGGGAGTGGCGGGCACCGGGGCGGGTCCCTGGGCACCGGAGCGGGTCTTTGGTACCACAGCGGGTCCCCAAAACCAGAGCGGGTCCCCAAAACCAGAGCGGGTCCCTTCCCTCGGGAGTGGGTCCCTTGGCACTGAAGTGGGCACTGCAGTGGGTGCCCAGCACTGGAGCGGGTTTCTGGCACCTGAGCAGGTGCCCAAAACCGGAGCGGGCATTGGAGCGGCTCCCTGGCACTGGCGCAGGTCCCTGGGCAGCCCTGCCCACCTCGGGGGCCTCTGAGGAGGGGCAGGAGCAGGGTGGGCAGTGCCCAGGTGGGGACAGCTCCCCTGGCTGCCGTCACTCCCAGAACAGATCGCACAGATCCCACACTGGAGCGGGTCCCCAAAACTGGAGAGGGTCCCCTGGGCACCGGAGCAGGCATCACAGCGGGTCCCCAAAACTGGAGCAGGTCCCTGGGCACCCGAGTGGATCCCGTGCACCAGAGCGGGTCCCTGGGCAGCCCTGCCCACCTCGGGGGCCTCTGAGGAGGGGCAGGAGCAGGGTGGGCAGTGCCCAGGTGGGGACAGCTCCCCTGGCTGCCGTCACTCCCAGGAACAGATCGCACAGATCCCACACTGGAGCGGGTCCCCAAAACTGGAGAGGGTCCCCTGGGCACCGGAGCAGGCATCAGAGCGGGTCCCCAAAACTGGAGCAGGTCCCTGGGCACCCGAGTGGATCCCGTGCACCAGAGTGGGTCCCTGGGCAGCCCTGCCCACCTCGGGGGCCTCTGAGGAGGGGCAGGAGCAGGGTGGGCAGTGCCCAGGTGGGGACAGCTCCGCTGGCTGCGGTCACTCCAAGGAACAGATCCCACAGGTCCCACAGGTCCGGTCGATGTCCCCTGCTGGGTTCTGACAGGTCTGGAGCCGCCAGAGCCACCTTAGATCCAGGCTGGAGCAGCAGATTCCCCTCGGGAAGGCAAGGCCAGGCCAGGCCTGGCAGGATTGTATTCCACACGGGATCCATGGAGGGGCTACAGGAGAAACGGGACCCCCAACGCTGATCCCGGAGCTGGGAACGTCAGAGCCTCCCCACACACCATGGATGGGGCCTTGGGGTGACGGCCTGGGACTCTGCACCTTCCCACACCAGGAAATCCCATCCTGAGGCATCCAAAAAATGGGAAACTGGGAAAAAATTGATCCTGCTGCAGCCATGGCCACAGGGAAACAGCTCCAGGGCTTTGGAGACGTTCCAGAGATCCACCAGGCACGGAGAGCTGTCCCAGAACTCCATGGAGAGCCATTCCAGAGATGCACAGGGTGTGGAGAGATGTTCCAGAGCTCCATCAGGCACGGAGACTATTCCAGAATTCCATGGAGAGCCATTCCAGAGCTCCATGGGATGTGGAAAGCCATCCCACGGCTCCACCAGGCCTGGAGATTCATCCCTCAGCTCCACCGGGTGTGTGGAGCCATTCCAGAATTCCGTGGCCATGGAGAACCATCCCAGAGCTCCACCAGGCATGGAGAGCCATTCCACAGATCCACTGGGTGTGAAGAGCCATTCCTGAGCTCTGCTGGGCTTGGAGAACCATTCCAGAGCTCCAGTGGGTGCGAAAAGCCATTCCAGAATTCCAGTGGGTGTAGACAATCATTCCAGAGCTCCAGGGTGTGTGGAGAACCGTTCCAGAGCTCCACTGGACGTGGAGAACCATTCCAGAGCTCCACTGGGTGTGGAGAACCATTCCAGAGCTCCAGTGGGTGTGGAGAACCGTTCCAGAGCTCCGGTGGGTGTGGAGAACCGTTCCAGAGCTCCGGTGGGTGTGGAGAACCGTTCCAGAGATCTGTTGGGCTTGGAGAACCATTCCAGAGCTCCAATGGGTGTGAAAAGCCATTCCAGAGCTCCGGTGGGTGTGAAAAGCCATTCTAGAGCTCCGGTGGGTGTGGAGAACCGTTCCAGAGCTCCACCAGACATGGAGAACTGTTTCAGAGCTGTGTTGGGCTTGGAGAACCATTCCAGAGCTCCAGTGGATGTGGAGAACCATTCCAAAGCCCGAGGGGGTGTGGAGAACCCTTCCAGAGCTCCACTGGACATGGAGAACCCCTCCAGGGCTCTGTTGGGCTTGGAGAACCGTTCCAGAGCTCCAGGGGATGCAGAAAACCATTCCAGAGCTCCGGTGGGTGTGGAGAACCCTTCCAGAGCTCCACCACGTTCCAACCTCTCCCAGCTCATCTCCAGCTCCAGCTCACACTTCTCCAGGAGCCTCTCCCCACAAATCCCCTCCTCCGGCCGCATTCCTGTCCCCGCGGGCAGGGCAGGGCCACATCCTCACCCTGGCACCACCTGGAACACCCTCGGGTGCCCTCCCGGTGCCAGCTGGGCCGTGTTGGGAACCCCACAGGAGCAGCAGGGATGAGGGCTGTGGGCTGGCTGGCCCCAATCCTCCTGGTTTTTACCGTTTTCCCAAATTTTTGCAGGGATCGGGTTCCTGCCAGCCCCTGGGTGGCACCGGTGGAGCCGGGAGTGGGAAGGGTGGGCACAGCCCTTCGTGCTGCCCCCAAATCCCGCAGGACTGGGGCTTTTCCCAGCCTGGCCGCTTTCCCTGGAGCCCCCCCTGCTCCTCATTCCCACCGAGGAGTTTGGGTGGAGGGGGAAACTGAGGAGGGGGATGATGATTTTCTATCCCCCAAAAACCAAACCCCTCCCGGCAGAGCCGAACTGCCGGCGCTGAAACATCCGCAGAGAATTCCCGGCTGATCCTCGGCAGGCTCGGGAGCACAGCGAGGCTTTGCACAAGGCTCTGGCCTCTTTTCCTGCCGCTCCTCCCGGCTCCAGCCGCCTCTTCCCGAGCTCCAATCCATGTTCTCCTGCTCTGCTGCTGCCGGAGAGCTCCGGACACTCGGCAGCTTTAGAGGGAAATGTTTCTCCTGGCCACGATCGCCCCGGAACGCGCAGATTCCCGGCCAGGACCGGGCAGGGATTTTGTGGCTTCCCGGGAATGATCCCGGCTGGGAAGAGCTGGATCTCCAGAGCGAAGCCACCCCATCGCTGGATCTGGGGGTGCAGGGACCCTGCTTGGGGGTCCCCAGAACCTTGGGGACACCCAGAAATGGGGAGCAGGGTCCTGCTTTGATGCCAGCCCCACAGAATGATCCCGGCTGGGAAGAGCTGGATGTTCCCTGCTCCAGGACCCTCAGGATCACCGTGGTCACCCCACCCCCGGATCTGGGGGTGCTCAGGATCCCCAAAACCTTGGGGACACTCAGGAATGTGTGGGGAGGACACCCAGAAACGGGGAGCAGGGTCCTGCTTCGATGCCAACCCCGCAGAATGGTCCTGGCAGGGAAGAGCTGGATGTTCCCTGCTCCAGGGTTCTCAGAGCGAGGCCACGTCTGTGGTCACCCCATCCCTAAATCTCGTCCCTGCTCGGGGTCCCCAGAACCTTGGGGACACCCAGAGACATGGAGGGGACACCAGAAATGGGGAGCAGGGTCCTGCTTCGATGCCAACCCCGCAGAATGGTCCTGGCTGGGAAGAGCTGGATGTTCCCTGCTCCAGGATCCTCAGCATGGAGCCACACCGTGCTCACGGATCTGGGGGTGCAGGCTCCTTGCTCGGGGCCCCCAGAGCCTTGGGGACACCCAGGGATGGGAGAGGGACACCCAGAAATGGGGGGCAAGGTCTTGCTTCAGTGCCAACCCTACCGTGAGGGCGGGTGGGCCCTGCGCTGGATGCCTGAGGTGGGGCACCCCTCTCCCTCTGGAGGTACCTGCGCCCCAAATTTCCCCCTGAGCCATCCAGATGTGCCCAGACACGCCCAGATGTGCTCAGACACATGTCCAGCTGTGCCCCCAGCCAGGCTGGAGCACTCTTTCCCCCCCTCTGCACAGGGGTGTCCCCACTCGTGTCCCTTTCTCTGTGTCTGAGGGCTCCACCCGAGCCCGGCACCACTCCGGGCGGGGGGCACAGAGGCTCCCCCTCCCCAAAGGCTTTGGGGGGCACCCCTCCATGGCTGGGGTGGCGCTGGGAGCCGGGCACAGCCCGTGCCCCCCGTTCCACCGGGACCCCGAGCCCCACGGAACGAGGCTGTGCCAACCTTCAGGTGTCCCCCAGCGGCCTCCTGTCCCTGTCCCTTGTCCCCTGTGCCTGTCCCCGAGCCCAGGCTGGCTCCGCGAAGTTCTGCGGGCGCTGCAGCGAGCCGGGATCGCATCCCCGGCAGCCGCGGGGCTGCGGGAACCGGGGACGGCTCCGGGGGGCGCGGCACGCCCGAACCCCCAACATCGCCCGTTTCCTTTCATTTTCACCCCAAACCCAGCGCGGTCTGAGGGTTCTCCCCTTCCCAGCGGCGGCTGCCGGGGATCGGGAGCGATCTCCGGGCACAAAGCTCCGAGCCGAGCCCAGCCCGCGGCTCCGGCGCGATCCGAACGCGGGGACGGCGATTCCCGCACGCAGGAAGCGGAGCCGCGAGCCCAACTTTGCCCGCTGAGTGCCCACACGGCGTTCCCAAGCTCTGGAATGATCGTGGGGAGGATGGAGGGCAGCGAGATGGGGGAGAAGCGGAGATTTCTCCCGGAACGCAAATCCTGGTTCTCCAAGGGGAGCGGGCATGGGAGACGGGCAGGGCTGGGCTGCGGGGTGATCCCGCCCGCCCTGGCTCCGAGGGGGCGGCTGGGCTGGTGTCCCCCGCGTCCCCCTCGTCCCCTGAGCCCCCCGAGTGCCCCCTGCATCCCCCTCCCCGCTCCAAGTTGCCGGGGAGCAGGGGATGAAGTTGAGCCCCTCTCTGCGGTGCCGCAGCGCCGGTGCCATCTCCGAGGGGCTCGCCCCCCGCCCCAGCCCCTCGCCCATGGCTTGGGGACGCGCCACCTCTGCCAGGCGACAGCCGCCACCACCACCCCGCCCCCGGCACCCCCGCCGGGGCCGCTCACTCACCTACGAGGAGGACGATGCAGAAGGCGTTTGCCAAGATCATGGTAGGAAATCCACGCGCTCCTCCACGTGTGCGAAAAAATTATGGTTAAAAAAAAAAAAATCAGGCAAAAAAAAAGAAAAAAAAATATAAAAAAAGAGGGGGGAGGGGGGGGTTAAAAAAAATATGTGAATAATTCCCAAGGCGGTCAGGTAGATCCCAAATCCGAAGCGGAGGGAAGGAAGGGGGGATGCTCCGCCCGGCCGGAGCCGGGTCCTCAGCCGCTCGCCGCCTCCCGCATCCCCGGCGGGCTCCGCTGCGCGCTCCGGGCTCCGCCGGGCTCCCGCCGGCTTCTGCCGAGCTCCGGCTGCCGGGGAGGGGGCGCGGCGAGGGGCGGCTGCGCTCCGCCGAGCCCCGGCGAAGGGGCAGAGCCGGCGGGGCCGCCGTCCCCTCCCCGCCCCTCCGCCGGGGCCGCCCTTCCGCCCGGGGCGGGGGTCGGGGGGGGCTCGGTGCGGGGCTGTGCTCGCTATCCTCCGTCCCCGGGTCCCCATCCCTCCATCCCTCCCTCCATCCATCCATCCATCCATCCATCCATCCATCCATCCATCCATCCATCCATCCATCCATCCATCCATCCATCCATCCCGGGATGCACCTGCCCGGCCCCTCCGGGGACCCCCGCGGCTCCCGCGATGCCGCAGAGCCCAAGGCGAGACCCCCCCAGCCCTCCCCAAATTCCAGCCCCGGGACCCCCGAGCTGCTGCGGCCGAGGGGGGGGGAGAGGAGGGGACACGCGGGGGGCGGCAGGGACAAGGTGGCACATCCCTGGATAGGTGACAGAGGGACACCAGGGGGCTGCAGGGACAACAAATTGCCACATTCTGGGGTGGGTGACAGCCGTGAGGGTGGCAGAGGGACACTGGGACAAGGTGCCACATCCCTGGGTGGGTGACAGAGGGACACCAGGGGGCTGCAGGGACAACAAATTGCCACATTCTGGGGTGGGTGACAGCCGTGAGGGTGGCAGAGGGACACTGGGACAAGGTGCCACATCCCTGGGTGGGTGACAACGGTGGGAATGGGAGAGGGACACCAGAGGGCTGCAGGGACAAGGTGCCACATCGCTGGATGGATGACAGCTGTGGGAACGGGAGAGGGACACTGGGACAAGGTGCCACATCCTTGGGATGGATGGGTGACAGCCACGGGGGTGGCAGGGACAAGGTGCCACATCCGTGGGTGGGTGACAGCCGTGGGAATGGGGAAGGGGGGAAACTATGGGGTGGGGAAGGGTCCCTGGGTGAGGGATGACCTTGGGAACGGGAAATGGGGACACACTGGGGGTGGCAGAGGGACACTGGGGGCGGCAGGGACATGGTGCCACATCCCTGGGTGGGTGGGTGGGTGACAGCCATAGGAACACGAGATGGGGACAAAGGGGACAAGGTGCCACCCGGTGCCAGGGGTTCCCCACCCAGAAAGGGGCACCCAGCAGGTGCCGTGCCCTCCCCACTGTGGGGTTTTTGGGGTCACATCCACAACCCAGAGAGCCCCAAATTCCCATGGGACACTCCCAGCACTGTCCATCCTTCCCGGTGCCCGACCCCTCTGCCCCGCACTGGGAGTGGGAATGGGGTCACCACCTCCTGCAGGGCCACAGTGCAGCCTTCCTCATCCTCCTCATCCTCATCCCCCAGCCCCAGCGGGGTGCTGGAACCTCTCACTCCACCCCTGATTTGGGGTCAGGCCCCTCCAAGCCCCAGGGATGAAGATCCCATCCTGGGAAGCAGGAGTGAGGAGGAGGAGGATGCTCCACTGGGATCACCCCAATGAAGGCCCTGGGCAGCAGCAGGAAGGGGGGTCCCAGTGCTGGGGGTGTCCCCGTTCCCCTGAAGTGACCAGGACATTTCTCACTTGGCCAGGCCCCAGCTGGGTCACTCTGGGTGTTTTTTCCAGACTTCCCAAAATCCATTCCCGGCACACAAATCCCGCTGCTCTCCTTCCCAAAATCCATTCCTGGCACACAGATCCCGCTGCTCTCCTTCCCAAAATCCATTCCTGGCACACAGATCCCGCTGCTCTCCTTCCCAAAATCCATTCCTGGCACACAGATCCCGCTGCTCTCCTTCCCAAAATCCATTCCTGGCACACAGATCCCGCTGCTCTCCTTCCCAAAATCCATTCCTGGCACACAGATCCCGCTGCTCTCCTTCCCCTTCCCGCTCCGATGGGATCCCAGCAGCAGGAGCTGCTTCAGGCCGTGGCCAGGTCCCTCTGCCTCTTCCTCAGGAGAGCAAATTCCTGCTCCTTCCCTGCCTGGAACCTTGGATAAATCCTGCCTGGATCCCTGGAAAAATTCTACATGGATAAATCCTGCCTGGATAACTCCCACCTGCATCCCTGGGTAAATCCCACCTGGTTAATTCATGTCTGGAAAATTCCTGCCTGGATCCCTGGATAAATCCTTGGTTAACTCCTGCCTGAACCCCTGGAAAAATCCCACCTGGATAATTCCTGCCTGGATCCCTGGATAATTCATGTCTGGATAATTCCTGGATAAATCCCACCTGCATCCCTAAATAACACTCACCTGGGTAATTCATGTCTGGATAATTCCTGCCTGGATCACTGGGTAACACCCTCCTGAATAATTCCTGCCTGGATCCCTGGAAAAATCCCACATGGAAAATTCCTGTCTGGATCCCTGGATAAATCCTGCCTGGATAAATCCTGGATAAATCCCACCTGGTTAATTCATGTCTGGATAATTCCTGCCTGGATCCCTGGATAAATCCTGCCTGAATAATTCCTGGATAAATCCCACCTGGTTAATTTATGTCTGGATAATTCCTGCCTGGATCCCTGGTTAATTCATGTCTGGATAATTCCTGGATAAATCCCACCTGGTTAATTTATGTCTGGATAATAAATTCCTGCCTGGATCCCTGGAAAAATCCTGCCTGGATGATTCCTGCCTGGATCTCTGTGTAAATCCCACCTGGATCCCTGGTTAATTCACGTCTGGATAATTCACGTCTGGATAACTCCTGCCTGGATCCCCGGGTAGTGCTCTCCTGGATCCCTGGATAAATCCTGCCTGGATAATTCCTGGAAAAAAATCCCACCTGGTTAATTTATGTCTGGATAATAACGCCTGCCTGGATCCCTGAATAATTCCTGTCTGGATCCCTGGGTAAATCCTGCCTGGATAATTCCTGGATAAATTCCACCTGGTTAATTTATGTCTGGATAATAAATTCCTGCCTGGATCCCTGGAAAAATCCTACCTGGATGATTCCTGCCTGGATCTCTGTGTAAATCCCACCTGGATCCCTGGTTAATTCATGTCTGGATAATTCACGTCTGGATAACTCCTGCCTGGATCCCTGGAAAAATCCCACATGGATAACTCCTGCCTGCATCCCTGGGTAGTGCTCTCCTGGATCCCTGGATAAATCCTGCCTGAATAATTCCTGGATAAAATCCCACCTGGTTAATTTATGTCTGGATAATAACGCCTGCCTGGATCCCTGAATAATTCCTGCCTGGATCCCTGGATAATTCCTGCCTGGATCCCTGGATAATTCCTTCCTGGATAATTCCTGGATAAATCCCACCTGGTTAATTTATGTCTGGATAATAAATTCCTGCCTGGATCCCTGGAAAAATCCTACCTGGATGATTCCTGCCTGGATCTCTGTGTAAATCCCACCTGGATCCCTGGTTAATTCACGTCTGGATAATTCACGTCTGGATAACTCCTGCCTGGATCCCCGGGTAGTGCTCTCCTGGATCCCTGGATAAATCCTGCCTGGATAATTCCTGGAAAAAATCCCACCTGGTTAATTTATGTCTGGATAATAACGCCTGCCTGGATCCCTGAATAATTCCTGCCCGGATCCCTGGGTAAATCCTGCCTGGATAATTCCTGGATAAATCCCACCTGGTTAATTTATGTCTGGATAATAAATTCCTGCCTGGATCCCTGGAAAAATCCTGCCTGGATGATTCCTGCCTGGATCTCTGTGTAAATCCCACCTGGATCCCTGGTTAATTCACGTCTGGATAATTCACGTCTGGATAACTCCTGCCTGGATCCCCGGGTAGTGCTCTCCTGGATCCCTGGATAAATCCTGCCTGGATAATTCCTGGAAAAAAATCCCACCTGCTTAATTCATGTCTGGATAATTCCTGCCTGAATCCCTGAATAATTCCTGCCTGGATCCCTGGTTAATTCATGTCTGGATAATTCCTGCCTGGATCCCTGGATAAATCCTGCCTGAATAATTCTTGGATAAAATCCCACCTGGTTAATTTATGTCTGGATAATAACGCCTGCCTGGATCCCTGAATAATTCCTGCCTGGATCCCTGGGTAAATCCCACCTGGGTAAATCCCACCCGGATCCCTGGATAATTCCTGCCCGGATCCCTGGGTAAATCCCACCCGGATCCCTGGATAATTCCTGCCCGGATCCCTGGATAATTCGCATCTTTGAGCCACCTCGGTGCCAAGGAAAGCATTCCCAGACCAGGGCTCTCCCTCTCCATCCCCTCCCAGGCTCAGGGCTGTGCCAGAGCTCGGCTCAGTCCCCCTGAGGAGACACCATGGAAATTTTTGTCCCCACAGCTCCACCCGGGTTTTATCCCCTCAGCCCCCACCCCAGAGCCTGCCGGGGGTGGGATCCAGTGGGGAAACCCCCCCTCTAATTAGCTGAGCGCCTTAATTAGCTCGGGGTGGGATTGGGGTCATGGATTCCGTGGGGTTAATCTGGAAGTGTTTAACCGGCAGCTCCCCGGCCTCTCATTTGGGGAGAGGCCAAATTTATTCCATTTCTTTAAAATTAAATTTATTTATTCCAGCCCAATTTACAGCCTGGCAGCTCCCTAAACCGGGGGCAGCACCCCACAGTCCATTGTCCCTCTGCCCCTCAGTTCATTATCCCTGTGCCCCTCAGTTCATTATCCCTGTGCCCCACAGCTCATTGTCCCTGTGCCCCATATTTTGTTGTCCTTCTGCCCCACATTTCGTTGTCCCTGTGCCCCACAGTCCATTGTCCCTGTGCCCCACGTTTCATTGTCCCTGTGCCCCACAGCTCATTATCCCTGTGCCCCACAGTTCGTTGTCCCTGTACCCCACATTTCCTTGTCCCTGTGCCCCATATTTTGTTGTCCTTCTGCCCCATATTTCATTGTCCTTCTGCCCCACATTTCGTGGTCCCTGTGCCCCACAGTTCACTGTCCCCGTGCCCCACAGCTCATTGTCCCTGTGCCCCGCAGTTCACTGTCCCTCTGCCCCACATTTCATTGTCCCTGTGCCCCACATTCACTGTCCCTGTGCCCCACAGCTCACTGTCCCTGTGCCCCACATTTCATTGTCCCTCTGCCCCACATTTCATTGTCCCTCTGCCCCACATTTCATTGTCCCTCTGCCCCACAGCTCACTGTCCCTGTGCCCCAGTTCATTGTCCCTGTGCCCCACATTTCATTGTCCCTCTGCCCCACATTTCACTGTCCCTCTGCCCCACAGTTCACTGTCCCTCTGCCCCACAGTTCACTGTCCCTGTGCCCCACAGTTCGTTGTCCCTGTGCCCCACAGCTCATTGTCCCTCCTCATGCCGGGTTTTGGGGAAGGGGAGCTCGGATCCTCCCATATCAGTGGCAGGAGGGGACACGCAGGGGACACGCAGGGGACACGCAGGGGACAGTCCCTTTGCGGCCATCCCTGCACAAAGGGGGCTCTGTCTGGAGCTGCCCAGAGGGAAAAGGAGGCTCGGAGGGGTGAGGGTGGGATGCAGATCCGGGTTTTGGGATCAGAGCAGACCGGCAAGGCCTCACCGTGGTGGAGGCGAGGAACGAGCAAAAAAATAAAACCTACCAAAAAAAAAAATGCAAAAAACCTGCAAAACCACAAGAAACTCCACAACTTTATTCCCAGCCTTTGTGGGGCGACGAGGTTAATCAGCAAAGCCGATTATAGGGAGGCAGCTCCCAGTGCTCCCAGTTCCTCCAGCAGCATCATGATGGCTTGCTACTCTCTCCCATTTCCAGAAGATCCCGATGGCTCCAGAGGATCCCGATGGCTCCAGCGTCCCCTGGGGATGCAGAGCCCTCCCTGGCTTTGTTCCCACTCCGGATTTGATCGATGGGAGCGGCGGATCCCTCCCTCCCTCCCTTTAAGCCCCATTAACATGGGTGGGATTTGCTCACCCTCCCGGCTCCGGGCTTTAATTCCGCCGAGCGTTATCACATTAATGGGAGTCAAGGTTGTTACCGTGATGGATTAGGCATTAGCGGTGTAATCCCTGGGGACGGAGCCGCTCTCCCCGCCCGCTCCTCATCCTAAAAACGCCGGGAGGAGCCTCAGCAGCTCGGGTGTGTCCCCCTCAGGGACACCTGGGTGGCGACAGGGGACATCCGCACCTGGATGCTGCTTCCCTTTCTGCCGAGTCCTGGCTCTGCTCTGAAATGCCCCATTTCGGGCGCCTGCAGCAACCTGAGCCCCAAAATTGGGGATTTTTGGGTCTCAGGGATGGCTGGAAGGTGGGGCCTCATCTCTGCTCCCAGCCCTGGCACTCCTGAATCCCAGCGATGGAGCGGGAGTGAGGCATCACCTCCCTGAGCCCAGTTTGAGGCTGGGAATTCCCAGATCGGGGCTTTTCCCCTCCTTAGATGTGCACCAAACCGAGCCCTTCTGATTAATTCCTCTGATTAATTCCCCCAATAAATCCTCAGATTAATTCCCCTCCCCAAACTCTGGAATCCCACCCATCACAGACTCCCAGCTCGCTTTGCTTGCGAGGGACCCTAAAGCCACCCAGTGCCACCTCCCACCATCCCAGCTCGCTCCGAGCCCGGCCTGGAATTCAATTCCTGCCCTTGCCGATGTGACTCTGATTTTTTTAATCTATTTTTTTATTATTTTTCACTCGGGGCAAGGTTTGCCCCCAGCCCCGGCAGCGCGGCGGGTTCAGTGCGGGCACGAGGACGCCCTTGGGGACATTCCGCGTCCCTCCCTCTTCCCAGAGCCGGGAAAGCCCTTCATCCTCATCCTCAGCCTCGTCCTCATCCTCATCCTCGTCCTCGTCCTCATCCTCATCCTCATCCTCATCCTCATCCTCGTCCTCGTCCTCGTCCTCGTCCTCGTCCTCGTCCTCGCTCTGTCTCCGGGCTGGCCGGGGCTCGCTGCTCCCAAACCCGCGGGGTTCAGCCCGGCCTCTCGCCCTTCCCGCAGGGAATTCCTCGGGAATGGCGTTCCCAGGGCTGCTGCTGACAGTGCCCACGGGCCACGGGAGTCCTTGGAGCGCCCCGACGCTGATGGGCCCCGACAGCTCCACGCAAAGCTCAGGCTATTTTTGCCCTCGCTGCTGTTGCCGAGCTGATTTTGCCTCTTTAACCTCTGCCGGGGAATCCGAGCCCTTCCCTGCTGCTCGCTGACGGATTGGGAGGCACGGGGAGAAATGCCAGCCCCTCCTGGCACCGGGTTTTTGGGAGTTTGAGGTGACCTGCACGTGGCAGGTGGATCTGTTTGGGGACAGAGCCAGGGCCACCAGGGATGCTGCAGCCACGCCCTGCTGTCGCCGAATTTTTGGGACCTGCACACGGCAGAGCCACCACGCTGGTGGCATCCCAGTGCCACCATGGATGGTGCAGCCACTCTCTCCTGTCACCAAATTTTTGGGAGCTCACAGTGACCTGCACATGGCAAGGTGGCCCTGTGAGGGATCACGCCCAGTGCCACCATGAACGCCATGGCCACTCCCTCCTGTCACAGAATTTTTGGGAATTTGAGGTAACTTGGACAAGGTAGGTGGCTCTGTGAGGGGACAGACCCAGTGCCACCGTGGATGCCACAGCCACCCCCTGCTCTCAGTGAATTTTGGGGAGTTTGAGGTGACCTGGACATGGCAGGTGGCCCTGTGAGGGGACATGCCCAGTGCCACCATGGATGCTGCGGCCACCTCCTCCTGTCACAGAATTTTTGGGACTTTGAGTTTGCCTGCACATGGCAGGCGGCCCCAGTTGGGGACAGACCCAATGTCACCATGGATGCACCAGCCACCCCCTGCTGTCACCAAATTTTGGGGAGTTTGAGGCGACCTGCACATGGCAGAGCCACCGTGCTGGTGGCATCCTAGTGCCACCATGGATGCTGTGGCCACCTTCTCCTGTCACCGAATTTTTGGGAGAACCGTGACCTGCACGTGGCAGGTGGCCCTGTGAGGGGACATGTCCAGTGCCACCATGGATGCACCGGCCACCCCCTGCTCTCAGTGAATTTTGGGGAGTTTGAGGTGACCTGGACATGGCAGGTGGCCCTGTGAGGGGACAGACCCAGTGCCACCATGGATGCCACAGCCACCAGTGGAAGCTCTCGGTGAATTTTTGGGAGCTCACAGTGACCTGCACACAGCAGAGCCACCACTGGTGGCCCTGTGAGGGGACAGACCTAGTGCCACCATGAATGCCATGGCCACTCCCTCCTGTCACGGAATTTTTGGGAATTTGAGGTAACTTGGACATGGTAGGTGGCCCTGTGAGGGGACAGACCCAGTGTCACCATGAATGGTGCAGCCACCTCCTCCTGTCACAGAATTTTTGGGAGCTCTCCATGACCTGCACATGGCAGAGCCACCACGCTGGTGGCATCCCAGTGCCACCATGGATGCTGCAGCCACCAGCACTAAATTTTTGGGAGTTTGAGGCAGGGATCCCATCCCAGCTCCATCCTGAGGATTCCAAGGCAGGGATGCCCTCCCCTCTCCCACCCATCCCATTCTACTTAAACTGTTGTGGCTTGCAGATCCTCATATAAAATTGGTAATTTTTTTCCACAAGTTATA
The DNA here is from genome assembly GCF_035770615.1 of Melospiza melodia melodia. Lineage (NCBI taxonomy): Eukaryota > Metazoa > Chordata > Aves > Passeriformes > Passerellidae > Melospiza > Melospiza melodia. The sequence goes on along the minus strand of NC_086216.1, from coordinate 9,682,919 downwards.
ATCAAACCCACACGGGCATTTTGGGCTCTGTGTCGGGGTCTCTGAGCCCCCTGGTTGAGTCTTGGCCATCCAGGACAGCCAGAGGGATGTCCCGGGTTCTGACAGGTCCAACCTGGCCTTGGACACTTCCAGGGATGGGGCAGCCCTGGCTTTTCTGGGAATTCCATCCCACCACCCTCTCAGGGAAGGATTTCTAACACCGAATTCCCATTTTTCATGGCGTGGGGATCCTCTCCTGTCCCCGCAAGGAATGAGGAGTCATCCACCCCGGCCTCCTCTGCTGATGCACAGGATTTCAATGTTTTTCCAGACGTTTCCCAGTCCTGCTGTTCCCCTGGAGCACCAGCCAAGGAGCCACGTCCAGGCCAGCGCTGCTGCAATTACTCACTTACCATGCTGGGAGTGCCTGGAAATCTCATTCCCGGGAATGGGGGGCGGGAGCAGCCGCCCGGCCCGGCCCCAGCTCTCGGCCAAACTCGATTTGCTGCATTCCCTGCCCGGGAGTGCGTGAGGAGGGAGCCGGCCCAGCTCCGGCTGCTCCCGCGGCGTTCCCGAGCCTCGGCAAGGGCGGCTTGGGCTGGGCTGGGTGTGCGCCCTGTGCCCTCATCCCATGGGAACAATTCCCTTTGTCACCATCCCTGTGCCCTTCATCCAACAGGAACGATTCCCTGTGCCCTCCATCCCATGGGAACAATTCCCTTCATCTCCATCCCCGTGCCCTCCATCCCATGGGAACAATTCCCTTTGTCACCCTTTCCTTCATCCCATGGGAACAATTCCCTTCATCTCCATCCCTGTATCCTCCATCCCTGTATCCTCCATCCCTGTATCCTCCATCCAAGGAGAACAATTCCCTGCGCCCTTCAACCCATGGGAACAATTCCCTTTGTCGCCATTCCCGTGCCCTTCATCCAACAGGAACAATTCCCTGTGCCTCCATCTGATGGGAACTATTCCCTTTGTCACCCTTCCCTCCATCTGACGGACACAATTCCCTGTGCCATTCATCCCTGTGCCCTTCATGTGATGGGAACAATTCCCTGTGCCCTCCATCTCTATATCCTCCATTCCTGCACCCTTCATGTGATGGGAACAATTCCTTGTGCCCTTCATCCGTTGAGAACAATTCCCTGTGTGCCCTCATCCAATGGGAATAATTCCCTGTGCCTTTATCTCATGGGAGCAATTCCCTTTGTCACCATCCCCGTGCCCTTTATCCAACAGGAAATATTCCCTGTTCCCTCACCCAACGGGAGCAATTCCCTTTGCCTCCTTCCCTGTTCCCTCATCCGATGGGAACAATTCCTTCTTCCTTGCCTCCACTCCCATTCATTCCACCCGACGGAACAATTCCCTTTGCCTCCATCCCTGCTCCCTCCATTGCATGGGAACAATTCCCTCTCCTTTCCCCCCATCCCTCTTTTCTCCATCCCATGGGAACAATTCCCTCTCTTTTCCCCCCTCCATCCCATGGGAACACTCTGGTCCCCCACGGAAGATCCCAGCCCATCCTAGCAGTGTCCCGATCCCAAATCCTGGCCATTCCCACACTGGCCCTCCTGGTGATCCCCTCCCAGTGATCCCATCCCGGTGATCCCTGTCCCTCCCGGTGATCCCAGCCCCTCTCGGTGATTCCTCCCAGTGATCCCTGCCCTTCCTGGTAATCTCAGCCCTTCCCAGTGATTCCTCCCGGTGATCCCTGCTTCTCCTGGTGATCCCTGCCCATCCCGGTGATCCCTGTCCCTCCCGGTGATCCCAGCCCCTCTCAGTGATCCCTCCCAGTGATTCCTGTCCCTCCCGGTGATCCCTGCTTCTCCTGGTGATCCCTGCCCATCCCAGTGATCCTGGTCCCTCCCTGTGATCCATCCCGGTGATCCCAGCCCCTCCTGGTGATCCCCATCCCTCCTGGTGATCACTCCCGGTGATCCCTGATTCTCCTGGTGATCCCTGCCCTTCCCAGTGATCCCTGCCCCTCCTGGTGGTCCCTCCCAGTGATCCCTTTCCCTCCTGCTGATCCCATCCCGGTAATCCCTCCTGGTGACCCCAGCCCTTCCTGGTGATCTGTGCCCCTCTCGGTGATCCCTGCTGCTCCCAGTGATCCCTGTCCCTCCCGGTGATCCCTCCCGGTGATCCCAGCCCCTCCTGGTGATCCCCGTCCCTCCTGGTGATCACTCCTGGTGATCCCTCCACCTCTCGGTGATCCCTCCCGGTGATCCCTGCTTCTCCTGGTGGTCCCTGCCCATCCCAGTGATCCCGGTCCCTCCCAGTGATCCCTACCCATCCCGGTGATCCCTCCCGGTGATCCTGGCCCCTCCCGGTGATCCCTGTCCTTCCTGGTGATCCCGGCACCTCCCGGTGATCCCTCCCAGTGATCCCGTCCCGGTGACCCCTCGTGGTGTTCCTGGCCCTTCCCAGTGATCCCTGCCTCTCTCGGCGATCCCAGCTGCTCCCAGTGATCCCTGCCTTCCTGGCGATCCCCTGCCGGTGATCCCCGTCCCTTCCAGTGATCCCTGTCCCTCCCGGTGTTCCCCTCCCCGTGATCCCTGCCATTCCCGATGATCCTTTCCCGGTGATCCCGGCCCCTCTCGCACACCGGGGCCGGGCGAGGATGGGCAGGGATCTGTTCCTTGGCACAGAAAATTCCCGAGCGTTTCCCTCCCGGCGCCGGCGTCTGGCTCAGGTGCCGAGGGCTGGCACGGAAATGTCAGCAGCGATTCGGGGCGGCCGAGGCTGACGGCCGAGAGAGCAGCGGAGGTGACAGCGGCTCCTCGGGGAGGGACAGTGGCTGTCCCCGCCACCGGGGCCACCAGCGAGGTGGCACTGCCCTGTGCAGGGCAAGGAGAGATCCAAAAATTCGATGACAGGAGAGTAGTGGCTGCAGCATCTCTAGTGGCACTGGGATGCCACCAGCATTGTGGCTCTGCCATGTGCAGGTCACCATGAGCTCCCAAAAATTCTGTGACAGGAGAGAGGCGGCCACAGCATCCCTGGTGGCACAGGGTCTGTCCCCAGCTGGGGCCACCCGCCATGTTCAGGTCACAGAGAGCTCCCAAACATTCACTGAGAGCAGGAGGTGGCTGTGACATCCATGATGGCACTGGGATGCCACCAGCGTGGTGGCTCTGCCGTGTGCAGCTCATCTCAAACTCCCAAAAATTTGGTGACAGAAGGGAGTGGCTCCACCATTCATGGTGGCACTGGGCGTGTCCCCTCACAGGGCCACCTGCCACATGCAGGTCATTGTGAGCTCCCAAAAATTTGGTGACAGGAGAGAAGTGGCCACAGCATCCATGGTGGCACTGGGTCTGTCCCCTCCCAGGGCCACCTTGCCTCAGGAATGGCTCCAACAGGAGCTGGGATGGGATCCCTGCCTTGGGAAAGGCTCACGAGGGAGGTGCCAGCCCAAGTGAGACATTGGGGATGTGCGGGGGCACAGATCCTGGGAAAACATCATGGGAGGTGCCACTCAAGTGACGCCACTCTGGAGATGCCACTCAGAAAATGCCACTCTGGAGATGCCACCCAGGAGATGCCACCCAGGAGGTGCCACAGCCACTCCCGGCTCCGCTGGCACCGCTCAGCCCCGGGGGCCTTGGCAAGGTCCCCAAATCCCTTTGGCTCTCTGTGCTGCCTCAGCCCTGCAGCCCAGCCTGCTGTGTCAGCAGCGATGTTTATTTATTTATAGCTGCAGGAGCAGCTCTGCCGCCATCTGATCCCGACCTGGCACCCCGGGCTCCTCCACCCCGGCTGCTTTTCTTCCCCAGGCAGCTCCGGGTTCCCCTTCCCGGGGCTGGAGCGGCTCTGGGGACAGGAATCCCTCAGGAATCCCTCGGGAATTCCTCAGGAATCCCTCGGGAATCCCTCGGGAACACGGGCGGGACCCCCGGCTCGGGGCTCTCCATCTGGGATTTGCTGCTTTCCTTTTCCAGCTTAATTAGGTGTTGGGGAAGATGGAGCAGGAAAGCCTTATAAATTGATTAATATCAATTAATATAAATGATTGTCTGGCAAAAGATTGTGAGAATATGGAAACTATAAGTGAGATTGAAATGAAAGCAAGCTTTGAGATCCCACAGTTACTGAACAACTGGAAAACAATGGTGTGGCTGGCTGAAGGTGATCCCCTTTTGATGGAACAACACCCTCTGCTTGCAGACAGCTCCAAGGCTCAGAGCAGACCCTACAGCTTGGCAGAAGGGCCCAAAGAGGAGTTTTTAGGGTTTAAAATGTAACACAGGATGGTGATGTAATGATTCTTATAGGCTGTATGGAAATGCTGTAGGATTTGTATCTTGTACTGGATTGGTTAGTGAGAATCAGAATATTCAACACAGAAGAAGATTTATTGTATTGGAATGGGAACTTCGCTCTCTTGCCCCTCTTAGCTCTTGGCTCTTACCCCGTTTATTCTCTTAGCTTTTTACTCTCTCACCCTCTCATCCTCTCCACCCCTCTCTTCTCTCAGTCCTGCTCCAGCTGTGCCTGGCAACTCCCAGCAGGGCCCTTTGCAATAAACCCCAAATTCCACACCCTGGCTTCAGAGATCTCTCATCTCCGTCCATCCCCACCATGCTACCCCCCATTGCCCCCACAATTTGGGATTTTTTGGTGCTGGGAATCAGGAGGGAGCTGTGGGGGCTCAGCAGCTCTGCCAGCCCTGCACGACAGGGCCAGCACAAGTTGGGTTATGGGGAAAATGGGGTTTAATGAAGCTGAGTTAATTAAAACCCAGCATAGGTTGGGTTATGGGGAAAATGGGATTTAAGGAGGCTGATCCCATCCCCAGCAAGGGCACAGGAATGGTGACAAAGGGAATTGCTCCCTTCGGATGAGGGCACAGCGATGAAGGGCACAGGGACTTGTTCCTCACAGGGGTGGGGCTGCTCCATCCTCTTCCTCAGGGAGGAAATTCCCATGGCTGGGGTGGCTTTCCTGCCCCTTAGGCCGTGGGGAAAATCACAAGCGTGGGGATGCTCCAAGAGCCCGAGGGATCCATCACGCCTCCATCCCCATCCCAAATCCTGCCCCGTTCCCGTCTCCATCTGAGGCAGGGAATGCCGTTTCAAGCACCACCCAAAAACCAAACCTGTCTTTTCCAGGAAGCTTTTCCAAAGGAAAACTTGGGGGTTGATTTACAAGTGAAAAAAATACCAAAATACAAATAAGGGTGGTAAATTCCCTGCTGCCTGTGGATCCCAGGATGGAAATTCCATTGGAACTGGAATCCAGGCATGGCCCGGCTGCCCTCACGCCCTCACCAGCGCAGGGGGAGCGGGGTGGGATTGATTAGAAAAGCCAGAGCAGCTTAATTGAGCTTCCCGAGGCTGCTGCCGGCACAAATTGGATGTGCCTGGCTCTGAATGCACCGATCCCGGCTCCTCCTGCGCATACGGGAGATTCATTTAGGCAGCTGCCAATTAACTCGGGGGCTCTCATTAGCGCCCTGGCGTTGATTGGCCTGCAGGGCTCCTCCGGGAGCCGCGGGAATGAGCCTGGAATGGGTTTGGATCCTGCAGCTCCGAGTGTGTCCAGGGGTTTGGGATGGGCAGGGCTGGAGTCTCCTCTCTCTGTTCCCACGGGATCAGAGAATTCTTCAAGTTGGGAAAGATCAGATCCAACCACTCATCCCTGATCCTTCCTTCCTTCCTTCCTTCCTTCCTTCCTTCCTTCCTTCCTTCCTTCCTTCCTTCCTTCCTTCCTTCCTTCCTTCCTTCCTTCCTTCCTTCCTTCCTTCCTTCCTTCCTTCCTTCCTTCCTTCCATCCATCCATCCATCCATCCCCTTGAATCCCTCTTTGGGATCAAAGCTGGAATTTCAATCCCAATGCCAATCCTGGTTTTCCTGGGATGGATAAATTGGAGCCACCTGGGGGTGGCTGCACCCTGTGCTGGGGCTGGCACCTCCCTGAAGGCTCCTTGGGACAGGCCCCAGGGGTGTCCCCAGTGTCCCCATTCCAAATGTGGATTAAAATATTCCCATTAAATTTGGGGTTTTCCTTGCCAGATATTCCCAGAGAGTTGAACATTAATTCCACCGCAAATTCCAAGCGTGGATCAAAATATTCCCGTGAAATCTGGGAGTTGCCTTGCTGGCTATTCCATCAAGTGTCCTCAGTGCCCTCGGTGTCCCCAGTGTCCCCATTGTCCCCATTGTCCCCCCTGTCCTCAGTGTCCCCAATGTCCCCAATGTCCCCGGTGTCATCAGTGTCTCCGGCCTCCCCAGTGTCCCTGGCATCCCCAATGTCCCTGGTATCCCCATTGTCCCCAATGTCCCCATTGTCCCCAGTGTCCCCAGTGTCCCCAGTGCCCCCAATGTCCCTGGTGTCCACAATGTCCCCAATATCCCCAGTGTCCCTAATGTCCCCAGTGTCCCCAGTGTCCCCGATGTCCCCAATGTCCCCATTGTCCCCAGTATCCCCACTGTCCCTAGTGTCCCCACTGTCCCCATTGTCCCCAATGTCCCCATTGTCCCCGGTGTCCCCATTGTTCCCACTGTCCCCAATGTCCCCAATGTCCCCAATGTCCCCAGTATCCCCACTGTCCCCATCGTCCCCAATGTCCCCATTGTCCCCAGCATCCCCAGTGTCCCCATTGTCCCCAATGTCCCCATTGTCTCCAGTGTCCCCATTGTTCCCAGTGTCCTCAGTGTCCCTAATGCCCCCGGTGTCCACAATGTCCCAAATATCCCCAGTGTCCCCAGTATCCCCACTGTCCCTAGTGTCCCCACTGTCCCCATTGTCCCCAATGTCCCCAATGTCCCCATTGTCCCCAGTGTCCCCGGTGTCCCCATTGTCCCCATTGTCCCCGGTGTCCCCATTGTTCCCACCGTCCCCAATATCCCTGGTGTCCCCATTGTCCCATTGTCCCCAGCATCCCCAGTGTCCCCATTGTCCCAATTGTCCCCAGTATCCCCACTGTCCCCATCGTCCCCAGTGTCCCCAGCATCCCCAGCATCCCCAGCATCCCCATTGTCCCCATTGTCCCAATTGTCCCCATTGTCCCCATTGTCCCCAGTGTCCCCGGTGTCCCCATTGTCCCCATTGTCCCCGGTGTCCCCATTGTTCCCACCGTCCCCAATATCCCTGGTGTCCCCATTGTCCCATTGTCCCCAGCATCCCCAGTGTCCCCATTGTCCCAATTGTCCCCAGTATCCCCACTGTCCCCATCGTCCCCAGTGTCCCCAGCATCCCCAGCATCCCCAGCATCCCCATTGTCCCCATTGTCCCAATTGTCCCCATTGTCCCCATTGTCCCCATTGTCCCCAGTGTCCCCATTGTCCCCATTGTCCCCATTGTCCCCATTGTCCCCAGTGTCCCCATTGTCCCCAGGATCCCCATTGTCCCAATTGTCCCAATTGTCCCAATTGTCCCAATTGTCCCCAATGTCCCCCATGTCCCCCATGTCCAAGGTGTCCCCGGTGTCCCCAGCAGCCGCCGGCTCCGGTGCCATCCCCGCTGATGTCCCTGCCGCGCGCGGACGCTGCCGTAATCGAATTAGGGAACGTTATGGGCAGGGAAATGGGCGCGTAAGTGGCTTAAAGTGATCGAAATGAGCCGGAGGTGCCCGTGCCAATGGTCTGGAAAATATCCCGGAGCAGCCCCGGCCTGGCAGCTCCCAGAGCCGGAATCCCGGAATTCCAGGCATGGGGGGGGTCACTGAGCCTCTGTCCCCGTGTCCTGGTCCCCTTAGGGCAGGGGACAGCCCTGGCACCCCCTGCCCACCCCCGGGCACAGAGAATTCCATCCAGGGAATTCCATCCAGTTCGGGATGAGGGATTTCACTGCTGGGATGGTTTTTCCCCGCAATCCATGGATTCCCCTCCCCAGGGATGCAGGAATTGCTGGGTTTTTCAGGATGCTGGAATTGCAGTTTCGGGATGTTGGAATTCCTGCTTTGGGATGTTGGAATTCCTGCTTTGGGATGTTGGAATTCCTGCTTTGGATATGCTGGAATTTTTGCGGTTTTGGGATGCTGGAATTCCTGCTTTGGGATGCTGGAATTCCTGCTTTGGGATGCTGGAATTTTTACGGTTTTGGGATGCTGGAATTGCTGTTTGGGGATGCTGGACTTGCTGCTTTGGGGTGCAGAAATTGTGGTTTTGGGATGCTGGAATATCTGCTACAGGGTGCTGGAACTGCTGTTTTGGGATTTCACTGCTGGGATGGTTTTTCCCCCGAGTCCATGGATTCCCCTCCCCAGGGATGCAGGATTTCCTGGTTTGGGGTGCAGGAATTTCTGTTTTGGGGTGCTGGAATTGTTGCTTTAGGATGCTGGAATTGCTATTTTGAGATGCTGCAATTCCTGCTTTGGGATGTTGGAATTGCAGTTTCAGGATGCAGGAATTCCTGCTTTGGCGTGCTAGAATTTTTGCAGTTTTGAGATGCAGGGATTGTTGTTTCGGGATGCTGACAATATCCTGGAATTCCCAATCCTGGCCCTTTGATTTTTGCTCACGAAATCTTGGAATTCCCAATCCTGGCACACCCAGGATGGGGCTGGAATCTCTTTAAATCCCTTTCCATGCAGGCAGGGGAAGCCAGGAGGCGTTAAGAATTAAAATTAAAATTAAAAATGAGAGTTAAAATGAAAAATAAAAATTAAAAAAAAAAAAATAAATAAAAATAAAAGTAATCCTTTTCCCAGCGGCCTGGAGGAGCCTTTTCCCCTTTTCCTTCCCTGCTGTGCTGAATTCCAGAGGAAATGCTGGAATTGGGAGCGGAGCAAAGCCAGCGCTGGCTGGAGACAACGTGTGTGTGTGCGACAGCGGCTGCTGTCACCAGCCAGGGTGACAATTGTCCTGACAGCAGGCCCTGCTCCACGGGGGTTGGTGCTGGAGCATCCAGAGGATGGCAGGTGGCTCAGGTGGGAGCCTGGGGCTCTGCTTGCCAAACAGCGATCCCAAAACAGCAATTCCTGCATCCCAAAACAGCAATTCCTGCATCCCAAAACAGCAATTCCTGCGTCCCGAAACTGCGATTCTTGCATCCTGAAAAAACCTGAAATTCCTGCATCCCAAAACAGCAATTCCTGCATCCCAAAACAGCAATTCCTGCATCCCAAAACAGCAATTCCTGTGTCCCGAAACTGCGGTTCCTGCATCCTGAAAAAAAACTGAAATTCCTGTATCCCAAAACAGCAATTCATGCATCCCAAAACTGCAGTTCCTGCATCCTGAAAAAAACTGAAATTCCTGCATCCCAAAACAGAAATTCCAGCCTCCCAGAAGATCAATTCCTGCATCCTAAAACTGCAATTCCTGCATCCCCCAAAAAAAGGGCAATTCCTGCACCCTAAACCAGGAATTTCAGCATCCCAAAAGTGCAATCCCTGCATGCCCAAAACAGCAAGTCCTGCATCCCAAAAGAGGAATTCCTACACCCCAAAACTGCAATTCCAGCATCTCAAATCAGCAATTCCTGTACCTAAGCAGAAATTCCTACATCCCAAACCAGCAATTCCTGCATCCTGGAAAAACCAGCAATTCTGCATCCCAAACCAGCAATTCCTGCACCCCGAAAAAGGAATTCCTGCATCCCAGGAGGGATGGGGAGGGAAGAGGGAGCAGGGAGAGGAGGCAGAGAGGAGCCGATAGCATCTCCCTCCCCGCTTGGCGTTATCCTGCAGGATTTCGGATTTCGGGAGGCGGATTTGGGGTTTCGGCAGCCGCTGACAGGAGCAGATTAAAGGGGTTGAGCCGGGGCCGGGCTGGCGGCTCGGTGGGTGCGGGGAAAAAGGGGATTTGGGATCTGGGAGGGAGCGGGAAGAGCGGGCACCGCCTCCATCCCTGTTCTCCCTCTCATTTACCCTGGGAGAGGAGCGGGAGCGGCCACTCCTCTTCCTCCTGATGGTCCCGGTTTTATCCTCACTCTCCATCTCCCCATCCCGATTTCTCTCTCCCGGCTGCGATTATTGCCCGTAATTTCCATTTAATGATAAGGCTGGGGCTGGGAGATGTCACAGCGGTGGCAGAGCGGCGACAGGAGGGACAAAGGGGACACAGGATAGGGGTGGGGCAGGAATGCAGGTGGCAGGGCCAGTGGGATCCCTGTGGAGCACCCATGGGATTGGCACCAATGGGATCCCTATGGAGCACCCATGGGATCCCATGGAGCACCCATGGGATTGTCATCAATGGGATCCCTATGGAGCACCCATGGGATTGTCACCAATGGGATCCCTATGGAGCACCCATGGGATTGTCACCCATGGGATCCCTACGGAGCACCCATGGGATTGTCACTAGTGGGATCCCTGCAGAGCACCCATGGGATTGGCACCAATGGGATCCCTATGGAGCACCCATGGGATTGGCACCCATGGGATCTCTGCAGAGCACCCATGGGATTGTCACCAGTGGGATCCCTGCAGAACACCAATGGGATTGTCACCAGTGGGATCCCTGCAGAACACCCATGGGATTGTCACCCGTGGGATCCCTATGGAGCACCCATGGGATTGTCACCCATGGGATCCCTGCAGAGCACCCATGGGATTGTCACCAATGGGATCCCTATGGAGCACCCATGGGATTGGCACCCGTGGGATCCCTGCAGAGCACCCATGGGATTGTCACCAATGGGATCCCTGCAGAGCACCCATGGGATTGTCACCAATGGGATCCCTGCAGAGCACCCATGGGATTGGCACCAATGGGATCCCTGCAGAGCACCCATGGGATTGCCACCAGTGGGATCCCTATGGAGCACCCATGGGACTGTCACCCGTGGGATCTCTATGCAGCACCCATTGGATTGTCACCCGTGGGATCCCTATGGAGCACCCATGGGATTGTCACCAGTGGGATCCCTATGGAGCACCCATGGGATTGTCACCAGTGGGATCCCTATGGAGCACCCATGGGATTGGCAACAGTGGGATCCCTATGGAGCACCCATGGGATTGTCACCAATGGGATCCCTATGGAGCACCCATGGGATTGTCACCAATGGGATCCCTGCAGAACACCCATGGGATTGTCACCCGTGGGATCCCAATGGAGCACCCATGGGATTGTCACCAGTGGGATCCCTGCAGAGCACCCATGGGATTGTCACCAATGGGATCCCTGCAGAGCTTCCATGGGATTGTCACCAGTGGGATCCCTATGGAGCACCCATGGGATTGGCACCCATGGGATCCCTGCAGAGCACCCATGGGATTGTCACCAATGGGATCCCTGCAGAGCACCCATGGGATTGTCACCAATGGGATCCCTGCAGAGCACCCATGGGATTGTCACCAATGGGATCCCAATGGAGCACCCATGGGATTGTCACCAGTGGGATCCCAATGGAGCACCCATGGGACTGTCACCTGTGGGATCTCTATGCAGCACCCATTGGATTGTCACCCGTGGGATCCCTATGGAGCACCCATGGGATTGTCACCCGTGGGATCCCTGCAGAGCTTCCATGGGATTGTCACCCGTGGGATCCCTATGGAGCACCCATGGGATTGTCACCAATGGGATCCCTATGGAGCACCCATGGGATTGTCACCAATGGGATCCCTGCAGAACACCCATGGGATTGGCACCCATGGGATCCCTGCAGAGCACCCATGGGATTGTCACCAGTGGGATCCCAATGGAGCACCCATTGGATTGTCACCAGTGGGATCCCTGCAGAGCACCCATGGGATTGGCACCAATGGATCCCTATGGAGCACCCATGGGATTGTCACCCGTGGGATCCCTATGGAGCACCCATGGGATTGTCACCAATGGGATCCCTGCAGAGCGCCCATGGGATTGGCACCAGTGGGATCCCTATGGAGCACCCATGGGATTGGCACCCATGGGATCCCTGCAGAGCACCCATGGGATTGGCACCAATGGGATCCCTATGGAGCACCCATGGGATTGACATCCGCCATGTCACAAACGGCAGTTGTCACAGACATCTTTTATGGAAAATCCTTTCCTTAGGATTTCTCCTCCCGAGAAGCTGGGAGGCCTCAGGAACAAAATGTAAACAATGGTTATCTGCTGCTGTGGAATGCAACAGGTGCATCTGCGATTGGTCTCATGTGGTTGTTTCTGATTAATGGCCAATCACAGTCAGCTGGCTTGGACAGAGAGTCTGAGCCACAAACCTTTGTTATCATTCCTTCTTTTTCTATTCTTAGCCAGCCTTCTGATGAAATTCTTTCTTCTATTCTTTTAGTATAGTTTTAACGTAATGCTGGAATTTTTGCCGTTTTGGGACGCACGAATTGCTGTTTGGGCATGCAGGAATTCCTGCTTTGAGGTGGTGGAACTGTGGTTTTGGCACGCTGGAATTCCTGCTTTGGGATGCTGGAATTTTCGCGGCTTTGTGATGCTGGAATTGCAGTTTCCGGACTCAGGGATGCTCATCCAGGCAGGGCCAGCACGGAGGAGCCTCGGCGGCCTCGGATCGCCCCGGAGCATCCTCGGCGAGCACCCGGCGGGGCAGCAGCAGCTCCTGCGGGTGACAGCTCCGTGCAGGATGAGTTATATAAGCCGCGCCGAGCCCGAGTCAGCCGTAATGAGCCGCTTGTGAAATCTTGCACCGATCTGTGTCAGTGCCCTAATCGCGGGCGACAGCCGCGCTCTGCGGCTGCTCGGGGATGATAATATTAATGTCAGGAAGCATCAAGCGCCGGGATGCGCCTTTCAAAGGGGGGATTACGCCAAAAGGAAACAGTGCTAATCTTCCCTGCCGCATCCCGGGGCTGCCGGGGGCTGCGGGGCTGGAGGGAGAGTGGGGTGTGAGTGTGCAAGGGGCTGCCCTTCTGTGCTGTGAGCGTGTTTATGCCGCTCCAGACCCCATCCTTGTGGTGTGAACACCCTAATACTGCTCCAGACGCCATCCCTGTGGTGTGAACACCCTAATACTGCTCCAGACGCCATCCCTGTGGTGGGAACACCCTAATACTGCTCCAGACGCCATCCCTGTGGTGTGAACACCCTAATACTGCTCCAGACGCCATCCCTGTGGTGGGAGCACATTTATCCTGCTCCAGACGCCATCCCAGTGGTACGAGCACCCTGATCCTGCTCCAGACCCCATCCCAGTGGTACGAGCACCCTGATCCTGCTCCAGACCCCATCCCCACAGTGTGAACACCCTGATCCTGCTCCAGACCCCATCCTTGTGGTGTGAACACCCTAATACTGCTCCAGACCCCATCCCTGTGGTGGGAACACGTTTATCCTGCTCCAGACGCCATCCCTGTGGTGTGAACATGTTTATCCTGCTCCAGACCCCATCCCTGCCTCCAGTGACAACCCATTCCTTGATCCCACACCTCATCCCCAGGATGTGAACATGTTTGTGTGCTCCAGACCCCATCCTTGTGGTGTGAGCACCCTAATCCTGCTTCCTACCCCATGTCTGTGGTGTGAACACATTTATCTGCTCCAGATCCCATCCCCAACTCCAGTGCCACCCCATTCCTTGATCCCACATCCCATCCCAGTGGTACGAGCACCCTGATCCTGCTCCAGACCCCATCCTTGTTGTGTGAACACCCTGATCCTGCTCCAGACCCCATCCCCACAGTGTGAACACCCTGATCCTGCTCCAGACCCCATCCTTGTGGTGTGAACACCCTGATCCTGCTCCAGACCCCATCCCTGCCTCCAGTGACACCCCATTCCTTGATCGCACACCTCATCCCCAGGATGTGAACATGTTTGTGTGCTCCAGATCCCATCCTTGTGGTGTGAGCACCCTAATCCTCCTTCCTACCCCATCCCTGTGGTGTGAACACGTTTATCTGCCCCAGACTCCACCCCCAACTCCAGTGCCACCCCATTCCTTGATCCCACATCCCATCCCAGTGGTACGAGCACCCTGATCCTGCTCCAGACCCCACCCTTGTGGTGTGAACACGTTTATTCTGCTCCAAACCCCACCCCGAGGTACGAGCACCCTAATCCCACTCCAAACCCCATTCCCAACTCATTTTCCCCCATTCCTCGATCCTGCATCCCCTGTCCGTGGTGTGAACACCCTAATCCTGCTCCAAATCCCATCCTTGGCCGGCTTTTCCCCCATTCCTTGTTCCCACATCCCCTGTCTGCAATGTGAGCACCCTAATCCCGTTCCAAACTCCATCCCCACAGTATGAACACACTAATCCTTCTTGAAACCCCATCCCCGTGGTGGCAACACCCTAATCCTTTTCCAAACCCCATTCCCAACCCATTTCTCAATCCCACATCCCCTGTCTGCAGTGTGAACACCCTAATCCTGCTCCAAACCTCATCCTTGGCTCGCTTTTCCCCCATTCCTGGATCCCACAGCCCCTCTCCACATCCCCACCCTTTGATCTTTGCCCACAAAATCCTGGAATTCCCAATCCTGGCCCTTTGATTTTCTTTTTCACAAAATCCTGGAATTCCCAATCCCGGCCCTTTGATTTTTTTTTTTTTCCACAAAATCCTGGAATTCCCAATCCTGGTCCTTTGATATTTTCTTTTCACAAAATCCTGGAATTCCCAATCCTGGCCCTTTGATATTTTCTTTTCACAAAATCCTGGAATTCCCAATCCTGGCCCTTTGATATTTTTTTTCACAAAATCCTGGAATTCCCAATCCTGACCCTTTGATCTTTGCTGACAAAAATCTTGGAATTCCCAATCCCTTCATGCTCCTGTTGGATGCAGGGGGAGAGGGAACGCTGCGGGATTGTTGGGATGACAGCAGTGGGAAAAATGGAGCCATAACAGAGCAGAGCCCCTGGAGGGGGATTTGGGATGGACAATCCCAAATTATCGAGGAGGAAAAGAGCCAGGAGCCCTGGAGAGGGGGGTCAGGGCAGGAGGAGGGGCTGGGCCTGGCCCTGATGGGGCTCTGGGGACAGCGAAGGGCTGAGGGCTGCAATAATGGGATGAAGGTTGAAGTGCAGTGAGGGAGCGCTGCACTCTCCAGGAAAAAAATGGGAATCAGCCCTTGGGAAGGGGGCTGGAAGGGAAAAAACAGCAGGGAGGGGAATAATGGGGCATCAGGGAGGGGAATATTGGGGCAGCTCCGCTGGTTCCTGCAGGACCAGATCCCATTCCAGGCTCTCCTCAGCCCCACGGAGATCCAGGGGCTCCATCCATGGGGTACCCAAACCTTGGGCACAGCTGGGATGGAGGGAGGGCCCCTGCCCATGGGATTTCAGGTCCCTGCCCATGGGATTTCAGGTCCCTGCCCATGGGATTTCAGGTCTGTGCTGAGATTCTGGGATTCTGTTGCCCCTTTTCCCTTGGGGCTGCGTGCCCAGGGCACGGGGTGAGGATGATGAGCGCACAAATCACCTCGGCACGGGGCCAGGAGAGCCGGGCTAATTGGAAACAGGCAGGAGTCTGGGGTGTCCATGAGGCTGGAATGATGGAAAAGCGGAGCTGTGAGTCAGGGATGGAGTTTGTAACGCGATTACTGCGGGTGCTGATGCACTGGCTCATCCCCACAGCCCCCAGCAGCTCTGCCAGGATAATCCCAGGGCTGCCCTTCCCTCCCAGCCAGGCCCCTCCATCCCAGTCCCATTTCCAATGGGATCAGCGTTCCCTGAGATTCTCACTCTTCTCTGGGCCTTCCTGCCCTGCCAGGCTCCTCCATCCCAGCCCCATTTCCAATGGGATCAGCGTTCCCTGAGATTCTCACTCTTCTCTAGGCCTTCCTGCCCTGCCAGGCTGCTCCATGCTGGTCCCAGTTCCAAGAGGATCAGCATTCCAAGAGCTGCCCACCCCACTCCCCTCCCTGACCCTTCCTGCTCCATCCTGGTCCCAGTTCCAGCGGGATCAGCATTCCCTGAGCTGCTCACTCTGCTCCCTTCCCTGGGCAATCCTGCCCTGCCAGGCTGCTCCGTTTCCAACGGGATCAGCATTCCACAAGCTGCTCACCCCACTCCCCTCGCTGACCCTACCCACCCTGACAAGCTGCTCCATCCCTGTTCCAGTGGGATCAGCATTCCATGAACTGAGCTGCTCACTCTGCTCTTTTCCCTGGCACTCCCTCCCTGCCAGGCTGCTCCATTGCCAATGGGATCAGCATTCCCTTGGCTCATTTTCCCCCCATTCCTCGATTCTGCACCCCCTGTCTGGGGTGTGAGCATCTTAATCATGCTCCTAACCCCCATCCTCCCTCTCTTCCCTTCTCTGGGCCCTCCTGCCCTGCCAGGCTCCTCCATCCCTGTCCTGGCTCCAATGGGATCAGCATTGCACAAGCTGCTCACTCTGCTCCCTTCTCTGGACCTTCCCTCCCTGCCAGGCTGCTCCCTCCTGGCCCTAATTCCAATGGGATCAGCATTCCATGAGATGCTCACCCTGCTCCCTCCCCTGGGCCTTCTCTCCCTGCCAGGCTCCTCTGTTTCCAACAGGATCAGCATTCCCTGAGCTGAGCTGCTCACTCTGCTCTGCTCCCTCACCCTTCTTGCCCTGCCAGGCTCCTCCATCCTGCTTCCAATGGGATCAGCATTCCGTGAGTGGCTCCCCCTGGTCCTGGTTCCAGTGGGATCAGCATTCCCTGAGTGTCGGTTTCTCGGCTGTTTAGGTGACCTGGAAAGGCTCGGGGTGGCCTTGGACAGCCCGCGCTTCAAAGGACGAGAAGAGGCTTCAGGTTTTTTCTCGGTCTCGGTGTTTATTAATTGTTTATCTAAAAGATTTTCTCTCGGCCCAACAGAGGTCTGCTCAGCAGCCAGCCATGAGCACACTGAGAGCCCCCGGGGCGGTCACTTATCTTTATACTCAAAACTACGTATACAATATTTATCATTTTTCCCCAATACCTTTTACCCTTATTGACCAGTGCACTTTTAGTAATAACCAATCCCAAAGTGCCACCATCACCACAGAAGATGGAGGCCAAGAAGAAGAAGAAGAAGAAGGACAGGACACGCCCCAATTCCTCCATCTTACTTCTCCAGACCCCCCTGTACAGAAATCCTAAACCCTGTGTTTCACACTCTAATTAACCCATCCCTTCACCATTTATCCCAGTGAGATCCTCCCATCCTCATACAGGTGTCGTCTCCCGTGCAGGATCAAAGTGCAGCCACCAGACACTTCTGGCAACATCCCAGGACCCCCGAGCCCCCCAAGGGTGGTCTCGGTCACTCTGCACATCAGTCCTGAGGTGCTGAGATCCCACACCTGAGCTGCCCACCCCATTCCTCTCCCTGACCCTTCCTGCTCCATCCCATTTCCAACGGGATCAGCACTCCCTGAGCTGCCCACCCCTCCCGGTCACTCCGCATCCCCAGCAAAGGGCACTCCGGGTCTCAGCTCCCGTTTTCCCCGGGTTTCACCTCCCCGGAGCTGCGCCCTGCGGGAGGAGCTGGGGCAGAGCCCGGAAGGTCGGGAGCTGCGGCTGCACTCCATAAATCCCGCCGAGACGGTGCCTCCGCTTCATCTCCATTATTGCTTCCTTCTGCAGAAACGCTCGGCAGCGCCGGGGCCGTGAATCATCTCCCGGCTGGGTCAGCACGATCGGGAGCTGCTCCGTGGATCGGCCTCTCCCTTCCCTCCCCCGGGGCTCGGGAAATGTGGGATGGGCGGGTTTGGAGCCCCACGCCTCGGGAATTCGGTGCGATGAGTGATGCAAAACATCGGATCCTTCAGGCTCCTCCCGGATCCCCCTGGAAGGGCTGGGAGCCGAGGAGATCCGAGGAAAAGGCTCCATCTCGAGGCTTCTGCTCCTTCAGGGCCTGAAATTTCTGATATTCCTCCGGGGCTGTGCTCAGCTGCTCGTCTCCCCTTTATCCCTCTGGGATTTATTTCATGGGGCTGCAACGCCGGCGGGTCCGGGTTTGCCTGGCCTGAATCCGGGGTGAGGGGCAGGAGGGAGCTGGAGCTGCCCCATCCCACCCCTGGATCTGCCCCATCATGGATCTGCTCCTTCCCATCCCATGGATCTGCCCTATCATGGATCTGCCCCTTCCCATCCCATGGATCTGCCCCATCCTGGATCTGCCCCATCATGGATCTGCCCCATCCCAACCCTGGATCTGCCCCATCATGGATCTGCTCCTTCCCACCCCATCAATCTGCCCTATCATGGATCTGCCCATCCCACCCTATGGATCTGCCCCTTCCCAGCCCTGGATCTGCCCCATCATGGATCTGCCCCATCCCACTCTGTGGATCTGCCCCATCATGGATCTTCCCCATCCCACCCTGTGGATCTGCCCCATCATGGATCTGCCCCTTCCCAGCCCTGGATCTGCCCCATCATGGATCTGCCCCATTCCACCCTGTGGATCTGCCCCATCTCACCCCATGGATCTGCCCCATCCCACCCCATGAATCTGCCCCTTCCCACCCCTGGATCTGCCCCATCTCACCCCTGTGGATCTTCCCCATCCCGCCTCTGGATCTGCCCCATCGTGGATCTGCCCCCTCCTGCCCCAAGATCTGCCCTGCCCACCCCACGGATCTTCCCATCCTGGATCTGCCCCATCCCACCCCCTGGATCTGCCCCGTTGTGGATCTGCCCCATTCTACCCCTGGAACTGCCCCATCCCACCCCATGGATCTGCCCCTTTCCACTCCCTGGACCTGCCCCTTCTCATCCCTGGATCTGCCCCATCCCACCCTGTGGATCTGCCCCATCCCACCCCACAACCCCACCATGGATCTGCCCATTGTGTATCTGCTCCTTCCCACCCCATGGATCTGCCCCATTCCACCCGTGGATCTTCCCCATCCCAGCCTTGGACCTGCCCCATCCCACCCTGCTGATCTGCCCCATCATGGATCTGCCCCATCCCACCCCACAAATCTGCCCCGTTCCACTCCTGGATCTGCCCCATCCCACCCCATGGATCTGCCCCATCCTGGATCTGCCCCATCCCACCCCATGGATCCCAGCCGGATCCCCCAAAAATTCCCATTTTCATTAAAAACCGGGAATTAAACCCAAGCGCTGCCCGGGGCACCCAACGGCTCCAGGGCTGGAATTCAGATCCTGAATTTTCTCTCCTTGGCATGGAGCAGCTCCTTCCTCCTCCTCCTCCTCCTCCTGCCCTCCCATCCCACCCTGGATCTTCCTTCCCAGGACCTTCCCAGGGCTTTGCATGCTCCACGCCGGGAATGTTCCATCCCAAGCGCTCATTAAGCTCGTTCCTGTCTGTCCCCGCTGGGATAATTAATTATTCCTATTTTTAACGAGCGCTCGCCCCTGCCCTTGACGGAGCCCGGCTGCTCCCGCGGCCGCGCACTCCGAGTTATTTTTACCGCTCTTCCCTGGAGAGGTTTCGCTCCCGATTCCAGCCCCGGGGTTTAAAGGGACGGTGACGATGCCGCGCCGCATTCCCAGAGTTCCAGAGGGAGGGAAAGGCTCCCAGATTCCTTAAAATTCAAAAATTCAGGAGTTTGGGTGCGGCGGGAGGATGTGGGGTTGTTGATCCCGACATCCCGGGTTAATCCTGTGGATTCACCTCTGGAGCCCCCCCTCAAAGGGATTCATTCCAAGCATTGCTGGCACTAAAAGGTGGAGAAAAGCGAGGTGCAGGGAAATCTGGGCAAAATTCCCAAGGAAAAGGGTTTTGCTGGAAGTTAGGGGTGGAGAGGGCCAAAGGAAAGTCCAGGCTGGGATCAGAGTGGGAATTGGGATCTAGAATGAGGAGGGATCAGGAATTCTCTGAGTTGGGATCAGGCTGGGATCAGAATGAGAATTGGTCTCAGCATGAGCAGGGAGCAGGGATTCTCCAGGCTGGGATTAATCTGGGAATTTGGAGCCAGCATGAGCAGGAGTGACGGATTCTCCCGGCTGGGATCAGGCTGGAATTGGCCCCAGAACAAGCAGGGATCAGGAACTCTCCAGACAGGGATCAGGCTGGGATCAGACTGGGAATTTAATCCCATCAGACTGGGAATTTGGCCCCAGAATGAGCAGGGATCGGGAAATCTCTGGGCTGGGAGAAGGGATTCTCCAGTCTGGGATCAGGCTGGGATTAATCTGGGAATTTGCTCCCAGAATGAGCAAGGATCAGGGCTGCTCTGGGCTGGGATCAGGCTGGGAATTTTGTCCCAGAATGAGCAGGGGTGGTCAGGGATGTTCCAGGCTGGGATTAATCTGCATGAGCAGGGATCAAGGATTCTCCAGGCTCCAGGATCAGGCTGGGATCAAGCTGGAAATTGGTCCCAGCATGAGCAGGGATCAGGGATGTTCCAAGCTGGGATCAAACTGGGATCAGGCTGGGAATTCAGTCCCAGCATGAGCCAGGATCAGGAATTCTCTGGGCTGGGATCAGGCTGGGAATTTTGTCCCAGCATGAGCAGGGATCAGAGATTCTTCAGGCTGGGATCAGACTGGGATTAATCTGGGAATTCGGTCCCAGCATGAGCAGGGATCAGGAATTCTCTGGGCTGGGATAAGGGATTCTCCAGTCTGGGATCAGACTGGGATCAGGCTGGAAATTGCTCCCAGAACTAGCAGAGATCAGGGATTTTTCAGGCTGGGATCAGACTTGGAATTTGGTCTCATCATGAGCAGGGATCAGAGATTTTCCAGGCTGGGATCAGACTGGGATCAGGCTGGGATCAGACTGGAATTTGGTCCCAGAACGAGCAGGGATCAGGGATTCTCCAGGCTGCGATCAGACTGGGATTAATCTGGGAATTGCTCCCAAAATGAGCAGGAATCAGGGCTGCTCTGGGCTGGGATGAGACTGGGATCAGACTGGGATCAGACTGGGATCAGACTGGGATCAGGGATTCTCCAGGCTGGGATCAGAGTGGGAATTTGTCCCAGAACAAGCTGGGATCAGGGATGCTCTGGGCAGGGATCAGACTGAGATCAGGCTGGATCAGGCTGGAAATTTGGCCTCAGAACGAGCAGGGATCAGGAATTCTGTGGGCTGGGATCAGGAATTCTCCAGGCTGGGATCAGGCTGGAAATTGCTCCCAGCATGAGCAGCGATCAGAGATTCTCCAGGCTGGGATCAAACTGGGATCAGGCTGGGATCAGACTGGGAATTTGGTCCCAGAACAAGCAGAGATCAGGGATTCTCCAGGCTGGGATCAGACTGGGATTAATCTGGGAATTGCTCCCAAAATGAGCAGGAATCAGGGCTGCTCTGGGCAGGGATCAGGCTGGGATCAGACTGGGATCAGGCTGGGATCAGACTGGGATCAGGCTGGGATCAGACTGGGATCAGACTGGGATCAGGGATTCTCCAGGCTGGAATCAGAGTGGGAATTGCTCCCAGAACAAGCAGGGATTAGGGATGCTCTGGACTGGGATCAGGCTGGGAATTTGGCCCCAGAACGAGCAGGGATCAGAGATTCTCCAGGCTGGGATCAAACTGGGATCAGGCTGGGATCAGACTGGGAATTTGGTCCCAGCATGAGCAGGGATCAGAGATTCTCCAGGCTGGGATCAGACTGGGATTAATCTGGGAATTCGGTCCCAGCATGAGCAGGGATCAGGAATTCTCTGGGCTGGGATAAGGGATTCTCCAGTCTGGGATCAGGCTGGAAAATGCTCCCAGAACTAGCAGGGATCAGGGATTTTTCAGGCTGGGATCAAACAGGGATCAGGCTGGGATCAGGCTGGGAATTCAGTCCCAGCATGAGCCAGGATGAGAAATTCTCTGGGCTGCGATCAAGGATTCTCCAGGCTGGGATCAGGCTGGGAATTGCTCCCAGAACGAGCTGGGATCAGGGCTGCTGTGGGCTGGGATCAGGCTGGGATCAATCTGGGAATTCTGTGGATGGCAGGAGCCATTCCCAAGGCAGGCTGAGCCATCTGCCCAGGCCGGGCCCTTCTGCCACGGCTCGGGCATGGATAACACGCAGCATATGCTCGCCTGGAAATTAATAACAACCCTCGGCTCTCACCAGCTGCCCGTAACTGGCTCCCCCTCCGCCGGCAGAGGGGGAAATGCCGAAATTCCGCCGCTTCCCGGCTCCGAGGAGATCCCGGGAAAGGCAACTCCGGGCACGGGGATGGGCACAGGGCATGGAGGGAGCAGGGATGGGCACAGCCGGGCACAGAGATGCCCTCGGGCATGGAGGGAGCGGGGATGGGCACAGGGTTGCCCCGGGAGCACAGGGAGAGCCAGGATGGGCACGGGCGGTGCAGGGATGGGCACAGGGATGCCCTCAGGGTAGGGATGGGCACAGCCGGGCACAGCGATGCCCTCGGGGCACGGAGGGAGTGGATCCGTCCCGGGGCACGCCTGGGTGGGAAGTGCAGCAACCCTGGAATGCTCTGGGCAGGGGGGAGATGTTCAATCCCTGCTCATTCCGTGGCCCCAGATTATCCCAACCTGGCTGCGGACGCCTGCAGGGAGAGACGGACGTGAAAACAAAATCCTGGAATAATTTGGGATAGAAGGAGTTGAAATCCCACCCAGTGCCACCCCTGCCATGACAGGGTCACCTCCACTGCCCAGGAGCTCCTGCCTGGCCTGGGACAAAACCCTGGATAGTTTGGGATAGAAGGAGTTGAAATCCCACCCAGTGCCACCCCTGCCATGACAGGGTCACCTCCACTGCCCAGGGGCTCCTGCCTGGCCTGGGACAAAACCCTGGAATAATTTGGGATAGAGGGAGTTGAAATGCCACCCAGTGCCAACCCTGCCATGGCAGGGACACCTCCACTGCCCCAGGAACTCCACCCTGGCCTGGGACAAAACCCTGGGATGGTTTGGGTCGGGAGGACCAGCCAGATCCACCTCTGACACCTCCCACCATCCCAGATTGTCCCAGCCTGGCCGTGGACACTTCCAGGGACAGAGTGTGGAGAGTTTAGTTCAAGCGTGGCTTAAAGAAAAAGGCCATGAAGGCATACAGTTGAGAGAAAAGTAAAAGGTAGTTGCAAAGCAGTTCCAAAAGCAGTTCCCAGGCTGATTTTTATAAACAATTAGGCTCTCTCATGCATCACTTTATAAACAATAAGGTTCTCAGGCAGTCTTCCCATAACAAGCAAAACACCCTCTCGGGGAAAAGATGGCACCTTGGGAACAGATATGGAAGTTTTGGGAACCTTTCATATCACAGTGGGAACACTGGTTCTGTTTTTAATGAACAATTATAGGTATTGTAAAACAAAAGGAGTGGTTAGAGTTTTCTCTGTTAGCCTATCATGAACCTGGATTTTGGAATATGCATGAAGTTCGTTAACACTGTTATTTAAACTGGCTGATCGATCAATAAACTTGAGTTCGATGCATCAAAGGATGGTCGTTCTCCCCCTCACTTCAACAACAGAGAGATGGGGAAACAAAATCCTGGAATAATTTGGGATAGAGGGAGTTGAAATGCCACCCAGTGCCACCCCTGCCATGGCAGGGTCACCTCCACTGCCCCAGGGGCTCCAGCCTGGCCTGGGACAAAACCCTGGAATAATTTGGGATAGAAGGAGTTGAAATGCCACCCAGTGCCAACCCTGCCATGGGCAGGGACACCTCCACTGCCCCAGGGGCTCCTGCCTGGCCTGGGACAAAACCCTGGGATGGTTTGGGTCGGGAGGACCAGCCAGATCCACCTCTGACACCTCCCACCATCCCAGATTGTCCCAGCCTGGCCGTGGACACTTCAGGGACAGAGAGATGGGACAACAAAATCCTGGAATAATTTGGGATAGAAGGAGTTGAAATCCCACCCAGTGCCACACCTGCCATGGCAGGGACACCTCTACTGCCCCAGGAGCTCCAGCCTGGCTGGGACAAAACCCTGGGATGGTTTGGGTCGGGAGGACCAGCCAGATCCACCTCTGACACCTCCCACGATCCCAGATTGTCCCAGCCTGGCCGTGGACACTTCCAGGAACAGAGAGATGGGACAACAAAACCCTGGGATGGTTTAGAATGGAAAGAGCTGAAATCCCACCCAGTGTCACCCCTGCCATGGGCAGGGACACCTCCACTGCCCCACGATCTCCCCCCTGGCCCTGGGACACCTCTCAGGGCCTCTCCACGCCGCAGAATTCCCGTCGGTGCCGAGGACGGAATTGCGGATTCCGTCTCTGCAGCCTCAGCCTGGCCAGGTGGGAGTTGGGATATTTTTATTTCCTGACAAAATCCGCCCGCAGAGCGGCTCCGGGAAGTGCGTGGAGCATTATTTTGGTGCAAACACGGCGGATTGAGGCGAAGGAACACATGAAACGTTCACTTCCATGGAGACCTGGGAGGGAGGGAGGCTTGGAAAAATCCCAGGATCCCAGAGAGGCTTTTAAACAGTGGGGGAGCAGGGAGGGGCAGGCAGGGCCGGGAATTCGGGATGCGGATCCATCCTCTCCTCATCATCAGGGTCTGGGTGATCCCGTTAATGGGGTCTGGATGATCCCATTAATGGGTTTCCCATTATTAATTAATTAATGAGGAATCAGATCCAAAGAGCTCCCGTGTTTTCCCAGCTCCAGGCAGGGAGTTGCAGCCTCCACCAAACGTTCTCTGCTGGAGTTTGACACGGAGGGATTTGGGGGTCCCATGAACCCCCAGCCCAGCGAGGCTGCAGAAACCCACACAAAACACGGATCTGGCAGCAAAATCCCATAAAAACCAGCGACTCCCTGGACCAGAACCAGCTGGAAATTGCCTTCCCAGAAGCTTTTCCACACCCTTGGAATGAGATCTTTGTGTCCTCAGCAGTAATTTCGGTTTCTCCTTCGATCCAGGTTTTCCACTGTCCTCTCCCATCCCATGGGATCTCATCCAAGCCCCCATAAACCCCTCAGTCTCACAGATCCCAAATTCCCTGCATCCCCCAGTAGGGAATTTGGTGCTGTGGGATTTGGGATTGGCCTCTTGCAGTTGTGGAGGGTTTTATCCCCCCAAAAGAGCCATAATTGTAAATATTGCCTGGTGTTTATGTGGGTGGGAAGGAGAGGGAAGACAGAGGCTGGGATGAATCTGGGAATTTGGTCCCTGAACAAGCAGGGATGGGGGATTCTCCAGGATGGGATTAATCTGGGAATTGCTTCCAGAATCAGCAAAGATCAGGAATTCTCCAGGCTGAGATCAGCTGGGATTAATCTGGAAATTGTTCCCAGAACAAGCGGAGATCAGGGATGGTCCAGGCTGGAATCAGGCTGGGAATTTGGTCCAAGAATGAGCAGGATTCAGAGATGTTCCAGGTTGGGATCAGGCTGGAATCAGAGTGGGAATTCCTCCCAGAATGAGCAGGGATCAGGGATGTTGCAGGCTGTGATCAGGCTGGGAATTTGCTCCCGAAACAAGCAGGGATCAGGGATTCTCCAGGTTGGATTAATCTGGAAATGGCCCCCAGAACAAGCAGGGATCAGGGATGGTCTGGGCTGGAATTAATCTGGGAATTGCTCCCGGAACAAGCAGGGATCAGGGATGTTCCAGGCTGGAATCAGACTGGGATTAGACTGGGAATTGCTCCTACAACAAGCAGGGATCAGGGATGCTTTGGGCTGGAATTAATCTGGAATTGCTCCCAGAATGAGTGAGAATGTTCCAGGCTGGGACCAGGCTGGGAATTTGGTCCCAGAACAAGCAGGGGTCAGGGATTCTCCAGGTTGGATTAATCTGGAAATTGCCCCCAGAACAAGCAGGGATCAAGGATGGTCTGGGCTGGGATCAGGCTGGGAATTTGTTTCCAGAATGAGCAGAGATCAGGGATGCTCCAGGCTGTGATCAGACTGGGATCAGGGTGAGAACTGCTCCTAGAAAAAGCAGGGATCAGGGATGCTCTGGGCTGGAATTAATCAGGGAATTGCTCCCAGGATGAGTGAGAATGTTCCAGGCTGGGATCAGGCTGGGAATTTGGTGCCAGAACAAGCGGGGATCAGGGATTCTCCAGGCTGGATCGGCTTGGACGGCTGAATCAGGTTGGATAACCTAGAAATTCACTCCAGAACCAGCAGGGATCAAGGATATTCCAGGATGGGAATTTGGTCCCAGAACAAGCGAGGATCGGGGACTCTCCAGGCTGGGATTAATGTGGGAACTGCTCCCAGAATGAGCAGGGATCATGGATTCTCTAGGCTGGGATAAATCTGGGAATTGCTCCCGGAACGAGCAAAGATCAGGGATGTTCCAGGCTGGAACGATCCGGGGAAATCCCTCCTGAAAGGACCAGGGGCAGAGTGTGCTCCAGGCTGGGATGATCCCGAGAATTCACTCCTAGAGCAAGCAGGGGTTGAGGATGCTCCAGGCTGGAACCACCCTGGGGATTCCCTCCCAGCACGGGCAGGGTCAGGGGTGCCCTGGCATGGCCGAGATGCCCGGGATCGATGCCCAGGGGTGCCCCAGCCCATGCCCCCAGCCGGGATCGATGCCCAGGGGTGCCCCAGCCAGTGCCCCCAGCCGGGATCGATGCCCGGGGGTGCCCCAGCCCATGCCCCCAGCCGGGATCGATGCCCGGGGGTGCCCCAGCCCATGCCCCCAGCCGGGATCGATGCCCAGGGGTGCCCCAGCCCATGCCCCCAGCCGGGATCGATGCCCGGGGGTGTCCCAGCCCGTGCCCCCAGCCGGGATCGATGCCCAGCCGGTCCCTCGGCCCGCTCCGTGGGCAGCAGAGGCCGCGGGATCAATGCGGGGTGAAGGAATTACGGCTGCGGACACGCGGCTTTACGGCTTCCTCCCCAACAAACCCCGGCTTTGTGCACTCCCAATTGTGATTGCCAATTAATTCTGCAGCAGCCCGGGCGGGGAAGGGCTCAGCTCCCTCAGGACAGCCTAAACCCGTTTTTTCCCAGCTCTGGAACGCTGGAATTCCAAGGAATGACCAATCTGGGAGGGCAAGGACGAGCAGGATGGATGGGTTTGGGAGCTTTCCCTCCCTTCTGCCACCTCCACCTCCTCACCCCACTCACCCACATCCCAAGGAGCTCCAGAGCTCCGGGAAGGAGACGGGCAGAGACAATCCAGACCTTCCCAATTAAACAATTTCTGCTGCACGAAGGGCCCTGCTGCTGCTGCCGGCTCCGGGAGCGGCCTTTCCATCAATCCCGGCCTGATGAGCTCCTTGTCACTTAGCACCTCTAATGCTGGCCCCTAATGGCATCAGGGGCTCCTTGGCACGGCCCTAATGCAGTTTCCAGCTCCTGCTGGCGCCTGGGATTCGGCCGGAGCGGGAGAGCGAGCGCATCCCTAATCCGAGCAGACACTAATGGGGAAACGAGCTGCGAGGAGCCGCAGGAAAAACGGGAGCGGCGTCTCCGGCCCGTGGGCAGCGTCCCCGTCCCGCTTTGCAGCAGGTTTGTTCCCTGTTTTCCTCATCTGGAGATTTCTGCTCCCCTCTTGCCATTCCCTGACCATCCCAGCCTTTTCCAGAGCAGTTTCTTTTAGGAAAATCCTATTTTTCTCCATTCCTGGTCTGTTCCCAATCCAAATTTCCCATCCTCTCTGTCCTGGAGATCCCCACACCCCTGTTTCCATGCCCTGATCATCCCAGCCTTTTCCAGAGCAGTTTCTTTTAGGATAATCCTATTTTTTCTCCATTCCTGGTCTCTTCCCAAGTCATATTTCCCATTTTCTCCATCCTGGAGATCTCCACACCCCTCTTTCCATTATCTGACAATCCAAGCCTTGCCAGCCCAGCTTTCCCTTGAAATCATTCCAGTTTTCTCCATTTCTAGTCTGTTCCCAATCAAAATTTCCCATCCTGCCCATCCTGGAAATCTCCACACCCCTCTTTCCATTATCTGACCATCTGAGCCTTGCCAGCCCAGCTTTCCCTTGGGATCATCCTGGTTTTCTCCATTCCTGGTTTGTTCCCAATCCAAATTTCCCATCTTCTCCATCCTGGAGATCCCCACATCCCTCTTTCCATTATCTGACAATCCAAACCTTGCCAGCCCAGCTTCCCCTTGGAATCATTCCAGTTTTCTCCATTCCTGGTTTGTTCCCAATCCAAATTTCCCATCCTCTCTGTCCTGGAGATCCCACACCCCTATTTCCACGCCCTGATCATCCCAGCCTTTTCCAGAGCAGTTTCTTTTAGGATAATCCTGTTTTTCTCCATTCCTGGTCTGTTCCCAAGTCATATTTCCCATTCTCTCCATCCTGGAGATCCCCACTTCCCTCTGTCCATTATCTGACAATCCAAGCCTTTTCCAACCCAGCTTCCCTTGGGATCATCCTGGTTTTCTCCATTTCTAGTCTGTTCCAAATCCAAATTTCCCATCCTGTCCATCCTGGAAATCTCCACACCCCTATTTCCATTATCTGACCATCTGAGCCTTGCCAGCCCAGCTTTCCCTTGGGATCATCCTGGTTTTCTCCACTCCCAGTCTGTTCCAAATTGAAATTTCCCATCCTCTCCATCTTGGAAATCCCCACTTTACTCTATTGTTCCCAATCCAAATTTCCCATCCTCTCCATCCTGAAGATCTCCACTTCCCTATTTCCATTATCTGACCATCTCAGCATTTTCCAGATCAGTTTCTTTTAAGATCATCCTGGTTTTTTCCACTCCTGATCTGTTCCCAATCCAAATTTTCCATTCTCTCCATCCTGAAGATCCCCACTTCCCTCTGTCCATTATCTGACAATCCAAACCTTGCCAAGCCAGCTTTCCCTTGAAATCATTCCAGTTTTCTCCATTCCTGGTCTGTTCCCAATCCAAATTTCCCATCTTCTCCCTCTTGGAGATCCCCACTTCCATATTTCCATTATCTGACCATCCAAACCTCTTCCACAGCACTTTCCCTTGGGATCATCCTGGTTTTCTCCACTCCTGATCTGTTCCCAATCCAAATTTCCCATTTTCTCCATCCTGGAGATCCCCACACCCCTCTTTCCATGCTCTGACCATCCCAGCCTTTTCCAGAGCCATTTCCCTTGGGATCATCCCAATTTTCTCCCAAGGAATTTTACTTTTCCAGGGGTTTCACCTTTCCAGTTGTTTTTACCTCTCCAGCAATTTTCACCTTTCCAGGAACTTTTACCTTCCCAGGAATTTTTACTTTTCAGTAGTTTTTTACTTTCCCGGAATTTTTACCTTTCTGGGACTTTTTACCTTCCCAGAATTTTTTACTTTTCAAGGAATTTTTACCTCCCCAGGAATTTTTACCTTTCCAGGGGCTTTTACCTTTCTGGGACTTTTTACCTTCCCATGATTTTTTACTTTTCAAGGAGTTTTTACCTCCCTGGAAATTTTTACCTTTCCAGGGGTTTTTACCTTCCCAGGGCTGCATTCCTGATCCCTTCCCCATCCCAGACTTGTCCTTATCCCACTTCCTCGCTCTGCTCCCACCATTTCCATTTTCTCCATCCCAGCTCTGCTCCCAGCCCCAATTTTCCCATCCCAGG
Source organism: Melospiza melodia melodia (assembly GCF_035770615.1). NCBI lineage: Eukaryota > Metazoa > Chordata > Aves > Passeriformes > Passerellidae > Melospiza > Melospiza melodia. The sequence goes on along the minus strand of NC_086216.1, from coordinate 9,653,743 downwards.
GATCCCCAGGCCCCTTTTTCCTCTCTCTGCCCCTCATTCTCAGTTTTCCCTTGGGAAGCAGCTCTGCCCCCGGGAAGAGGCTCGGGAGCCCCTCGGAGCTGGGAACAAATCCATGTTTTGATTATCCCTGCTCCTAAATGATCCATAATCAGCGTAATTCCATCAGGACAATAACTCCCAAATCAGATTAAATCTCTCCATTTGTCTGGAGCTTTGGGCTTTAAGCTCTTCCCTCCCCCTTTTTCCATTGATTTATTTTCCCCCTAGCCCAGCCCAGCTCCTGGCTGAGCCTTTCCGAGGGTTTTTCCAGCTGGAATTCTCAGGCCAGGAGAATTTTCCACTCTAAACCCCCACCCAGGTAGGGGATGCAATTCCAGCGCCAAAATTCCCAAAATTTCCCTCAATCCCTGCTAAAAGTTGATTGGTGCCATTCCAAACAAACTCTGCTGCAAATGCCACAGGATTGGGAATTTTGGGAATTGTTTCCATGTTTTTACAGCTCCATTCCCGGGATTGGGAATTTTGGGAAGTGTTTCCTCATTTTTACTGCCCCATTCCCAGTTATCCCGCATTTCCTGGCTTCCCAAAGGATTGGGAATTTTGGGAATTCCCAATTTTGGGAATTTGTTTCCATGTTTTTTCAGCACCATTCCCAGAGATCCCTCATTCCCAGGTTTGGGAATTTGACTCCAGGAAATCTTTCCACGCTTTTACAGCTCCATTCCCACATTCCCTGGCTTCCCAAAAGACTGGGAATTTGGGAATTGTTTCCTCATTTTTACAGCTCCATTCCCAGTGATCCCTCATTCCCTGGCTTCTCATGGGATTGGGAAGATTGATTTCAGGAAATCTTTCCATGTTTTTACAGCTCCATTCTCACATTCCCTGGCTTTGCATGGGATTGGAAAGTTTGGGAATTGTTCCCTTCTTTTTACAGCTCCATTCCCAGAGATCTTCATTCCCTGACTTCCCATAGGTTTGGGAATTTGACTCCAGTAAATCTTTCCATGTTTTTACTGCCCCATTCCCAGTGATCCCTCATTCCCTGGCTTCCCATGGGATTGGGAAGTTCACTCCAGGACTGGGAAGTTCGGGAAGTGTTTCCTCATTTTTACAGTTCCATTCCCGGTTATCCTGCATTCCATGGCTTCCCAAAGGATTGGGGATTTTGGGGATTGCTTCCAGGTTTTTTCAGTGCCATTCCCAGAGATCCCTCATTCCCAGGATTGGGAATTTGACTCCAGGAAATCTTTCCACGCTTTTACAGCTCCATTCCCACATTCCCTGGCTTCCCAAAAGACTGGGAATTTGGGAAGAGTTTCCCTCATTTTTACAGCCCCATTCCCAGCCATCCCTCATTCCCTGGCTTCCCACAGGATTGGCAATTTGACTCCAGGATTGGGAATTTTGGGAAGTGTTTCCTCATTTTCACAGCTCCATTCCCAGTTATCCTGCATTCCCTGGCTTCCCACAGGATTGGGAATTTTGGGAAGTGTTTCCTTCTTTTTACAGCTCTATTCTCAGCCATCCCTCATTCCCTGGCTTCCCATGGATTGGGAAGTTGATTTCAGGAAATATTTCCATGTCTTTACAGCTCCATTCCCACATTCCTGGCTTTGCGTGGGATTGGAAATTTTGGGAATTGTTTCCATGTTTTTACAGCTCCATTCCCAGTGATCCCTCATTCCATGGCTTCCCCCGGGATTGGGAAGCAAAGTCTGGGCAGATTTTCCTTTCCTTTGGTTCAGGAAGGAAAGCTGGAAGGAGCAGGGATGCAGCGGGAGGAGGGAGGGTTGTGTTAACACCAATTAATAATGAATAAGCCGCTAATGAGCGTTAATTAATTAATTAATGATAACATGTGCTCCAGCAATCGATTCCCGATGAACAGCCCTGAGCTGCCAGGAGTCCCCAGCTCCAGACAGGGAATTCTCCCGGATCTCTGGAGATGGGAACCAGCTTGAAAAATGGGGATCATCCCATTTTTCCAGCTCAGGAATTCTGGATTTCCCTGATTCAGTATCCCGGGCATGGGTGGGGATGATCCCATTTTTCCAGCCTGGGAATTCTCCTGGATCTCCCCAGCTCTGGAGATGGGAACCAGCTTGAAAAATGGAGATCATCCCATTTTTCCAGCTCAGGAATTCTGGATTTCCCCAGCTCTGGAACCCACGCATGGACAGGGATCATCCCGTTTTTCCAGCCTGGGAATTCTCCTGATCTCCCCAGCTCTGGAGATGGGAACCAGCTTGAAAAAA